>NC_081140.1:14120086-14453580 GCF_958295425.1 Solea solea | reverse complement strand
GCAGTTCAAATCTGGGTGAAACCCTTTTTGATATACGACAAAGTAATTGATGGTTGAGGAAAGAGGAAAAAAGAAAAAAAAGTAATGGATGATTAAATCTAGAGGAAGGCAGTAAAGCTACACTAGGGACACCAACTGCCATTAAACACCACCAACCAACCAAGTACATAGAGTGCTGAGTATGAGGAATAATGAATATGAAAAAGTGTAGACAGAGAAGCCTTTGGACCAAAAAGGCATCACTTTGGCTAAATGTAACCCCTGACAAAACAATGTATCAGATAAACTCTTTAAGGTGAGAATTTAGCTTTGTGGGGATCAAGAACGTAACCCTCTTATGACCATTCAAGTTAATGAGGCTGCCTGGATTTATATTGATTATATGGCTGTAGCATTGTCAAAAAATGAACCCCCGTCCGCTGCCTTTTCCATGATAACTTTCACTTTCGACATCTAGCAGTTATTCAACCATTTAGGAATATGGTAGTTGTGTGACATGCTGGTGAATCTTGTCTGCGATTGGATGGTCATTCCGCAGAAGTCCTGAGGGCTACCATAAGGACAAGTATTTCGCTGCTTTCCAGTATCCATCCATCCATCCATCCATCTTCTACCACTTAATCCTCCACATGAGGGCCGCACGGGTGCTGTGCCAATCTCAGCTGACATTCTAGCTGATGGTCTAGGAGTTATAGTAACGAGAAGTACGCATTACAAATCCTGTCAACCATGATAGGACGGTCACAGAACCCAGTGGTTCTGAATTATTTTCTGTCATGCCCCCCCTAGGGTACATTTCTTCACGCCTCCCCCTGAATTGAAATACTATTGAGAACGTGATAATAGTTATTTATTTATCTGTATAAACTACTGTATGAGTTGACACCTCACCATGACCCCCCAGGGGGGCCCGCCCCACTTTTTGAGAAGTACTGGGTTAACCCTATGGTGCTGCATAAGGTGCAGGTTTTGGTTCTGGTTTGGTGCACAATGTACCACTGGAGAAATGTAGATTTAAATATCTACTGCCCTAAATGATCACTTTAGCTTAGCTGGGTGTATGCACAAACTCAAATTTAGCATGCTTGTAAGTGACTTTCTTTATTGCAATGTTGGCAACAGCGGCACAAACCTGGCAATGTGTAACACAATGTGGTAGACAGGCTGAGTGTATTAATAGTATTATAACAGTTTCTCTCGAACACACACACACTTATTTGTCAGAAAGCCATTCACAGACTTTTTTTTCTAACAGATCGTTTTGGTTTGGCCGTGCATTTGGCCACAATTTGGATTCAAGGGCAAGTGTGAAATTTGGGAAAAATAAAATACCTAGGCTACCATGTGGTTGCTAGGCAGCCATGGCATTTCCTGCTCATCTTTGCAGTCTGTTTCAGAGAGAGAGAGAGAGGGGGGGAGGAAGGGAGATGCTGCATGTGTCTTTCTCAATGTGACGGCTGGCAGTGCATATTCAAATGTCTCTCTCTCTCTCTCTCTCCCTCTCTCTCACACACACACACACACACACACACACACACACACACACCAAAATCCCCTGGTGTGTGATGACAGGCTGCAACTGTCAGCATGTCCTGTTGTATCTGTTTCTCACTCACAGTCCCTTCGCTTTCTCGTCATACCGTCTATCTTTCTCGCTTCACTTCCTTCTTTCTCACTCTCTCTCTCTTTAACTTCCCCCCTCTCTCCTGCAGCGGTGAGTGGACGGCGTCTCTCATCCCTTCTGTCCTACCCCACCCATTCACTCTGAAAGCCTCTTGTGTTATTGTGGTTGTGAAATGTTCTGGAATGATTGTGGTTCCAACGAGACTGTTATGAATATGACTTAATGTCTATGGGGAAATGGGTCATTTTATTACCAGGCCTGTGCCGTGTTAACAGCTGTATAGCACAAGTGGCAACTTATCTCTCTTAGCTCTTGAAGGTAGAACTCATATGAGACAGCAAGCCTATGTTTACTCGTCGTCATTATGAATCAAGCCGAGGCTGCTTGTCTGCATGTTGTCTTGGGAATCAGCATCAAGCTGAACTTGTGAATTTAAAATGATCATGCCACTGGTCAAAGGGCAACAAGGCAAGGTGGGAAAACAGGCAAACACCATACAGGAAGGCCCTCTTGCTGTGAGATGACAGCGCTAACCTCTTTACCACTGTGCCACTCCATTAGGCATTAAACACCGAGCAATTTATGGAGGCAAACAGTGACATCTGCTGCAGACCTTTGGGGCACATACTAAGCAATTTTTAAGTACGGCCAAAAGCAAAGATAAGCTACTTTAACCAAAGACGCGTCACAGCTCAGTAATAATGCAAATGTGGACCAAATCAATGGCACTGATGTCTTAATTCAAATTCACTGCTGTGCTGCGTGTGTCTTTGTGAACGGTTTTGGAAAACTTTGAACGTCAGAGTGTTGCTGGTCTGTGATAAAATGATATGGCAGCATCTTACCGGGGCCTGTCTTCTCCTTTAAGAGTCTGAAGAAGATGTCACTCGAAAACCGAGACTGTACACGAATCTTAATCATGAAGGTCGGGGTTTTTGGGGGGTGGGGGGCTGGGGAGGCAGCCTGAATCTCAACATGTGTTACACGATTCTGGTGAAATGTCTCATTGGCAGGTGAGAAGGAGCAGCTCACTCTGTGCATCAGAGCTGACAGAAGCCTGTCAACGACATCCCCAGGGCAACAGAGGGAGGAGATGGCACAGACGTGGGCTCCTGCAGCACATGGGGGACTGGCCAATGCAAATGAAATAATTTAATTTATTCATTTTTACTAATGTGAAAAGACTGTCATGTTTTGTCTCTTGACAATTTATTTGTTGAAGACAACGTCCTATTCCATTTCATTCGGTGTAAGAAAAGTGCTTCTTTCATTTTGACATAATCTTTAGACTTTGGTACAATTGTCTTTTAGCAGACTGATGCATCGCGACATGACATGATTATGATTACATACTGAGAATTAAGTCAGGGAGCTTTGTTTAACACCCAGTTTAACAGTCAGGGAAAAAAAAACAAAAACATAAATAAATAAATAAATCATAATCCAAAGTAATTACTTGTTTTAATAAATAAACCCTTACAAAACAGCAAAACTAAATAATCTAGTCATGAATGTTAATTAATAATAGTTAACATGTAGCCACCGTGTAGAAATGACACCTTTGTATCTTTCAGAGTTTAATCCGAGGGATTTTAAATTCTCTGTTAAGGCACTGTAGGCTTTTTTGGTTCCTTTATGTCTGAAGATTACATTTTCTTAATAGTCGTATTCCTCTTATATCCCCTTCAACCATGTGGCATTAACTATGTCTGTGTAATATTAACACAAGGTCACACATTCTTCAAACAAACAAAACACTATCATTTCTAAAGGGGTGAATCTCACAGGTGTGTTTGCTCCCGCTGATTAAAATGTGACAGGTCATCATTGTCTGCCTGTTCCCTGCTCATCGATAAATCATTGATAAGTCATGCGAGCTCTAATGAAGGTCATACTAACTGCTGCCCAGTCTGGCATGTGAATTTGTCACTTTTCAAATACAGATATTATTTAGTATTTATGAGTTCACAGACGATTTAACTATACCGTGCAAACCTAATGAGTGCACCACGACACGGCATACAAAGATTAGCTTCTGCACTTTAATGTCTTGCTTCAGAATATTTTAATACTTGGATGGGAAACTGCCTTTTTTTTTTTTTTTTTTTATAAAAGTTTTTATTCCTATTGCTTTGTTGTTGTTCTAGCCAGTCAGGCTGTCAGTGATGATCGAATGTGACACATATTTGCACTACAAATAGACATGTGGTAAAAAAAAACAATCCGATCCAATATAATAGAAAAATACTCGGCAAGGTGACAAACAAGCACACATCTCACGTTTCACCACAGGCATGAATCAATTACTGTATCATTGTCAGGAGACAATTCACACAGAGGTGCGTCCACTCCAATTCATTTGAAGAGCCTGAATAAAGCCTTATCCCTAACGTCAACCATGACTAGTTAATACCAATACAATTGACATCGAAGTCCTGACTTTAGCCAGAGCTTCGAGAATTATGGTGCGTTTCCACCAGCTCGACTCGCCTCACTTCGGCACGGCTATGTTGCGTTTCCACAATCATAGTACCTGGCACCAGGTACTTTTCTTAGTAACTACTATAACTATAGTATCGCCAAGCAAGCTTAGGCGATACTATTGGTCACTGATTGGTCAGGCTGCCGTCACAGTCAGAGACGTTCGACACAAGAATCAAGCCGAACAATGCCGAACTGTAGATCAGTTAAAACTTAACAACCTGAACCGTGCCATGCCAAGGCGAGGCGAGGCAAGCTGGGACCAAAAGGCTTTAGGTTGTGCCTCATTAGGACACGTTTGCACAGCTATTGTTAAACGTGGAAAGCCTAATCTGAACCTTATCCCTACTTCTCCCTCTAACCAGTTAATGCCCAACCAGAACCTGCACCGTACCACAATTTATGGCCTCAGAAATTACGTTCTGCCTTATTTGGTCTTGTACTAGTCGTCCTGATTACTCGTCAGTGTTATACCAGAAAAAAAAAGGTAACACAAACGAGACACAAATCTGCTGTGCGGGTATACGCGTTCAGCTTCTTCCTTTAAACAAAACTAACGAGATTTACATTTCTGAAACAAGCACAGAGCCTTGAGTTATGAAACAAAGCACTGCAAATAAATAAGAATGACAAATCTATGCAGAGCCTCACCCAAAGCTCTACTGCAGCAGGTCCATCACATAAACTCCAGGAGCCTATACTGTACACCAGCAGGCTGTGTCCTATCTCACCGTAACTCTATTAAATGCTTCATCATCACACACTATATGTTTTCCCATGAAGACCTAAACACTGTCGAGAGTGCATGCAGTACAGTGTGGTGTTTCCCAGTCTGTCGGTCCATCTCTTTCCCCCAAGAAGTAACATTGTGATGCTGAGTTATTTATCTAAAAGTGGCAAAACCCTCAATACACTCAGACTTAGCAAGCGTATCTATTACTCATGCACACTCATGCGCACACACAGCACATTTTCAGCATCCTGTGTTATGTTGCTATATAAATGTAAGTGGTTTTATACCATAAGTGATCAAGCCAGGCAAACACAAAACACAGACGCTGATGCTGGTGCTGTAAAGTGGCTTTTTAAGCTATCATGTCTCTTCTCTCTCTCTCTCTCTCTCGGCAAGCTCCATTTGTAAAGTGCTGCTTAATGTTTTATGACAAAATAATCAAAACTAAGATAAATACACACATGTTGTCAGTAGCGTACCGTAGGGTTTCAGTCAGGGCCTTCAGTAAAAAAAAACAAAAAAACAAGCACCAACACCGACTATATTCACGAGACAGTTGATCTGCAACAACCATAGCGCACGCGCACACCACTGCGCATCTATAGGCTACTGCATCATTACCACCACATCTTTCGTTATGTCACTCAGCAACCGCAATTTCACAAGCAACTATATGACACAAAAACAAGCTTCCACATAAGCATAGGTGTCAGCTACGCGGGGAACACGTCCACGGCACTATTTATGATCAACAGTTTTGTCCTCCAGACTTCTAAAAAATGTTTTCAATTTATCATTACCACTCGAACTACCGGAAATGATGTACCTCTTCGGTGTAGGTCTTCCTCTTGAAATAATTTCCTTCTTTTCTCCAAACGATCGCCGTGAAAAGTGCACACGAAGGAGATCAGAAACATGATGGATCGGTGGTGTTACTGCAGTGGCCATAGCTTACTTCAAAACCCGCCAAAGGTTCAAACGTCATTGATGACAACGAGAGGGGGCTAGCGCCAGACACATCACATTTTGATTGGCTGACGACACACGTCAGTCAAAGTTATAACCAAATAGGAAATGGCAGGTTCAACGAAAGGCCAGCAATACTACTAGAGCAGGTCCACGCAGCTATGATGCATTTAATGACATACAGGAAAATCCAGCTCAGCTTCACAAAAAATAACCATATTCTTTCTGGAAATATAATCATAACATACTGAAAAAGTAATTGAATTCAGACACGTTCAGACACACATTAATTATTAAAAAAATAAAATAAAAATAATAATAATAATAAAAAGACTTTTTTGATATTGTCAGGGCCAACAGAGAAGGCCCTGCTGGCCCTGACAGCCCACCACTGCATGTTGTCCCAACTGGCGAAGCAATGCAGACCACACACACATGAAGTCTCTCACTTGAACCTGCACTGAGCGTCTTTTGTGGCGGTTAAAACGGCATTATATTAAATAAGCTGTTGCGTGTGTTGGCTCAGGGACTTGATCAGTATCATTATGATTGTCAGCCATTGGACAAAGGCATCTTCCGTTGGCCAAACCATGGTATGTAGCACATTTCTCCACTACACACGGACATTCACTATATGGCTGCTGTGTGCTTGTTACCCAACATTAAACCTCTTCAGCCAGAGCACTAAACTAAATAATAGATAAGAGCCGTTTTTCAATGCCACACTCCTGATTTGGAGATTATCCTGAGTGTCAAGATTGACTTGGATCCTGAGAGAACCACTATGCACTGTTGTCCCCGGAGAGGAATCTTCTCTTCGTGGCAATACACATTGTTAAACAGTGTTGCCTCTGTGGACTCTGAGTATGCTTCCTAGATATACCGGCAGCATTTAAATAAAGATAAAGACATGCACATAGTGTTGTTTATAATGCAATGTAGGAGTCTGAACATACCGGGTAAGAATTTGTTTTTTCTTTTCTCTTTCTGATCCTTATCAGAAAATGGTCTGCCTGCACAGTCAGTTTCTGTTAAAGCGAACAGTTTCGCCTTTTAAAGCAGTTGGAATCCATCATGTTTCAAGAGGCCGAGGGATAAACACACACTAGCGAGTTGTTGAGATCTCAGCAGCGGCTTCTTGGTATTTTTAGCGTCCTTCTGTGGGAGAGCATTTCATCATGTAATGTCAGGATTAAATATGTACAGTAGTTGACAGATTTTGGACAGACGAAGGGTAAAACCGATTGATTGAGTGACACGTCGGTTGGAGTGTGACCTTGTGCAGTGCGCAGAGAGGGAGGTGGAGCTCTCGGCTTATGTAAGTGGTGTCACATTCTGACTTTGCTCCAGAGCTAATGGGACTGGCACGGTCTGGTCGCCGCTGATGGAGCTGTAGCCTCGAGCCCCATCTGTGTGTGCACTTGTCTGCCTGTACATGAATTTATGTATGATGAGGAAAAAAATAAAATAAAGTGGTGAGTTGTTAAAGCACGGAGATTTGTATGAGCATGTTCTGTTTGTGCAGGAAATGGAGACGGGGAGTAGCAAAGGTGTCTGTCATTTTTTGTGGTGTATTAATATCTTTGTCAGAGATACATGGGTGTCAGAACTGCCCACAGGAAAATGTGTTAGGGAATTGAGGAGGAGGAGGAGGAGGAGGAGGCAAGACATAAAAAAATGGGCAGTGGAGATTGGAAAACAAATGCATGCACTCAAGACAGTCAAGGAATTACAGTGGGTATTCATTTTTAAATGAATTCTTCATTAAAAGACTCATCAATCTGTATTTCTTATGTTATAACGTGACAGTTGCGTTGGTTTGATCATTTCTGATGGCGATGAAACATCAAACCAGTAACATCCACGTTCGGGAAGATGCACCCATCAGTTGATCAAACGCAAAGCCATAATCAGAAAAAAAAGGAAAGTTTTTCTTTCTGATTATGCGACTGTTGAAATTACACACACTAGTAATACTAAAAATGTAATATAAATCACAACGCAGGGTTTCCTTGAAGGATCTAAAGTGAAAAAATCTTGATATTTTGCCTTTACGCCAGGGAGGATAAGATAGACTGAGAGCAGAACGAAGCTTGTGACTGTAGCGAGTTCATTGACCTGCTGATGGAAAACACTACACTCTCACTCGCATTGCCGTCGCCTGCGAAGCCCCAGCTACTTCCAAATCGAAGCGGTATCGCAACATTACAGACAAAAGAACTGCAACAAGCACAGAATTCAAGACCAGGCAGCAGATAAAAAAAGAAGCGCCGCAATTGTTTTTACAGTACTGAATACTGCTTATTGGGGGCAGTAAAAACATGAGGCAGCAAAAAGCTATTTAAGTTGCTACATCTGCTGTGAGCTCCATTGTGTGCAGGCGCGTTAGATCGCACCTTAGACCCGATGTGCACTGGATCTCACTGCTGACTGTAGCGGTATAGCTGCGTAGTATGTGTGTGTGTGTGTGTGTATGTGTATGCAATTTCGATCCATGCCAAATCTTAAATGACCTAGAAATGCATTGGTTGTAAGAGAAAGCAACAGTGCCAGTGGTTGCTATAGGGAGTGTGCAGAAGACTTAATAATTATTCCATGTTTCCCCCACAGTAAGTGTTTTAAAAGAATCCATGAGAAAGGGTCCTATAAAGCACATGAATACATTTCCTTAACCAAAAAGGTTAATTTAGTTAAAAGTCTTTCTTCTGAGCAAGCACAATGCTTGGATCTCACTGCTATTTCACAACGGCATTTTCCACTTGTCACTTTTTGTTTATTTAAAGGAGCCATTAATTGATTTGAACTCCTTTGCCACCTCATCTACAAAACTAGCTATTCTGCATCCCGTATAACAGAAAAGCTGCTCATGTCTCCAGAGATGTCTTCACATGGGTTTAAAGACATACATACAGTATGCATATACAGTTGTTCCACTCACACACATATATGTATACTTATCAAATCTCCCACACTGGCGTTGATCCATAAAAGATGCAGAAATGTTTAATAATGAGGAAAAAGAAAATCAGGGTGAATTTGATGTGAAGCAATTCCTGCTCTTTGAGGCTCCAAGGCGTCTGTTGCAATTCCCTTCTCGAGTGAGGATGAGCAGAATAGTGGGCCAGCAGGTGCCTCAGTGCAGCAGTTGCCTTTAAGTGGAAGCTGCACCATATAATTGAGATAAAGTTGGGAGCTGAGGACGGGGTGAAGCTCTCACACGACCAATCAATCATGACAAGTCAATCCACTCGTGCGGCCAGAGTGGCCTTGCTTTGTGGTTGTGCTTGGTAGGGTTATACACGAGGTTTGGGTACGTGAGATGACATCATTTTGACGTGAGCCTGTGGAGTAGGTCGGGTGGAAGATACTGGTTAAATATTCTGGCAATCCTACCTAAATGTAGGGTCCATGAGTTGAGCTGGATCACACACAAATGTGTTGAACAATTCAAATGCTTTGGAAA
The DNA here is from genome assembly GCF_958295425.1 of Solea solea. Lineage (NCBI taxonomy): Eukaryota > Metazoa > Chordata > Actinopteri > Pleuronectiformes > Soleidae > Solea > Solea solea. The sequence goes on along the minus strand of NC_081140.1, from coordinate 14,444,313 downwards.
AGCCAGGTGGGCATCAACAGGAAAAATAAAAAAACAAAACACATTTAAATGTTCAACTTTTATTTCGTGACATTGAGAAAGAGGAAGTCAATGCAAGCGGAGTTTTTTTTGGCTTGTAAAGCTCACCTCTTGCTTGATTTATTTGGCTGCCTGGGCCAAATATGACATTGAGGATTACTGTTACTCTGCATGTTTACGAATATACTGTCAAGCTGAAAAAGGATTCCACACTGTACCACAGCAAAACAACACATTTCTAGTGGCACTTGGCAAATACCGTAGACATGATCACAAGGTTGGCTTTACTGAAGAGATGATCGATGACTCATGATAGAAACACCTTTAACTGAGAAACACCAACACATTTACTGACTGATTATCCCTGAATGGGCAAACATATCTCCCGTGTGAAACCAGTGAGGGAAACTGTTGTGGTTATTTCTTAGAGCAAGTCCAAACATCCGTAGTATGTGCTCCCTAATAGAAAATAGCTATAGTTTCACAATGTTTTACGTAGCTATCAGAGACATTGGTGGCAACAAGCTTAATCTTGGGTCACCTTTTTAAGTCTGTGAATCATTTTCTTTTTTTTAGTATAAACTCAGCATCCAAGTGCAAGGATGTTGTATATGCCCGTCCCCTCCCCCACGCCACTTTCTTGTCCACCCTCAAACTGAAGGTTTCTTTTGGACGAGCCTCCCTGTGGGCATCACACACGGGGCAGCAGAAGTGTCCCACCATATTCCAAAAATATCTCAATCGCTGAAGAAAAGCCCAGTGGGAAATACTGTTAGCTGCAAATTATAGTGAAACCAGTCGGACTGACTTGTGAACCTCGAGTTGAAATCCCAGAACGGCTGAGAAATTTCACTGTGAAGAAATGACACAATTAAGCGGGCTGTGCGATCGCATTGATCAGCTTGTTCGCATTTGTCAATATTCGTGTAATACAACTGAAGATGTTCCGTTATCTATGCGACCCTGTCCTGAACTCGTGTTCTTTGTCCCCCTCTGTTCTCACAACGGAATAACGCACCGGGTGCTGCACTGCACACACAAAATGTTCCCATGCAGCAACATGCAACACAAGAATCCAAACAGTAGTTCTCCACTCATTCACACTCAATTCAAACATGTCAGAAATGTGAAATACAATACAATACAAGAGTGTCTGTATGTGTGTGTGCTGTCACAGGTTTATAGCATAGTCTTGAGAATGATATTTATTGATGAAGTGCATGCATTTTTTGAAACATGGCACCATGCTTAAGGTGAGAACCAGTGTGATCGAAAGAAGAAAGAAAGAAATATTGTCTGACGATGGATCACGTGAAGAAAAAAAAAAAGAAAAAGATCCAGTGTGTGGTTGGGTGTGTACTGTAGATGGGACAGACAGATAAAAGCAGTGCCTTAGGGATGAAGCTCTTAATGATGAACGGGGGGGAATCAACTCTCTTAGTTGAGAGCTGGAAAACAGAGAGATAGAGAGATATGGAAATGAGAACAAGAAAAACGAGTGGAGTTCCTTTTCAGAGCGAGGAACAAGAAGCTTGAAACAAAAAGGGGAAAATACAGTTATGGGAAAAAATGCGTATTATTTTGTACATGAGTGTAAGATGAACAACACGTTTTGAGGAAGACCTTTCTGGTGAAAAACGTCCTGTGACAACCTTATGCAGAACTACAGCACTTCGGTATAGCGGGACTAATTCTACTGACATTTAAGTCAATTCATTTCGAGAAAGAACACGATTTCGGAGATTCCGGGGAGAGATTTTCTCAAACTCCTTCAAACAATAGTGACAGGGTGCTCTTGTGAGGCCTGCAGGTCACATACATCTGTTGAATAAATTACCATACAAGCTTTTGTGACTAAATATTATTTGCCATGTGCCTTACAGGAAGTGGTACACACTTGAAGCCCGAGCATGAGACTGCTCTTGCATTCAATCATGCTTTCATTCTCATACTGCCTGTTTTCATATCCTCTCAAGCATGCACACTCTTAGGTCCCATATCTGTCATTTCTCAGGCTGGGTATTATTTACATTTTTTTGGTATTGCTATCTGGACTTGAAACCTATTTCTGGATATTTTTTTTTTCTCATGTTGTTACATCAATTTAAAAAATTCTAAATTAGTTTTGCTTTTAGCTGGACGGGTCATCTTTTTGCAGTCAAACATGAAGCGACTTCCTGTTCTCATATTGATGTATTTCAGATCGTCTTCACATACTTTCATTCACAGAACAAGTGGCAGCCTTTCAAAATACGACACAGACACTCACACGTGTTAATCCTCTACTTCCTCTTCTTTTTTGGGGGGAATGAGCTCCCATCTCTGGTTGTGATTTCCATTCATTCAGAAACAGCTGGCTGCATGCATATTGGCCCACTGATGCTGATGAGATTAACTCCTTAGGCGTGTTCAAGTGTCAAAGACTCTAGTCGTCCAGAGTCATCAGCACATTAATAAAGATTATTAAACTAAATTTTTTTTTTTTTTTCTTTCAGCTGTGTTTGAAATAATTGTGAAGCAGAATAATCCCCCATAATCATTTTCTTATTGTTAAATACGGCACTGTTTCAAGAAATGTCTTCATCCACACAAATCACTCAAACTGACTGTAAATGCTGTACTACACATGCCGGGTCTGTACATGTCGCTGTAACGCTCCTACACCGAAAACAGAGAAGTTTGTTTGCAGAACTTTGGCTTTATTTCGAACAGAGGTTCCTACAGGATACAGTGCACTTACCATCAGATGCTCATGTGACTTGTCTGTTGTAAAACAGCTCCATATTTCCCTTCCAGGGAGCTTGTGAACTCAGCTTAGCCTGAACGGCTCACGCCATAAATCTCTAAACAGTCGCAGTACAAAAAGCCTTAGACGTTAGTGAACAAACAAATGAGTAAACAGAGACTGGCTCTTAGTGCTCCTCCTAAGCACCTAATAATTATAGCACTGATTAGTAGGTAATAAAAGATATAAAGCAAGGCCTTCACTAGATTTATGCCCCCAAGGATCATACACAGGAGAGACATGTAGAAAGGCATTACTGTCCCTAATGTGCTTTTGCTTTCTTTGATGAGAGAAATGGCAAAACCTGCTCAGAAATCTAAACCAGCTTTAAGGGGAAAAGTGCAGAGCAGTGGGAGAAGCAAGAAACGGAGAAGAGAGTGATTTCAGAGGGCATGTGATGACTGTTGTTCAGTTATAGCACAAATCAATAACCAGCGGAAACTGATCAGCAAGACCAAGATATAAAGAATATAAATGAGGAGGTGAAAGGAAGAGGAGCATGGGGGAGGGGAGTGATGTTGAGGTCCTTTTCCTCTCTCTTCGCCATTGTTGTTCACTTTTATTCAGCACTAGTGCACTTCATTTTGTCCGCCGTCTCCTTTTCCTGCCTTCCATTTTATCTGATCCTTCCTCCGCCCTGTGATGTCTTCACTCTCTCTGTTCACAGGCGGGTGTGATAGCTGCTGTGACGGTGTAAACAGTAAGATGTTATATCACAATGGTGATGGTAAATTAGTGCCGTCTTTACTGACGTGTACAACTGGGTAGTTGCAAATGGTGAACAATGTTTTTGTTCTAAGGTCACTCTCACATTGACCTCTTATCTACTGCTACACGGCTGGTGTAGTGTTTAGCGCTCTTGCCTTTGCAGCATGAAGACCCGGTCGGAACAAGGGCCTTTCTGCATGGAGTTTGCATGTTTTCTCCAGGTTCTCTGGTTTCCTCCCACAGTCCAAAGACATGCAGATTAGGCAAACTGGACACTCTAACTTCGGCACAAACTCTGACCCTCATGCGGAGCATAAAGCGGCAGAAGATGGAGGGATGGTGTTGGGCCACTCCCATCTGTGATGCAAGAAACGGATCTAAGCTTTAAAGTCAGAAGTCATTAAATCCATGGTCATCTCTTTCACTTATCTTATATTAGTACTGCACTAGTGAAGCGCTCTTGTACTGCAGTCCGAGCCGAAAACGCAAAAATACCAAGACAAAACTTTATCTATCATAGCTATAAAATTACAATGAGGCATTAAATGTGTACGGTCCATAAAAATTCAGCCGGGCTGTGAAGACAGACTATCATATAGTCTGTTTAAACACTCACTGGCAAACTCACTGGTATTTTTTATTCTTCAAATAATCCATGTTTTGCGCTGCTAGGAGCAAGGCTTGTGAATTATTAATCATTATATTCATACATTTATTAATTGGGGTAATAACAACGGACTGCCAACGTAGTATCAGGGGCCAACAACCAAACACACGCATTACTCTTGTACATCATTCTTCGCGAGGACACTCATAAACCCTTACCCTCACCTTAACCAACCTTAACCCTAAAACCAGGTCTTAATCTTCAAAAAGCTGTCAACATGTCCTCACAAAGATAGCTTTGATTTAAAAACCTCCTTCAGAATGTACACACACAAACATAGAGAGAGAGAGAGAGAGAGCCATGCATCTCCTTAAACTAAGGAAGTTACTCATGTTGAATACAGAGCAGGGTCATGAAAGGGTGTGCGAGTGCAAGTGTGAGAGCAGAGTGGGGCGGCCACAGCCAGCGGCTTTAAAACAAGAGTTATTACTGACAACTAATAGAAACCGTTGGTTCTTACATTACTCTCAGATGAAACTGTGTGATAAAACCATAATGAACATGATAAAAACCCTCGGATGATCATTTTAAAGCCTTTACTGTTGATGTCATTTTCTTTTTTTTCCCCTCTTTGATCCTCTCTGGCTTCCACTGTGAAAACCAAGAGTCATTTAATAACATATTAAACTCCCATTCACTCAGCCGTTTGTTTACAAGTTGAACTACCTTTATGTAACTCGACTGAGCAGGTGTGCATGTGTGGTTGATCACTTTTTTTACTTTATGAATAGAAATGACACATTTGAGGCTACTTTAAAAAACTATGTATGTATGTATGCTTTTTGCCAAAACTCCATTATTCCTATTGTATTTCTAACAGTGTGACTGTGACAGCATGCACTCGCTTTGAATATTGTGTAATATCCAGCTCTTTGGCGACACAGTTCTCTCTCTTTTTCATTTCGGTGCGTTGTTTGTCCTACTTATGATGATAGAACCCTCCCTCCAATCTGAATTTCACTGTGGTAGAACGAGCTGGAGCTTTGAGGCCAAAGTTTGCATGTTAATCACAGCTGACAGGCAAAAAAAAGGGAATGTACAATAATAATACGGGTGCTGGGCAATATGATATACTGCTCAGCATAATTGCAAATACTAGACTTTTGTGCACATTCGCCTCAAGGCCTGATGCTTTCGGGCAGGAATATTCAATTACAAACTCAGTTGGGCGGCGTTTTCAAACCAAGAAATCTAATTGTCTGCAGCCAGTAAGAAGCAGGTGATGACACATTTGAAACATACATCGAAAATTGCATTTCAAAAATAATATAATATTTTGTTCATACCTGTCCTTTGCACACCTCAAAGTGCATAAACAAGTGCACAGCCTTAGCTGCAACTGTTTTACATTGAAAATAAACGTGTTTGTCATCTCAGGTGCAACTCAAAGTGCTTAAAATTTAAATATAGCATGTGTTTCTCTTTGAAAAAAGATAAACATATGTCATATACAACCCACAGACATCTCAAAGTGCCTTTTACAGAACACAAAAGAACTAACACTGTTATCAGACCTCATCAGACTACTGTAGGAATTGACGTAGGAATCTTTGAGGGGCGGTGAAAAGTTATTCAGTTATTTCTGGTGAAGTTGGTTATGGGCCGCCGGCCGCCATTTGAATAGACTTTGGTCGTTGACATGCTGTTCCTGCATTGATGTGTAAATTCATTTTTGGTTTTGCATTAAGCATTGCCAGCGATTCTTGTATCTATCATAATCTGCCGTTCATTTTGATGAAGTTACATCCGTGTAATCCCTCTGTCATCGCTCGGTTTGATCCGTTTGACACACAACAACACTGATCCTCTCCCCCTTTGCCAACGGTTGCTTCCTACTTCTGCATCTCCCTCCCTTCATCCCATGAACCAACCTCACAGGCAGTCAGACTCTGTCACATGACCACATGTTTGTGTTCATGATGTGCTATTTTTCTTAAAGGTAAAACATTACACACTACACTTGTATGCGATGGAATATGTCTGCAATTGTTTTTCAAACAGAGTGAGAGTTATTGTTTGAGAGTTATATTGCGGCAGCCCGTCGTTTGATGAAAAAAAAGTTCTTGAAAAGTGTTTACTTTTTCCTGTCCCCTGTTAATTTATGTGGCGTCAGTGCTCAGATAGCTTTGCTTGCATATTTCACTCCTCTCACAGTGGGTGCACTGGCAGAGAAAAGGAGCTTAGAATCAGGTGACAGACTGGCACAGCTGCAGCAGAAGTCAAGAGGGATAACTCTCTCTCTCTCGCTCTCTGAGTGTGAGTGTGCGGCCAAGACTCGGTGTTGAAATAATGTTTTTGTAATGAGAGAAGAGGTGTTTGTCAATAAGCAATTTTATTTTTCCATTGTTGAAGGTTTAACTCGTATTATTAAATATTTGTCTGCGTGAACAGAAGAATGGCCTGTGTGTACAAGACGGAGACGGAGGACAAGAGGGAACAACCATTATACCGGGGGGGGGGAAGAAAAGGAGACGTCTTTGTATTCAGGCGGCGCTTACACTGTGATTCGCAATAAACTAGACTCATTTAACAATTTTGCATAATCCCATAGGATATGTCAAAGGACAATGGCAACCATTTTGCAGCAAATCAAAAGCGGGCATCTTATAGCCCATTAAATGGAGCCAAAGATATTTTATTTCCCATTGGGTGCAGTGAAGGCACATAAACAAGCTCAATTTATGACTTGCTTTCAGTAAATGAAGTCTTAGGCTGTAGTGTATATAAGAGTGGATGTGCACGGACATAATCTAAGTATATGTAATCTGTGTGCATCACTGCGTGTTATATCAGAGTGTGTGGGTAGGGCAGTCTTCGGAGTATGTGTGTATGTGCGTGTGTACTTGTGAACCAGTAGAACAGGGGACTTTGGTGTTGTTACACACTCACAAACAGGGGACTCCACGTTGAACAGGGGACAGTTTTCAGGTCCCCTGTTAGTCGTGATTTAAATCAAGCTAAAATCATGTCTAAGATGCTCTGGTGAATTTTTTTTTTTTTTTTAATATTAAGCAAAGTGAGGACTTGCAAGTGTGTGAGTGTTAAAGCCCATACTCAGCAGTGCCCCTGCTGGCTGGAGCAGGTGTGTGTGTGTGTATTTAAGCAGTGCACAGATGGTATGTCTTTTCTTCTTCATGTCATACATGTAGCTGTGCTCACTCTCTAGAACACACACACAAAGACAGGCCTTGTCCATGTCTATGGACCAAGGAATTGGAAGGTTGCTGGTTCAATTCTAGGGTGGGCCAAGGGCTGTGGTGCCCCTGAGCAAGGCACCCCAGCAGGAGTGTTGACAGCACAACTGTCTGACGCCATCTCTCCCTCTCAGCCCGTTATGAACTGGCAACTCTGACAACGACGGTCAGGATGAATCAGCTGTTTGCCAAACTGATCCTGTTAAGCTGTTTAAATACGTCTTTAAAGCCTGACAATGACAAAGCGTGTGAACGTGTGTACATACTGTACCTGTGCACTCCACTAAATATCCACCACAAAGTACATTCTGCACCTTTTAATACACATGCATGAATGAGTGAGTGAGTGCATGGATAAATACAGAAGTCTCCATGACATGTATGTTGTTTATATAGCATGCTTGCTCTGCACTTGTTGATGTTAAGAACGTACTCGAGAAAAACAGTTTACAGTGTTAAGGTGAAAATGGTGGCAACTATAGGTGTTTTATGACAATATTTTATATTAGTTGTGACATTTGCTCCAAAACTACACGTGTTGTTACGTGTTGAGATCAGTCTAGTATTTCAAAGCGGGCTGAGAAATGAGTATAAAACATGCAGCAAAAATGAGTTCAATCATGAGGCATTTGGCCTAATTGACGTGTGTGTCCAGTATTGCTATTCACTCAAGTTTCAATCTGAGCAGTGATATTGATCTTGAGATTGGCCTGGACTTGAGCCACTTGATTACAGCAGACTAAGGATTAGATTAAGTATTTGCTCGTCCAACGGCTGTATTGACTTAGCAAAGAATCTTATGAGTGTTGCTCCTTTGATTACTCTCGATAAGCATGTAAAAACGTCGTCAAGAAGTCATTTAGTGGAAGTTATTGACAGAAGATGTGATTCATTGTGTTATGACACTCAGATTCAGCAGTGATGTGAGTCAGTGGTGAGTTCAGTGACTGCCATACATCCAGAAGCGGTGGAACCATTCCTTTCAATGTCCTTGTTTGAGCCGTTTCATTTTATTTGACTAAAATCTGGATCAAAATTCAAAGGTTATTAGTGAGGAGATACAATATCCTGCCAAATACCTTTAGAGAAAAAAAAATGGCTTCATTTATAACAATTACTCCATATTTTTAAACCATGAAATTTTCTGATCATGCACTCATTTATTGTTGACAAGCCACAGCAAGGTTTCCATTGTTAAAATAACCTTCATTAGCAATTTCCTTCAATTTCTCTTGTTTTGTTGATATTTTGCTGAAAATAGCTATTTTATGACACTGAAGGTTTGTTATTTTTCTCTCATTATTGGTTGAACTAGTTACTGGAGGTGATTGGGGATGGGGGTGTCATGCACACTTCATTAGGACAGCTTGTGCACCACATGCCAACTGGCATCCGGTCAACAGTCACTTGCACATGCTACACACACACGGACTATCTTTCTTCCTTCTCTGTGTTTGTCTGTTTCTATCTCTACAATACATGATTTTGAACACTAATGCAAATGGTTGCAGGATTAAAATGCCACAGTAACGATAGAGTAAGGGGAATAAAAGGAGGGGGAAATGACGAGTGGACAGAAAAGAGAGAATGAGGTTGTGATGAAGAGGCTGGTGGGGTGACAGCTGAATTAGAAAAAACAGAAACAGGAATAAATACAGAAAGGAAATACTGGGCCTGTGTGTGTGTGTGTTTGTGTTTCGCCTCAGGAAAACCTGAAAATGACATTAAGGTGCCAAACGTGGAGCAACCGTGTCTCCCTTTCTCCATTTTCTGATATATGCCCTCATGTACGGTTCATGCATCTTTACTCTTTCTCTGTTCTGTCTGTTACTAGATTTCTTTTGCTCTTCTGTTACTAAAATGCTGCACTAAATGTTCTCCTTTTCACAGGAGAAACGTGTCATACTGTAGTTGTACCACGCTTGCATTAGCCCCAAGCTTAAAGGTGGCTTTGTTTAATTTATCCTGTTACTGTTTCAGCATAATAGTTAAATCACCATCTTCTAACCACTCTACTCTCACTCATACTTGAACTATTACCGTTGAAATTGGTCACTAAGCTGGCTGTGGTTAACTGACTCGTATTTTTTTGAGTAGGGAAATAGAGCACAAAGGGGACTTGAGCACAGAACTGCAGCTTGCTGTTATATCAATTTTGTAATTACACATATGAAAAGCAGTGCAGTGTGATTTTTGACTGAATAAAAAAAGCATTGGTTTAATGAAGCAATAAAAAGCAGCATAAAGTAAAAGGGTACAGATGTTGATTTGATTAACTAGGCTCAAGCCACCTTTATATTTTCTATATCCTTTTTCTTTCTTGGGCAAGTCGGGTCATTTCCTCTCAACGCTTACTCTCATATTTCCTTTAGACTAATAAGAAGGTTCAAGTTCATAACCATAAACTTGAACCTACAAGATGTTACTTTTCAAAACCAAATAATGAATGTAGGCTGATCTTAGATCTAACCCAGTGGTAGGAATCGGCTAGAAGTACGAGCACTGTGAGTCTGAACGTAACACACACATTACAATGAGATTTCAGAACATTAAATCAAATTATAATAATAATAATAATAATATGAAACATATTCCATGCTTTACATTGTCTGCAATACCTTTATTAACAGTAACCTGGATGTAACATAGTCATTTAGCAAGGTGGTGATGGAGGCTGTACAATAGGAAATACATACAATTCAAAGTGATTTATTTGTGTTTATATGTGTGACAGCTCTCAATAAAGAGACAAGAGAAGAGAAGAAAATGCAGATGACAATAAATATATATATAAAAAATATTTTTTTCTTACATAATTATACAGTCATTGAGTTTTTAATTCATTTTTAGTTTGATACTCCAGCTCAGGGAGCAGCAGAGATGCAGAGGGGAATGACAGAGATGGACTGAAAGTTATCAGAAATGGACAGAGCAAACAAAGAAGGAGAGGCAAACTTAAGGCAGGGAGTGAGTGAAACATGATTAGTTTCTGTGCTGCTTTTATAAGAAAACCGAGGAAGAATGTGTACACAAATTACAGATCAACTGACTGTGAGGTACACTGCTGGAGTCTTTGCACTACAAAGACATTGTGGCTGAACTGAATTATATACAGTATACCTAGGCCCAAGGTTATCAAGAGGGCAATTCTTCACCCATGAAAAAGCTAATCTCCCAACTCTATGGAATAAAAGATTTGAAAGATTTGAACGTTTTATAGTTAAACCAAACCAAAGCTACAGCAAACGTCAACAATGAAACAAAAATCAGTTAAAGCCCCTTCCGAAAAAGCGACACAAAATACGAAAAAATGCTAATTCTTGAAGGGCATAGTGATGACATTTTTATGATTATCATTAATTCACTGGCACTGTTGTGTCCCTGCAGTATCAGATGATTCCGAACTGGCTCACACCATCACATTGTCGTGGGAGCAGTCTGTGTTTCGCCCTCCTCAAAATAAAACAGTCTAAATCTGGACATATAAGAGAATCTAGACATGCAGCCGTGGCTTTTACGAAATGCAGTTTTAATTTGTTTTTGCCGAATCGCTGCAAAATCACTTCAGTCGTATGGATATTTGACAATAAATGAGAGTAGAGTAGGCTCTGACTGGTGCACATTAAAGGCGCACTTGTCTTTATAAATCATTTCTTACCGATAGTCTCTATGGGAGGATTTCTGTCTGCTCGCTGTGCCTCAGAGACAAGCTGTGGATAGATTTGAAAGTAATTCAAACGTCTCTTCCTAGATTTTCTGCTATGCCTCCAGGGGACATGAACAAAGAGCACGGTGGGTGGCCGCCCAACATTGACCAGAGAGAACTCATGTGTAGTGATTCAAGACTCGTTTAACCTTTGGAAATTTTAAAAGAGTAAAATTGGGGTGAGGAAGAAACACAGTGAAGGTTGGAGAGTGGTAAACTAAAGGAAATCAAGCAGGTCTTCAAACCGATAAATATAACACCTTATTTTATCGTGAGCATGTTATGCTGTACTTTCTACAGTTCTCCAACGACCGTGGATTTCAAGGGAAAGAGACATGCTTGTGCAGCTGCAACTGATCTATTCCAACTAGACATTTACTGCACACGCAAATACTTACAGAAGGATAATGCATTGTGCGAATTTTCATTATTGTAACATGACTCTAGAGTGCAGTGATGCCACGCAAAGTGTGATTAACCTAAGTAATTCTAATTTTCTCTGAACTCTTTTATGTTTTGAGTCAGCAAAAAAAAAAAGAAAAAATTGGATTATGATATTTGTGATTTGTCTTATTTTGATTCCAGGCTCAGGTAAGTGCTTGAATTATCAATTGCACGCCACTATCTTTGATATGGGATCAATTTTCTGTGTTCAGCCAATGTAACAACATTTTTGCCGCAAATTATCCCCTGCGACCTGCAGCTTGGAGTTGTGCGGATGAACCCCCTCTATCTTACACAACTTTCAACTTGCCTTGATTTTTGTCATTAAAAACGTTGTGTTTACTGGCACTTCCTGTAGGGTGGTCACATTTCCTCCTCTGAAGAAGCTGAAGGCTCTGTATGTCTGGAGAAATACATCAAATAAGCAGGAGAGAAAAAAAAGCTGTGCAGTACGACCATGTAATGGCCTCATCACTGCTGTACTCTTAATTCATTAGTTGTACAATACATTGATTTCTTTTTTTTCCCTCCTCCTAAGTGGATGACATTACCACCGCTCTAATTTGAAAATGGCCGGAGGCTTAAAAAGCTGCCTATGCCGACGACAATACTAGTTAGAATAAATTGAATGAACTTGCAATCTTTATGTTGGTCAATTAATAGAAAATGAATCAGAACTGTACAGTGGCTGCTGTTCTCCGGGCGTCTTTGTCTCCAAAGCAGAAATGATGTTCGAAATACTGGCACACAAACCCCACCCTGAAGATGAAGCCGCCTCAGAGGTGTCTCACAAGCACTTAAGTCTGAATGCCAATGCCCGCAATTCTGCAGATAAATCCCCATTATGTGTGCTTATCACAACCCTGAATGTGAGCTTTAGTGAATGTGCTTGGCAAAAGGGGATCTACATGTCATGCCAGAAAGCATTCAATGAATTAATTAAAAGTTGAAAGGGCCCACAGAGAAAGATAGCGTCAGAGAAATAAATAGAGATAGAAACAGGCTGTTATATTAGTCAGAGGCATGGAAGAGGGTTTGGTGCTGGGTTTAATTTGCCGGGCGACTTGAAGGTAGATAGCGTTTGCCTGTTGAATTTATTTGTGTCTGGGAATACTTTACTGACACTATGTTTGTTCACAATTAAATTTGCTGCTGCTAAATAACAAGCCTTTAACTGATAATCATTGCAGATAGAAACAGTAGAGAAAACTAAATGAAAAACCAGGGTGTAAAGAATGAAGTGGTATTGAATTAAACAATAAAATACCAACCTCACCTGTGAAATTACACAATAATGAGATTCAGGGTCAGTCAAGTGTTGAGGGATGGATATATGGTGTGTCATTGCCTTTGCGGCTGCTGGAAATGTGTGTGCTTTCGTCCATGTGTGTGTGTGTGCCTGCCTGCATGCATACAGGTGTGTGTTGAGTGAGTCATATTACAATGCTAGATCACTGCACACACAAACACACACACACCAGATGAATTAGCACTGACCAATTCACAGTTGATGGAGGCAGGTGAGGGAGAGTGAGGAAACAGAAGAAAAGTCATGCGGGGGGGGGGGGTTGAGAAATTACAGTGGTGACAATGGGAGGGAGGACAGAAAAGAAATACAGGGAAAAAAGTACAAGAGAAGATGAAGGAAATGTCGTCATGGAGACAGAACCATCGAAGCATACTGAAGTTTATGTTTAGACGGTAATGGATAAGACAGCTGAGGAACGGAGGGATGGTAATAGGATGGGGCAGTGTTCAAATGAAAGAAATTAAGGGGAGAGTGTCTCATGTAGGGGAGGGGGGGGAACAGATGGGGGAGAGTTGATCAAGTGGAAAGAGTGTGAAGACACCGAACAGATGGATTGACAGGTTGGAGAAGAGCGGGATGATGGCACGGGAGCCGTAGTTTGGAGAGAGGGCATGTGGCATCTCAAGGACACGCTGCTGTTGATGGAAGCTGAGCATGAAAGGCCTCCTACTCTCTGTAATTACAGGTTACTTCTAACAAAAGTCGACTGACGCGAGAAAGGTTCAAGGATTTGTTGATTGTTTACTGAATTAAATCCATTGTTCAGCAATGACTGAAGTATATGTTTGGGGACCAAATGCATAAAACAAATCTGGGCAGTATTTGAAAATCAGATTGTAGCATCGCAGTTGCAGTCCTGTTATGCTTACAAGGATCGCTTGTGACGTTGGTCATTTGGCAGATTCACCGTTTTGGCCCGGACATAATAACCCAACATCTGTCAGATGCACTGCAGCGATGTTTGTACATACATTAATGGAGGATGAATCACACAGTGACATCAGGTTCTCGTTTGAGCGAAATGCCAACAAGAAAATGGACAGACTGCCTTGGAATTGCTCACATGTATCCGTCTCTCGTGTGTCACTTGGGCAAAATGCTTCATTTGGCATTTTAGTGCCATCGGTAGGTCAACGTAGTAATTTGAGCAGTTAGAACCACGTGATTAGCATGGCACTGGCAAGAACACAAGTGTCAGAAAATGTAACGCCTGCCAAACATCAGCATCGCCTTTGTGAGCACTTTATCAGACTGATGTTAGCATTCATCTCAGAGCACAGTTTGCCCAATTAGAGCGTTAGAGAGCAGTTAACACAGCTGTACACTGTCTATTTTTTTCTTTGACATACTTCTATGATCAACCAGGTAATCATGGCACAATCTGTCATGCCTTAAAACGTATATTATATAGTCACAGTAGCACAGATTGACATGTAGTGAAACTGAAAGATTCCTGTTATCGCACAGTGTGTAGATGCCTTAAGGTGAAAGACGAAAAGGAGGTGGAAGAAGGAAAGAAATGCAGAGTTACACTGCAGAGAGAGAGAGAGAAGGCAGGGGACTGCAGAGCTATAACATGAACTTGCTTATCGGGCCAGCACTCTGGACAAAAAAGACAAACAAAAGGACCAGGGATTATGGTAAAAAAAATAAAGATAGTGTGGAAAGTGTGAAGGAGAAAGAGGAAACTGAGAGATGAGAATCAGTATATGAGGAGAGGGATATGACTAACAGAAAATGAGAGGCATGTAGAGAGGGAGGGAGAGAGAGAGAGAGAGAGAGAGAGTTGTGTGGGAGGTGGAGAGACACACCGATGGAGAGGTCAGTGTTAACTGCTGTGGTCTGGCTTTCTCCCTGAGACCTATCACAACCCATCAACTCAGTCTGGTGCACACACACGCACCCACACAGGTGGATACACACAAAAACTAGTGCCTCCCCGGTGTAGTGGACAGGCTAAATAGAGAGAAATAGTGGTGTTGTAAGTGGTTGGGAAAGGAAATGGAGAGAAGTAGGGAATGAAGAGACGGTTCCATGAGAAGTGTGTGTGTGAGAGAGAGAGAGAGAGAGAGAGAGCAGCTGCAACACACCACTGTGTGTCTACAACCTGCTGGTGATTTGGTCAAGGTCAGGGTCTGGCTACTACACTACCGTTCTGGCACAAACTTCACCTTGGCCTCTGTGAGACAGACACAAGGAAAGCGCTTGTGCACTGTCTGAGAAACAATCTTGAATACTTAAAAAGATGCCCTTTCGATGAGATTAATCTAAATTATGCATTGTGCCATTAAAAACAACTGCAGTGTAAGGGCCTCATTTGCATTCTTAAAAGTGCAATATGCAATACTTGAGCACCACCAGTCTGGGCAGTGGAGCATGCATGTCAGACAAAAAACAAAAGTTATCATGGCAGCTCGTGTCCAAGAGCTATCATGTCAGTCAACGATGAAAAGAGGAATGTACCACTGTGTGTGCAAAAAAGGCTTCTTTTACACCTGTCTTTTAGACTGTGAGACCTTCCGTGCAGTGTAACACATGATAAAAGGCTGAAAGCAGGCATCACGGGGGAACAGGTGGATCAGAATATAGTATCATTCTCTCTCCACACACCCCTGCCCGGTATCCCCTCAACTGCCCAATAACTGCACCGCTGGTGCCTACTCAGCACTTTGTCTATCAACAGATTCTCCACTGATGAGATTCAGCCTGTGCCAAAATACTGTGCATGTGTCTTTGTAACCTGGTGCTTGTTTTACGCTGAAACAAACTTGGAACCTCAATTGTCCTGACCAAGATCCTGAATCATTTGGTGAAGTCAGGGTTGCTTCTGGTACATAACATTTCCCG
The DNA here is from genome assembly GCF_958295425.1 of Solea solea. NCBI lineage: Eukaryota > Metazoa > Chordata > Actinopteri > Pleuronectiformes > Soleidae > Solea > Solea solea. The sequence goes on along the minus strand of NC_081140.1, from coordinate 14,428,635 downwards.
AGAATGCTTAAATATTAGTGTTGTGAATACACACAGACCCGGCGACCTGTCCGGGGTGTACCCTGTCTTTCGGATCTATATAAAGCAGCAGTGAAGAAAATGCAGGGCTGATACTCTGTTGTCTTTGTTTGTGATTCTATTTCTCACTTTAATGTATTAATGTATACGGTGAAGCTGCTAATCTTAGAAGCTCCCAGGTTCCTGTTGCTTAGTAACGACAGGCGTGTCAGGAGCTTGACCCTCATGAGCGCCTCTGGCTTCTGTCTTTCATGTGTTTAGGAACAGGCTTGTGAACAGCTCCTTATGTGGCGTCTTTTACAGACAATGAAGTAGCATTTGCAACGCCACGCTAAGTTGTGTAAGTGCTACCTTGTGTTCTACATATGCCAATGAATTATGTTGTTTCCTTATTTGTGAATCTAGATCACAAGAACAACTTCTTGCATCTTAGATCAGAGCATACTATGGATCCCGGGTAGGGTCAAGGTGGGAAATATTTTTAGACAATATTTTTTTAATTCCCTCACAATAGTTTTCCCTCCCCAGTGATACCCAGAGCTCTCGGGGCTCTTCCCATGCCTCAGGCAACCCTGTCCGCCCGTGCATGGCACTTGTTCCCTGCGAGAACTCCCCAGAGCTCCGTGGCCCCCGTGCTCAAAGCCAGCACTCATCCTCCAGCCAGAGCTGGATAGCCTGAAAAACTTTAGTGTTTCCTCCCCGGTGTTTCACGGTTCTCCCCGGGCCTCAGGCAGCCCTGCCCGCCCATTCATAACACTTGCTCCCTGTAAGAACTGAGCACTGAGCTCTGGGGATTTCTCACAGGTAGTGTGGTGCCATGCACGGGCAACGCAAAAGTTTGGTCTAAAAAGATTTCCCATCTTGATTTTATTGCTCTCCTCGTCTTAAGTCTTTTAAAGGGCAGGCTTTTTTTTTTTTTAAGTAAATCCACAGAATCGACCTCAGACGGAAACTCTGACCTCAGAGTATCTCAACTATTTTATATGTTTCCTTATATCGTGAGAGAAAGAATGTTAAATGAATTGAAAGGTGATTCATGATGTACAAAATTGGTGCAATCCCCAATTTTAGGGAGGGAAAACACTCTTGTTATCACATTTTCTCAGATTCATTTAGACATGCACTCTTATACATTTACAGACACTTAGAGGGGGAAAATAACCCCAGACAAGTCAGAGGAGAGAAGATAAGGGGAGCTAAGAGGCATCGAAGAAAGCACTCAAAAGCAGCTGTCAGTCATCACCAGCCATGTGGGACGTTATCCTGGAGGCGGGACAGAGCAATAATATTTACCTCACACACCACTGGCCACCTGCACACACATGCACTTCTATCTTTGTGAGGACACTCACCGACATCAACCATCCTCTCGGCTCATCCCAGTCTGTCACAATACATTTCAGTGAGGTTTGCATTAGGTTAGAATTACTGAGACCCTCTTATTTTGGTCTTTGTGTGTGTTTTGAGGCCCATTCAGTCCTGTTCAGTTGCATCCAGTGAGGAATCTGTGATGGATTTAAGTCTAAAGGTGTTTTGGGGATCACTTCCTTTGGAATTAGAGTAGGTTCGCTCTCAGATAGTTATTTTGACTGACAGTGAGAGCACAGAAACAGGCATGAAAGTGGGAAACCGTGTCTATGCAGTAAAGTCTTTCTTCCTCCTATTCCTATTCCTTCCATTTATCTCTCTCTGTTCCTCTCTCTCTTTATTCTACTACATTTATCTCTCCCAGTCATTTCTTGGAGATGAATTAAAACGAAATTCTCTGCTCTATTTTCCACAAATTAACCTGTGTTCTTTCTCCCTTGAAGCTGCACGGTGGCTGACAGCCAAGCTTAATTAGATAAATTAGTCATTTTCCTTTATTCATCACAAAAAATAACATCGCTCATCATGATCCGAGCACAGCTAAACCCACCCTAAAGACAACCGTCTGACAGTTAAAACACATCTGAACGTATAGACAAATGTCTTCCCTGGAGCATGTGCTGTCCATCATAGGACAAGCTCTTTTCCTTCAAACGAGACTATGATACACGGTGTACGGCGCTGCCTTGGGTTCAGAAATTGCAGACAAAATGAAAGCATCAAGCAGATGGCCCTAAACATAATGCTTTGCAGAGTGGCAAAAAAAAAAGGGACGGTGGCATATGAAACCTCTGATGAAGAACAGGCAAGAAATAGACAAGAAAGAAGGAAATCTGGTGGGTGTTCCTGGATCAGTAAACCACCGACAGCATACATCAGTAACCTATCTGTGCCTGTATGCAGGATGCATCTTTGGAGATCAACTGCACGTGTGTGCTTATGTTGTGATCCGTTGCGTGTAGACAGATTCATCCTTTCTTAATCTTTAATCTGTCGCACAGCTGGAGCTGTGTGTGTGTGTGTCAGCATGTTTGTGTGAGCGTCCGACAACATACTTTCTATTTAAAGGTCAAATAGTTCCTAGTTTAACGGGTGCATTTTTTAAGGTGATGCTGAATACCACTCATCGTCATCTCCTAACAAACGCGCTCTCCTTTCGTGTTATGTAGAAAAATGATTAAAAACTGGAGATTTGTCAATATTCCAGACTACTCTACACCTAAGCAGAGGTTAGCAGCTATTTTATGTAATAACATGCTTTAAATGTGTAATGACACAAACAATACGTTTGGATATATGGTGACAACCAGCTGAGGTTAGAGGAAGCAAGGGGACAGGGATAGGAAGCCAATACTGTATACAATTAATTTTTTATAGATTTTTTTTTCAAGGGTGGCTTCGATCCCCAGCTCCTAAGAGCTGTTGCCGGCAGTGTGTGAATGTGTGTGGTAGAAAAAAAATGCTACATATACACTCATGGCCACTATATTAGGTACAGAGGACACATAATAAAGTAGCAGGAGTTGCACGTGGTGTGGTCCTCTTCTGCTTAAAGCTTTGATGCGTTGGGCTTTCAGGGACTGACTGGAGTGGTATTTGAGTTACTGTCATTTTAAACTATTCTGACCATTCTCCTCTGACCTATGGCATCAATAAAGCATGTAGACCCAGAGACCTGCCACTCACTGGATATTTTCTCTTTTTTTGTGCAGAAAATCCCAGTAGATCAGCAATTTCTGAAATACTTAGATCAGCCATCTGCCACCAACGACCATGCAAAGTTCAGAGTCACTTAAATGAACTGTCTCCCCGATTTTGATGCTCAGTTTCAGCTTCAGCGAGTTGCCTTGACCAATTCTGCATGCCCTTAGGTACAGGCGATTAGTAGATTACATAATTGTGTTAACAAGCAGTCGAAGATGTGTGACTAATAAAGTTGCTGGTGAGTGTAGATGTGTTGTAAGATTGAGTGTGAGGACGGTTCAATGTTAAAATACAGACTTTAGTTGATAGGGACACCAGGGCAACCCCATTGGTTCTTCATACAAGAACACATATTTTTATTATTAACCGTCTCTTCTCAAACCTCTGGTTGAGCCTGGCATTCAGGGTGTGCATGTGAGTTTATATAACTGTTAACTAAACTCAGTTGTGGAAACTCTACAGGAAAATCTACATTCTCAAGAGAGCTCGCATGCAAAACGTCTTACCCTGGATTTCCACTGGACGCGGAACGGCCGCGGAACGGTAGCCGTTGCAAATCGCTTCCATTCTAATCAATGTGAGCATTCCCACCGGCCGCGCTGCAGCGCGGATCAGCAGCGGCCCAGAAGCGGCTCGCCGCGCCGCAGCGCTATCGATAGGAATCAGTTCTATTTTTTCCGTTGCCGCTGCTGAACCTCGTAAATTTCAACGAAGCAGATCGCACAAGACAGGAAGTCCGACACAGTATCAAAGTAAAACACTTCCGCCCCCCTTTCAAAATAAAACACAATACGCAGGTCACAACTTCACCTCAACGTTACGTCATAACCGGTGCTCCCAGGTCAACAGTCATTTGATCCGAGGGTCTCGGAGACAATGGACGACGAGAGACTGATTATGGAAGTGGAGAAATGAAAGAAGCTGTGTTGTTGTTGTTTCCTTTATACACACAGTCTATCGCGGGATCTCGCGTCCGTTCGAGATTATCGCGCGATCTTCCGTGAATACCGCTGGCTCCCAAGGCTCCGCGCCACTGCCGTAACGCGCCCGGTGGGGATTGACGTTTGGGAGAGGACGAAGCAGAACCGCGCCGCGGCCGTTCCGCGGCCGTTCCGCGTCCAGTGGAAATCCAGGGTTACTCCGAAAACTGCAGCTAATGGCTGTGATCGTCCTTTAAATCCTCCGTTAACTACGGGACAGTAGTCACGTCAGAGCTGAAGATCAAATGTTCCACTGTCTGTGTCACTTCACACACACATATGGTCCCACAAACACAGGCACCGACTGCCTGCCACTGCGAGCTTGACTGCACGGTGCTAAAAGGCTTGGCTCTCAGAACAGAGCTTTTAGAGATCATCACAACAGCGTCTAACCATATGAAAAGCTCTTTGATAGGCGCTTTTGCAATTCACTAATCTAGCTGGTGATGTACATTTCATTAAATGTATTCATATATATATATATATATATATATATATATATGTATTCATATATATATATATATATATGATAGTATCATCATATTTACATAGTCCAACCCCCTCCCAGTGTAGCTGTCAGTGACATCCGATATCTGTTAGCCCACAGGACATAAACTATTGTAGTAGTTTGAACAGAGAAAAATAAAATGAAATATGAATATGCATTTCATAAATATGAAAAACATATAGTTAAGAGTTAGACGGATCAAAGATAGATACATAATTCTAATATCACATTTAAAAAAAAATACATCTCAGCGGCTCTGTGGTGTAGTGTGGATGGATCAGTCTATCGCTGGATGAGCTTAATGAGAGGAGGTTAATAAGAGGTTCGGGGGGGGTGCTTTCTTTTCTTCACGGGCGCCATGTCGCCATCTCAGAAGTAACTACTGCACTGTCTGTCCAATTACCCTCATGTCCTGCCACTCTCTTTTCGGGCCGCTAAAGAATCCAAACGTTTGTTGTACATAAGCTCTGGAGAAAGTTTGTGGCTACACGTTGCGGCGTCTTCTTTCGTAGCATTTCCGTAGCATAGCAGGAGTGAGATGGGCGTCGGCATGACTAGAAGCATCTGTCTTGGTTAAGGAGTACAGCCGAAGATTTGCGCTGTTACACCCACGATTTATTTCTTCTGCAATGCATTTTCCCTTGTCATAACAGTAATGAGCCTGCATATAAAGTAGCCATTGGCCAAAAAACAACAGAAGCACTGCAATGTGGTATCACAACACCCAATTAGGTATCGGTTCACTGTGATCAAACAAACCCAAATTCAAACACAAAGGTTATGATTTTAAGAACCACAATACTGTGATTTGAAGCATTGAGCAGCTTCTTTGTGATTTAAATTTGCATATTCTGTAAAAAAAAACGACTTGTGCTGGGCCGACATGTTGCTGGGTTTTCTCGTGTCTGGTCACTTATGTAATATCGTGATGCCACATGATGACAGACTGTTCTGATTGTGACAGGATTAAAATTAGCAGGTGTCAGACTGAGAACAATGCAACTGTAAATGTGTATGCCATTGCAAAAACACCATTTTTATCTAGATCAGGGCGAATGTAGTGCGTTTTTTTTTGTTTTTTTTCTTTCCTTGAGCTATCTCACTAGATTAGTCCAACATCTTTACCTCACTCTCAACATAATTACTCAGGACTGATGTGCTCAGTCACTCAAGTGGCTCCAGTGATGAGATCGTGTGTGGGACAGAGATACAGAGAGAGTGTGTTTTCTTCAGTTTCTGTTTTCATGTGCAGAGCAGAGCAGCGCAGAGCAGGGCAGATGGGTTTATAATGAGGAAACAGAATGATTCTGATAATAATGACCAGATAATTATGCTGCATCAGAAGGGGGGGACGAAGGATCAGGGATGGTGGAAGCGGTATGTTGGATTAAAATGAGAGTGAAATTGATGATATAATGAGGAGTGGATGCAAGGGCAAGGAAAAAAAAATCATGTGTCATGAGAAATGGGAAGAGAAAAGGATCAGGGAAGATGGTGTGAGATGAGAGCAGGGTGCTTACAGGCCATTAACAATGTTTATTAATTAAATATCTTTACTGTATTCTGTTAGTAAGGTGCCTAGTTGGAGTTATTCAACCATAAATCATCAATTTTTTTTTCATTTTCATTTAGGTGCCAGACTAATAATACTCGGCCGATATTTGGGACTCATAGCATTGTGTCTAATGATTGAGGTGCTTCTAATGCCGAGGTCAGACATCACATTTTAAGCATGATTACAACCCAAGCTGTGTAGTGTGTCACTGTGACCAAAGTTCTCAAACTTGGAGGGCAAAAAAACCGAAGAAGAAAAAAGTAATATATACAGGGTTTTAACAGCAGTGGCACCATCTGTAGCTGCAGTCATTATGCAAGACAAACTGGGGCTGAATAAAAACTGAGACAACTCTATAGTCACTCCAGTCACTTTATATTTATGACTTATTGTCTTATTGCACTGAAAGCTGTCTTATTGATACATTTTCAGCAGAGCTACCGCTACGTTCCACGTTTTGAAAGTGATCGTATCATATACTTCCATATTGCTTTACATACCTCACAATCAGGGTCTGCTTTTACCTTAAAACAAATATTTGACATTGTGACATTGTGTCGGTGACATTTGTGACAAATATAGACGCCATCACTGTAACAACAGGTCATTTTCAATGTCTATTTTACATTGAAATGGAAAAAAAGAAATAAATAGGCAAGAAGTCGAGTTGTGAGCGGCATCTGAGACGCAGGTCTCGAAGCAGGAAGTGTGGCTGCTCTAAGCAGTTAATATGTGCCCTGGCCCTGACCTTAGCCTGCGTGTTATGTGTTGTGTGTGGCATGCAGCTTCAATGCGGGTGTTTCTGCTTTGCATATTTTAATCTTTTATACCTCAGCGGTTTTCACATGACTCTTTGTTTCTTTTCCTGCTTACATGTTCAACGACAGAGAATCAGGGACATGGAGACACACACGCGTGCACACGCAGTGCACCGACAGGTCATTTCACCACAATCTAACATAGCCCCGTGGAGAACAGGTGCTAAATATAGAGTCAAACTGAGCGGAATACCAACGACTTCCAAGAGCCTACCATTCAGACGAAGCAGTGTGACGATTCGATTGATGCAGCAACTGTGGTTTTCAAAGACAGCGTCGTACCTGAAGGTGGTGGTTAATGGGGGACTTGGAGTTGCTTCAGAGAATTGCTTTCTGATGAAATGTTATTTAATTGCAGTTTCACTCGAGCAAAGATTTAATCAACTGGATAAAACTGCATTGCTACACATCATCCGCAGCCACAAACGGAGAAATAGATGGGTAGAAGGACTGTTCAACTCCAGTACTCCAGATGTACATTTTAATGACAACCGATGGACATCAAGTTTAAACAGTAGTAAGTAACACTACAAAAATTTCCATGCAATGGAGAGTAAAAAAGTTCTTTATTATGGAAAAAAAACTACGGCAAGACTTTCAAAACATTTGAAACACGATGGAATCCGATGAGACAAATGATAAAACTTGGTCAGATTGTGAACGTATGTGGATCTTCATGTATTCTTTGTTTGGAATAAATAAAAAAGTCCCCAAAAAAACATACATGCTGGCATACTATTAGTAGGCTGAACAAGGTTTATGCTAAGAAGATATCACTAACATGGTGCTGCCACTCCTAGAATTTGTCTGTGTGTGTGTGTTTTACTTATATTTTATCTTTTTTAAAAGTGGGGGCGCCTTTATTGAAGATAATTAATACTCTACATGTCAACATCAGCCCAGGTTTATGTCTGTCTGTGTGCAAACAGCCAAGCAACAGCCCTGACATGTGCACGTTGCATCTGCCAACTTGAACCAGCGTGCAGAAAGGTCTGCCTGCTGTTGTTGTCCTTTATGACAAGTCGTCAGCGGGTTTTGAAAGGAAAGACACATACTGTATAGCATCCTCTTTATTAACAGCTTTAGGTGACTCGTGTGGATTCACCCTATGCGCAAGACGCGACGCTGGATGTCTGGAAACTAATCAGCTGTCTCGCTGTTGTCACACTGCGGTTTCATGTCTCAGTGATGAGACACTTCTGGGCTTCTGATGCGAGTAATGAATTTCTAATAACCTGCAACTTGTTAGCTCGGCTCGCTGGAAAACTGACTGCCAAAGTGTGTGCGTCCTGTTTGATGCGTGTGTGTGTGTGTGTGTGTGTGTGTGTCCACTAAAACACAAAGTCGTGTCAGTTTCAGTGTGACAGTTCTTTGATTCATAGGGGATGAATTAATTTATGCATCAGCACCCAGATTTTCAGGTGCCAAAACTGTTTCCAGTCCTGACATAAGAAATGTATATTTGTACTTACACGGGCCTCTGCTTCCCATTAGTGTGAGCATACACTTGATATCTGCGTTAGCGCTGACTATGTCTCTTATGATTCCATTTTTAGATTACTAAAAGACAGGAGACAGGAGACAGAAACATAGGAAGATCAGAGGACTCTAAAGTGAGCATACTAGGTTTGACAAGGGTGCAAGGGTTGAAAGCAACACATCCCCACATTAGCGGAGTAAGTGTAGACACTGAGCATCTGAGTTGACTCTCCCACATTTGTAGAGATCAGTTATCGAGGTTTTATACCGTATGCAGACGAAAGGCACTTTTAGAAGCTGAAATTAATGACTGATCAATAAATAGGTGTTGCAGCCCTAAGACAAAATGAACCTTTGTCTAGACATCAATGATTCCTGTTCCTCCACCACAGCTATCACATGGTCAACATACGCAGTTTTGAAACGTCTGACCAATTTCATTCAAACTGCAATTCAATTGTGTGTATTGACTGTATCTGTGTCTCCATCTGCCCGATTAGAATTGCAAAATATTCACGCTTCTCTGGTCATTTGTGCCGCAGCCGATTCTAAGGCCTATGTTTACGGGAAACAATTCCTCTGTTTTAATGGATTGCAGTCAATGACCTGTTCACATTGGTGACATAGTCAATACCACTGAATGCAAGGGAGCGGCTGAAAAACATCCCCATCCCCATCCCAGATTAAACCCTTGTGTTGTCTCTCTCTCGTCTCCTCCTTCAGGTCTTTGGATCCCTCTCTTGAGGTCATCTCCCTTTTCAGACGGTCTCTGGTCGCCACAGTTCACCTTCATGTTGATGAATAAATCACAGCATACCAGATAGAGGTAGGAAAAAAAAAAAAACTCCCCCTTTTTTTGTACTGTATGGATTCAAAACTGCGCTTGTCGAAAGGACACGAAACAGCCTCTACCGTAACACCATTGTTTGCTTTTAATTGCATCTAAAACAGACACAAACCATTGACGTTTAATTATCCCGTTTGGGAAATTAGATGAGTATACGTTTGCACTGAGTCATTAAAATATTCCAGTGCCCACATAGTGTAGTGTTCTTGTTGCTAGGCTCCCTTTGCGTACTGTATGTGTGACGGCTACTTTGCCGAAATGAAGCAGCTCATGCATGTGTCCATATGTCTGTTGTGATGCTACAAATTCAAGGTCGATCCCTCTACATTAAGTCTGCCTTTGATGATGGGAAGAGAAAAAACAAATGGCATAAGAGAAGAGCAAAAACACTGGGAACATAATAAAGCACAAGGTGACGGATGCTCCTACTTTCTCCTTTAACAACAAACCAACTGCTGAAAAAAAACATCTATATATATATATATATATATATATATATATATATATATATACATATACATATATAGATAGATAGATATGCTGATTCAGGCCTAGGTTATAGTTGGTGGGAAGTTTAAGCTTTTAGGGGCTGGTGAATGCCTTGCTCTCAGATAGAAGCAAAATCGTTTGTGTCTCCGTGAATAAATCTTAAGGAAGGAGTTAAGGTCGGGGTCTTGGCTCAGGCGGCTCAGCAGAGAAGAAATGCTGCCATTAATACTAGATGGATGGACTTAATTGGAAGAGGGATAAGCTGTCATTGTACAACACCCCCTAATCAATTGTCACACTTGCCTGCTGCAGTCAGAACTGAAATTACATTTTAAAATTTCATAACAAGTCTTCGAGTGGCGGCTCACTGTAGAGGAGAAAATTGTGCCGGCACTGCCAATGTTTTAAAGTGTTTCCTTTTATCTTTTATTCTTTTTTTGGTAATTGTATGGATGTAAAGTATGATGCAGGCAGAAAACCTTAGCCCACTCGCCATTCACTTTGATCCATTGCACTTAGATTTGGTCATTCAAAATGCATGAGTGACCCAGGAACCTGTCATTTAAAATACAACTATATCTACAAAAACCCCGTCTTGCTGTTTAACAGATCTAAAGACCTCTGCAGCAATGTGACGCCAAATGTATCTGACCAGGTTGGGCCAAATCCGAATTTTAACGAAGCAACCGAGTCTGCAACCAAAGCAGAAGTGGACATATTGGAGGAGCGAGTGATATTTTAGCCATTAGCCTGTCAGAGAACAGCAGTTCTTTATTTCTATAGACTAAAGGTCAAAAGCAGCAAAGTGTTTGAGATAGTGAGACCAACACAGGTGGGAAATCATACACCAATAAATTGGACACCTGTAGTGATCCATTTCACATTTATTCAGTTATGTACTATGTCTGGGCGCACTGCCCTTTCATTTCACCTACTTTATGGTACGTTTGTATAATACCAAACATGGAAAACATCTACCCACTTTATCCTCCACATGAGGGACACAGGGGGGGGCGCTGGTGCCAATCCCAGCTGTCCAATTAACCTCTGCATGGTTTTGGACATGTGGGAGGAAACAAGAGCAACCAGGTAAAAAGCCATGCACACATAGGGAGAACATGTCAATTCCACACAAAGACGCCTGGACCAGGATGTGAACCAGCAACCAGTTGTAGCCACGTGTACCACTGTGAGGCCCCTGTTCCTGCTTTAACTTTCAGGAGAAGCTTTTTTTGTTGGTCAAACATTTTATGGCATTATGGTGGACTATTTCCTCCTGCACCTTCTGGCCTTTAGTGCGTTTTTGTACCATGCTTCGCCATATTTGTGTATGCTGTGGAACAACGTACTGAAGTTAATATTTATTAGCAGTTTGGTCATCAAATATGCTCTTTATTTTAACAAGGCGCTGCAGCTGCAACACCTCACATCTTCTCGATATTGCCCCAGTTCTGAAAGAAGCTTATGTTAAGGTGTTCAAAGAACATTGCTTGTCCTATCTTTTACTGTAACCGAGTGCTACTTTGCATTATTTCTACTTTTACATTGTCAGCAAACCTAGGGGTTTTGTACCTCGGATTAGAAGAGTTTATTCACAAGACGAGTCAGCAATTTCCTCACTAGGAGAGTTGTGTGTCAATGCAGCATTCTAATAATGGCCATTTTGGTCCTGTTGCATTGTTTAACATGAAAGCCAATAGGAACACGGATAACATTTAGACTTAAGACTATACATTGCACACAAAGACAAACCATGTACAATGAGATTTTATTTGTAGCTTCCAAAATGAGCCATCCATATCCAAAAAGCCTTTTCCTGACATGAGAAAAACTTTTCCTCGCGTGCGGAGTGAGACTTCAAGTCAGACCACTAACTTCTTATCTGCCTAACATTTCAAAGACTGCTCAAGATTGCTCATTTGAACTACGTGATATCTGTTATAATATGTTCTATTTTTATGTCTCTATCTCCCGGTGAAATATTCATAGAGTTCCCATTTAGATAGAGTAAAGTATGTAGTGTGGTATCAGAGAACATTCCGCTTATCTAAGATTAGTTATCTCAGAGACCGAGAGGGATGAACATATGAGAAAATTGGATATCTCAAGTTTGTAGAACGAAAAAATGCACAAGTTCATGAGGCACAGAGAGATTGGAATACTGTCGGTCATCCCTCTGTGTGTGTGTGTGAGTATGTACTAATGTTTGCAGATGCTCGTGGAAACCCTGGGCCTTTGGGAAGTCCCTCAACACAGAATTTGAGTTGGAGCAAATGTCAACCAGATCCCCAGATACATCCCCGCTATGTGGAAGTAGCTCAGTCCAATTGCATTTGTACACAATACAGCGTTCCTCCATTTGCAAGCGTTTTCTTAACTGCAGTGTACTTCTAAATGCAGCAACATGGTTTGTCATATTGATGGATGTTTTCACTAAAGGGTTTGTGGTTCGTCAATTTGCAATGGTTCTGTGTTCTTGTCTGGTCTTGCACCAGAGCATACCCCACGGTCAGACTGTGGAAGTATAGTACTGACAGTAAGGTATGTCCCATCAGGAGCTTAAGGCTTTTTTCTTAATAGAGTTTTAGAAATGTCTATATTTGCACAAAAAATCAAGTCTTTTTATTTCAGAGAAAGAGAAGAAGGCAGAACGGTAACTAGGGGTCAGTCAACCATGGTTCACTAGCTGTAAGCTTTAATCACTTTTCATGATATTTTAGCAATTAAAAATAAAAGAATGCACACAATCTACCACCTATACAGCAATGTGGTCATTTTAATCATTGCATTTTGGTTTCTTTATCAATAGATATAATCGTTGACCAAGCAGCCCACGTACAAGCTACGTGCTGCTCATGTCCACATTTTAATAGCCAACGACATACTACGCCCCTCATGTTTAACAAGGTCTTCAACAATTAAATAACATTTTTTTTCTTTTGTCAACGACTTTATACGCCGCGTGCCAGCGCACTAACCTGGAGACAAAAGCCCCCAAAACCACCGTCACTGTCTGCCAACAGGTGCCTCTTATCTCCTTGATGCACAGAAATGCCACAATGCCAACTCCACCGGCCCCTCGTCCTGCAGCTTCAGTTCAGTAAGATAAGCAGCGTGGAATCCCAAGTCCTGCTACGTAATGCTGTGAACCACAACAACGTTTGTTATTCGGTCATTTTCAGCAGCGTAACTGGGAAACCAGGCAGGGTTTTCATTACGGAAGTATCTCATAGGAGCTGTGTGGTATTTTGTAACTTCAGTGTTGAGAGTATAATGTTTTAATTTGGGAGGCATCAGCTGCTTTATCTGCCATCGTCATGCTCAGCCAAAACTCTCATCTCTCTTGGCTGGAGGTTCATGCTGCACTTTTGGGCTTTAGCATTAGCATTGATTGGCTATTACTTGTGCGACATCTACACTATCAGAGATTCTTGTGGGCAGGGCCTTGCATGAAGCAGCTGCTTGAGAGCAAACGGCCGGAGCCACAGCAGCAGAACACTTTGTAATGACTTCATAATATTGGTGGGAATTGGAAAAAAAAGCCTAATATTGGCCCCCAACAATAGGCCAGGCTGAAAACTGGTCGATCCCTAAATGCAACATCACAGATGCTCCAGTCACACCCAATCTACGTCTCCGCTGCTTCGAAGTCTTCCAGGCAATCGGCCTAAAGCTAAATGAACAGACAACGTTATTCTTGCGTGGCCACAGTCATGTGTGAAGTGTGACAAGACAGCAACAGACAAAATTCACCCACCAATCCTGCTCATGAAAAACCTTGATGCAGGAGAAGCATCACTCTACTGTACTACTAAGTGCAACTCATATCTGTCTAGTCCAGCAGCCATGACTGCAACACTCGTCTACCTCTACATAGATGGACCTGCTTGAGTTAAGTTTCATCTCTCATCCAGGAGGCTTCATCAGTTCTAAACTAAACTTAAGAGACAGTGTCTCTGCTGTTGTGCGAGCGTTGATCCTTTTAGGAAGACAGCTCAGGGCAGCGTCGCATATTGACTGATAGTTGGCGTCTTAGGCCATCTCCTCCGTTGAGTGATGCTTTCTCCAGGTTAACATAGATAGGCTGTCTTTCCTTGTACATTCTCATCATCAAAAGAATGTGTTTTGTCCTTCAGATGTAGGTGGGCAGCTGAGTCCTGTCCACATGAGCCGGCTCTTCATGCGCCGTGCCGCGTGTTTATGCAGCGGTTGTTTGGTTTCCCCACTGAGGAGGTCAGGGCACTTCTCATTATATTGCACTGCATATACCACATTGCTCTGTTTGTGCCGTGGAGTTTTGTCCTTTGGATGAACACGTTTCTGTCATAAAGTGAATAGTACAGGTTTGGAATAGTACAGGGATGCGGTGTTTGTTAAAAATCCTCCTATGTCTCTCGGAGTCTCAAACACACAAACAAACGTGACCTTCGACACTCGCACGATAGCAGACTCGGCCTCTCAGGTGACCCTAACAACCCTCTTTCACACCTTGACTCGGGTAAGACTAACAGCCTGAAACTGGGATGCGGGCGTGAGCTGGAATGACCTGCATTGTTTGTCTTAAAGCATTTCTCTAGACAGACTGAATACCTGGATTTTTCCACCAGTTAGTCAGATTTGAAGCCTCTTGGATGAGAGGTGAAACATATTGAAACATAACTCAAGCAGGTCCAGTTGCCTGCAGCTAACTACTGAAGATGTCCACATATGAAGTTCACATCATGCAACATCTTAACTGTATGAAACAGTATTTACCAAACTGGTGTGACTGACTGGAAGAGTAGTTTACTTATCAGATGAAGTATGACTCACATGTTATTCGGCACTCATACTGTAATCTGCTGATTCATTAAAAGGGATGAAAGGTGGGCGGCTTCCTGTGCTAATTAAAAAAAAAAATAAGTCGTGAAAATAAAATATTTATTGTAAATACACAACTGGTATCAAAACAAACAAAACCAAGCGATAATACCAGTCTTGGTGTAACCATCGCGCTCCCAAATATGCAAAGTACCACCGGTAAAAGTACCTAACAAATGTTAATAGATTAGAGTGTTCACGCTGCGTGTGTGACATGCACCCGTGTCTATTTTTACGCTTCAGTGCCTTCCCTATTTTTCATGTGTGACAGGCGCGGTACCCAGCAAAAGTAAACAGACTAAAGATCTGTTGATAATGATACTGGCATTCTACTAGCGAGTTTCTACTAAACTGAATACATGCAAAAACATAAATATTGTTTTTTTTTAAAAACTATTAATTAATATATAAGGTGAAGTGCAGACACTCTCTCTTTCTCCTTTGCTCTCCGTCTGCCTAAGTCAGAGATAAATCATAAACTAAAGTCATGAGCGTATTGGTGGTGTGGGGGGGAGAGACGCGTATGAGACACCGCAGGCTGGTGAACACACACACACACACATGGGAGTGAGACGGATCTGAAAGTTAATTGAAAAGTTGCTGGAGACCATCTAGTGAGAGCAGGAAACCATGGAGCAGTGCACGGTCAGATCAAGATGTAAACGTGCCAGATTCACACAAACCACCAAACACAAACAACCCAGTCGACACTCCCCCCCCCCCCTTGGTTGCCCAATCAATAAAAAATACAAATAAATGTACATGAGTCAAAGAAGTGGACATAACCAGGATATGCCCATTGTTTGTGTTGCTAGGCGACAGTCAAGTCTCCAGTTATTATTTATGTTATAGTTAGAAGTTAGTAGAACTGTTGTATAAAAGTAGTATCACCCTCGACCGCATCACAGCCGCAGTACGACGGCACTCCCTCTCAAGTGATATTACTTAAATAAAAGATACATTAATGCATACAGTACATATGCTATGCACACATTTATTATCACAACTGCCATTTTTAATACCCCCGCCTCATGACTTGCAAATGTCTCCCCTACTTTGTCCTCTGTGCCGTTCTGTGACTGTCAGCGAAACAGTCATCGGTGCAGCAAGAGACAAAAGCTCCATGTGTAGTTATTGTTCTTGTCGTGTCGTATCAAAGACATCTCACACATCAGCTCTTACTGTTTTACCGTGTTATTCACTGCTATTAAAGCTCAAAGCCCATCGAAGTCTGTTATCAAAACATTTGATCTGGGGTTTGTCAAAGACACGCGTGTCTGTCACTCTCCCCTTGTGCTTGGATGGTTGAATGTAGTTGGTCTGTGAGTAAGTTTGCAGAAAATATTTCATTTATTTACCTTCAATAACCATGTTATCACATGTATCTTGGTGTTTTTGTTCCTGTAGAATGAGAACATTCAATTACTCCATATTTATGGAGGGATATTCTTCTTTGTTTGAGCTAGAGGGCAAGGAGACATTTAATTGACATATTACCTCACTGTGTCATGGACCCTGTCTTTTTCAGGCAGCAAAAGCCCATTTTGCCATATAGCTCAGATCCACACAGACCGTGCCAAGGAAAGGTATGAACAATAAAACATGTCTGCACATATCATAACAAAGGTAAATACCTGAACACATTTCCCTCCCAGAGACCCTGGGTAAAGAGGAAAATCTAAATATTCTATTGAAGTTGAGAACCATGGCAGCCATGTCATTCCCTAAGCTGCCTCTGAAAGCCATAATATTCATATTTCTTCATAGCAATAAAAACCACATTACCATAAGAAGACCATAGGATAATATTAGCTCTCTGTGTATGTGCCTCTCCAGTAGCAGAGATCAGTTCAAAGTACAGCCCAAAGCATTTGTGTGTGGGAAAGAGGAGAGAGAGAGAGGGAGGGAGAGAGCATTTGTGTGTGTGTGTGTGATCAGTTCCCTGAAGCGACAGCTGCACGCTAAGTTCCTGAATGAAGAAGATTCTCTGTGATGACTACCAAGTGGCACATGTGTCCTTTCTCCTCCCCTTTTTTCTTTTATCCATCAGTTTCCCCTTCTTCCTCCCTTTAAGGGAGTGTACACTGTCCGTCTCACGTTTCCACTGTCTCCCCCACTCTCTCTCCCCTTTCTCCGCTCATTCTCACTTAAAGTGTACATTTTTTCCTTGTCTTGTCTCTGTAATATCATTACTCTCCAATCACCATAATCATTGGATCCCAACTGTTTGGTTCAGCGCTCGGCAAAATGAGACACATTTGTCACAGGATAACCTTTGTAAGATCCGAAGCAATAAAAGCAATAGAAAGTGGAGACACGGCGAGGGGGGGGGGGGGAGATATAAGGAACTTTAACATGAATAAAGGAAGGGGAGCAGAAAAAAAGTGGAAAGGAAGAATAAAATTGTGTTCAGAAGAATGAAAAATGATGAATGAAAAGGGCCATTAATAAGCGGTACAGCAAGTAAGAACACAGGGGAACCTGAGGAACACTAAAGGCCCTATATTTAGTCATTCATAATGAGAAGTGTTTGAAGTGAGAACCCCATTAGCTACACTACTGAGTATTTGGAAGGATCTTTCTGCACGTAAGACAGGGGAATAAAGCAGCGAGAGAAAAACCTCTGCATCAGCACGCTTCATTGTCCCTTCATGGTGTGTGAACCTCAAGGCCACATCATTGGAAACATACAAAAGCACAGATATGCAGTGTGTTACCAAAACGCCACACGGGCTTCTCCACTTCACTGGCTTCAATAAAATCTACATGCTAAAAAAAACCTTTTCAACGCTGATCGTTTCTCAAGGTCAACGTGCCCGTGCTTTCAGCATATCAAACGTCGGTACATTCGGCGGCTCCCACATCGGCCCTTTCTTTGCGTTGTGATTATTTCCAGACTCCCTGTACTAAAACTCACATCACAAGCCTGGAAAGGACGACTGTGAAAGATATTGAAATAGAGCAGAGAAACAAAATGTCCCATTTGTATCGTGTGTAAAATGACAGAACGTGGACGAGGAAGTGCATGTTCCTTGATTTAACCGGAAAAAAATAAATAATGTCGAGAGTGGATGGAGTCAGGAGTTTCCCCAGTTTGACTGAACGCACAAGCGAACTCTTTGTTGCTTGTCAAACTCCCCCCTCTATATTCATGGCAGCTAATAAAACACCAGTACAATTTACTAACAGAGGGGGGAGAAAAAAAGGAAAGGAAAAACACAGATGCCATCTTAGACATGAGGGAGGAAAATATGTCACCATCCTTCTGAGAACATTCTGTATGTAAATCTGTAGGCAAGAGGCACAATTTATAATAATAATATCCCTTCTGTTTTTTTGTTTTTTTTAGTTGTTTTGACGATCGTGGCTGAGCAGTCATTCGGTTGTTTGAGATAAACAGTTTGTGTAGAGAGTCAAAAGAAGTGGGAACCCATTTAAAGTAATGCAGGGCTATAAGCTTGCAATGATCTGCATATGAACGCAGACAGCTAGAGATAGAGATTAGCCAAAAAACACAGTTTTAGACGTTGTCGCTCAAATGCGACTTGGATTGCAAATGGTAAATGACACACAGGGAGTCCCAAGATACAGTATATGCCCCTGTCCCCAGACGGAGATTTGTCACCAGCCAACAGCTGATTTGACTAATTTGACAACATCACAGTGGAAGGATTCAAAAGATACATTTTAACATTACTTTTTTTTATACACATACATAAATACATGCATACATATCAATATAAGAACATTCATTCATTCAAGTTTGAAGATTATGTCAAGTCAGTTCACCCTTGTGTAGAAAGACGGTTTGTTTTGCAGGTACAGTGGTATATAAAAGTCATTATTGATTTTTTATTTTATTTTTTTTAAAGGGACACCCACACACACACGTACACCCTCACAGGTTTACACAGCTATTGTTTTTAGGACACTGCATTGACTTCCATTCATTCGGACAGCCTTAACACAACGTTATCCCTAACCTTAACCATAACCAGGTGATGCCGGACTCTAATCTTAACCTCACCACAATTCAAATCTTAGCCTCAGATTTTACCGCTTTCCTCAGGTATTAGGAGCAGCCCTGGTCCTGACAAGGTCAGTGTTTATGCCAGAGAAGGTCCTGTTTATTCACACACACCACACACACACACAGAGCGAGAGGGAGAGAGAGAGAGATGCTGTCTTTCAGAGATCTAGCAGGGGAGGGGAAACAGACATTCACTAATGGCTCTCTTGTTACATGACCTCTTTGCTTAACTCTTCTCCCGCTCATTTACATCTCTTTCTGAGTTATTTCACACTTCACTCTCTTCCTCCAGATCCCCTGTACTGTATAAGAAGATGAGAATGACATATAAGCGATCCCCCCCCCCCTTTTTAAGATCCGATGCAGCCGGATGTCCTGCAAAAATACAGTAATCAGCGTATCTTTAATTAGGTCCGATGGCAAACGATGAGAGTAGATGGACATATAGTTTATAATGTGGCTCAGGGACGAGAGGACGTGCCCGTTAAATATCACGTTTTTTAAAGAGGAAGCAAAGAGCAACATAGTGTGTGTGTGCGTGCGTGCATGTGTGTGTGAGCATTACAGTAAACCTGAGGCTGCGGTTAGTGTTACGGGTGAGTGCAGCGCGACAGGCATTAATGTACCATACTCGTGGCCGCAATCACCTCATTATCTACTGTACTGACAGCGAAGGGACAGAGCGCTAGAAAGACGGCGCACAGCGACAGGGGAAAAAGAGCAAAGACGGGGGAAGAAACAGTGACAGTGAAACAGAGGAGAACAATAGAAGGACGCAAACAACTGTGTGAGAGACAGAAGATATAGATAGACAGAAAGAGGAGTGGAGAGAAGGACTCATGTAACATGAGAGCCATTAGATAGCTTCTGTTTCCCCTTCTGTGTGTGTGTGTGTGTGTGTGTGTGTGTTGTAGGTTGGGAGGACATTTTGACCTCACAAAGAGCTGTTTTGGAGTGAATACTTGGTTTTAGCGTGAGGTATTTAGTTGTGGTAGTTAGGGGAAGGAGCTAGGGAATGAATTGTCTACAAGAGTCCTCCTACAGAGAGTGCTGTACAATAATGTGTGTGTGTGTGTGTTGGATCCCAGTGTTGTATCAGATCGATATTGGTGGTGAATGTCTGTCTGGGCAACTGTTTTTCCACAGTGTATGACCATGTATATTTGCAGCTTCTGCAATGTGTCCAGCTGCAGAGAGGTTTCGACTGACCCGCACCAAGAACACAACATTATTACGTGAAGAGACATCAGACTCATCTCCATTGCTTTCCTGTTACCTTTTCCCTTTATAACATCTGTGTTATAAAAAGTGGGATTTTTTTTTTTTTTAACTCTCAGGGCCTATTGGGGGACATTTTTGTCACCCAGCATAACCAGAGAACACTTTTTCCAGGCCACGGCATTCTATATGTGGCCACATAGATTCTGGAGTAGCACTGATGTTTTTCAGAGGTGGAGAAAGGACATAGGCACGTGGTGGTGGAGGCTGCAAATTTAATGTAATGTGTATTCTATTGCAAAAGTCATTCCCTTAAAGACAATTACATTTATCCTGATATAAAGTTTCAGGTTCAATAAACCCTTGGAACTTTCCATATCAGTCTCCAACATGGGATCAATCATGTGTTATATATTTATAATGAAGGTACAGTTTACATGTGTCATTGTCTGGAAGGTAAAATAAAAAAAAATTTAAACTAAAAACTTAGTAGGGGATAAGTTTCATTTCCCTTCATGGTAACTACAAAGTTGTTGATGTTTTTTTTTTATTAAAAAAATCAAAACTAAACGAAATCCTGCTAAAATGTGAACAATGGCATTGTGCCTTCTGAAAGCTTCAACACATAATTGTTTCTCGGGGTTAAATTGGAGGCATCTGCTGCAGTGGGAGGGAAAAACAGCATGCACTTCACCAATGACTTCACAAGAATGATCATCACATCTCATAGGCTGTAATCATATTGATCCCCACTGTGAAAGTATCCTACATACCACTCCATGGGAAAGTCTGGGTCAGCACCAGAAAAGCACAATGCCAGTCAAAAATATATTTTTTTTCTTTTTGAAGGGCAGATTCTTTCTACCACGAGGGTTTTTACAACCTGACAAAGTCTGGACTAAGTGTAGGAAATTTGAGGATCACATCATTTTGAAATATTAAAGAAGACATTATCAAAGCTTCATTGTTGGGAAGTAGTCAACATATCCTATAATTAGTTTCATGCAAATATGTAGGAATGTACCTGTCAAACAATCCTACAGTTAACAACTGTCAGAAAATAGGGAATATTTGGAACAACGCAAAGTGAAAATCAACATCAAAACTTATATTTGAATAGAACATCTTAAGACATCTTATACATTGTTCATAACACACATTCTATATATATTTTCAGGGCTTTTCTTTGAAATGCACACTTTGTTTTAAGCCATGGTTTTAGAGACACATTTCCCAAAGAGACTGTGCAGAATAACCAGGGAGAGAGCGATTTCTTTACGAGACTGCAAACTGTTGCTAGGCTGCAGCGACTATAATCTCGTCAGAAACACAAAATCTTTCTCTAAACACAGTTGACATTACATTTGTTCAGACACAGAGACAATATCAAGATATGGCTCCGCTGTCAGAATGCATGAGCTACACTGTGAGGACACCAGTTGACAGGCCCTGGTCTCTTCTCACACTCTCTTTGGAGTATCTCGATCGTCAATTATTGTGGTGTGATGTTTCTGCATCTCATTTTTGAATAAGTAACAGTAATAAGTAATTGACCTTGCCTGACATGACTGGAAGACCTAAAGGTAGTGAATGTTTTATCTGTGTTAGATGTGCAAAAAGTGAAACTCATATCCTGTTTTTTTTTAACACCTGTGCACCTGACAAAAGATATAGAATTGCTCAGTATTCTGACTCATATTCTTGCTGGTCAGACACCTATTTAAATGCCAAAGCCGCCCCCATTTTTAATCAGCATAGCGGAGGGTGGCAAAAATAACTGGGTCTAAAATTGTACAGTACGGGGATTGTCCCGTGGATAAAGACAATACAATTATTTATTTCACTAAAATGCTGTTAAATTGACCAACAGGACAATTTCTTCCTCTGAGTCAGAACACTAGGCAGGGTGATAAAGTGTGACCAAAAACCTTTGGTGTGCAACGCTCCTCTTCCCTAACGTCTGTCCACAAATCCCGTCTTCTCTATCCTCACTTGCCAAAGCTCACACTCACAGAATGATGACATGGTAGTCAAAAGCAAAGACAGAAGTGGTGGTGTCTTAGCCTCTGATTAGTTTGAAATACTACAGGATACTTAGTAGACCACACTATACTACAGTGGTGGGAACAACGCCAACAAAAGAAGGCCACTTCTGTCATATAAACGTAAATAATTCTAAATAACTATACACAGTGTATAGTGTGTACGCTTCATGGGCATGGTTACATGAGTGTCTATGTAAGTCCTTCAACTTTTGGTAAACAGCTGACCTGGGGCTGGTCTCTCACTGGTTCTGTCCAGATCCTCCCAGGGACGCAGCTTTTTTCTTCTTTTCTTTTGATTCATGAACAACATTTCAGCTGCAGCTGCGGATCAGAGTCTGTAGGATCGCAATAGGGCTTCAGTCTGCCATAACTTGTAGAAGGACCTTCACGACACACTGAAGTTTTCCATTTACTGTCATCAAATTTATGACCCTCAACATTTGTTATCCTGAGCCGCCACTGCCACACTATATTTGTACTTCACGTGAAGACTAACATTTATCTATACCTCAGTCTTGTTTACAATCATTTACAAGTAATGATGCGAAAAGAAAGAAATTGTAGCGCTGAAGGCGACACGTTAATAAAAAATGAGGTTCACCTAAACGCTGGGATGGTCCACTTAAATGAAAAAGTTAGGTGCAACCACTGCAAAAAGTTAGTCTGGAGCGCTGCTAGTGCACAGTATGTTTACATTTATGTTTGATGCAAACGTAACTTTGAAGCAATGTGTACCTTGGATAGAAAAAACTGTATCATTGCACTCCTCATACAACAAGTGCAGTCTCTCCCTCTCTCACTCTTCTCTGAACCTCCTTCTGTCTTACAAAAAACTCCACGTTCATTTCTTGTGAGATCTCCAGACCAATCTCACACTTTCTCACAGCCCCCATACACACACTCTCACTACTCCCCCACAATCGTACAACACACACACACACACACACGCATGCACTTCCCACCTCCTCACTGTTACCATCCATGTGTCATTGGTCGTTGCTAAGTTACAGGCCCCTACCAAGTTTTTTTTTTCTTTTTCAGCCAATAAAGGCTTTGCTTTTTTGTCAGATACCCCATTCTGTAGGAGCCCTTTTGTCTTTGCTCGGCTCTTTCCTTATCTTTCAACATTGCTTTGCCTTCCCGCGGTCTAGTCTTGCCCATTATTCACTTGTTGTCATGTTTTTCCACGCTTTGATTCGAGTATTTGCTCACAAACTTCAAACTTGCTCAATACAGCATGGTATTAATGAGGAATGCAAAAGCAAGACAGGCACTAGATGAAGAGTTTTTTTGTGGTTTTTTTTTCATTGACTGTTGACATATTGTCAATTCAACTCCACATAGATTTGTTTCATGGTTAATCACTTAAACATTATACAGAGATTAGACTGTAGTGGAGGGCTGGGCAATCATTGCATGTATTGGCACATATGGACACAAACACGCAAGATTGCACTTGGTTAGATGATGGCACAAGCTCCATCTGTTTGAGCTACAACATGGTTCTGTGAGTATGCAGTGGACTGACAGTGCTGCTTTTGAGGTTGTTAAAAAAATCAAGTATCACACGGCTAGGGTGTACACACATGCACACAGAAAAAAACAACACATACACAAACAAAAAATACAAGAGGAAAAAAAAAAAAGCCTTAACCCTGCAATGTGAAATTGTAACTTTTTCTAATTTTGAAATCCACTGACCAGAATATCAAGATTTAAAACAGCCATATGTTTTTTTATCTATTTACACTAATTAAAGTACAACATTGCATTCAAGATACTTGTGTACAATTTGTCTTACTGTTGTCCACAGCTTTTACTGTGAGGTGAGGCACGTAGCCTCACCTCCTCCCACCATCTGCTGGTTTTATTGTATTTTTTTGTGGTTGCTGAAATGTTTTTATCATTCAACTCCTTCTGTAAGGGGATGCCATGGAGAACAATCTTGACTTGGTCATCACAACAGAGATTAAAGTCAAAGATATGTAGGAGCCTGCTAAATATTATTTTGACAGAGCAACAAGATAAGCACTACAGGAGGAAAAGCAGGGCTAGCTGAGACTTACCATGATTGAATTTAAAGCAACACAATGTACACAGGTGGAACTATTCATTGAGCGGATCTCATGGTAGAGGCATCACAAAAATCGAAGAGGGTTAATGTTTTGACGGAAAGTCAACGAAAACGATGGAGAGTGATAGATTAAGAGGCCGGACAAGGAAGAATATTGTTATGGCTTTCAATTGTCGAGTGGTGGAGCACCATTGTTATTTCGTCATTCTTTTTAGGGATAGTTTTTGGCTTTATAAATGAAATAAAACAAGGGGGTACAAGGACAGAGCCTTGGGGGACACCACATCTAAGCTGTGAATTACACAGTGTTACCCAGAAAGGTACTGAAGAGCTCAAATTTAGCAGACATTTATATCTGGAGTAAGTATATCATTCCTGCAGTTACTACCACAGTTGTTCTTCAGCCCCTCTAGCATGTTTGGTGCAGCAATGAAAAGGGGCCCCCATCGAACAGTGTTGTGCCGCACCACGTTCCGTTTTTTATATAGTGATCTTGCGGTATACGAAAAATTCATATCAGAAAAAAATAAATGATATTTTTTTCAGTATGAACCCTACACCGTCCAGCACTAATATGAACAGTAGTAAATGCTAATGTAGTGATGTAATTTTATTACATCACTACCACTTGCTTTCATCACCACTGGACATTGCCATTGTATTCAAGTAGGTGGAGGATTGTCTTGGTGTGGTGTGAATTTGAAGTGAGGCGGTGGAGAAGAGCACTAATGGGCTTTGGGCCAATCTAACCCCTGTATGTCGCCACGATGCCACTTCAGTGCAATTGAGCGTTGCTGATTGTGAATTCAAAGGCTGAAGCAGTTAAAGTGTATCGCTACCCGCCGAGTAAAATGTTTTCTTTTGAAACTGGTGAAGACATTACATGGTTAGGACTTGTGTGCTTGTAAGTGCGCGCCACCACTGTAAACGTATCTTTCATCGGGCAATTAAGGGAGCTATAAGATGACATTTGCCTCCTCAGAGGTTACAGTCCTTACCTCATTAGGCCAGCCATTGTAAATGTGGGAGCAGAATATGTGCTCCTGTCTGGAAGTTCAGATATCATCTTGAAAAACGATCCCCATAATACTACTGATCTGGGGTATTAGCAGAGCAAGTGGGTCAAGTCACCAGGTGACGGGGAGTGCGTCTTCCTCGTGATTCAATTATTTCAAACATGATTTTGCTTATCTAGACATACTGGGGTGGTGTGGCAGGAACGAGTGCAATTAGATAAAGATGACAGTGCATCTTGACTTATTTCACACAGATCTTATTTGACACAACTGTGCCCCTTTTTACCTAATTTGCTTTTTACTCCTCACATCATTCTACCTCACTACTCCATTCACTGTGATTCAATTTCAACTATCTTGGTTGCATGTCCAATTGTTCTCTTTTTTCGGTGCACATAGCTCCCCTGTGGTTTCTGTCTCCATCCCTTTCATGAGCTGATTTCTGTGTGTTTTGTATCTCTGCCTGGAGGCTGCATGTCACTGCTTCTTAAGTTTTTTGGTTTCATCTTGGTTTGACTGTGTCTCGACCACAGGTGTATTCTGCTTTTTCCGCGTCATATTTGTTTGCCAATAAACACTGCTGTTGTTTCCAGTGTTCCATCATAATGTAAATTCATTTTGCATGCAAAGAAACTAAAGAGCTATAGTGGACTTCAGGTTGCTCATATCACATTTCTGACTGAAGAGCACCCGTTTATTCAGTGGGAAGTCCATTTTAATTAAGACTAAAGCTCCTTCATGGCTTTTTTTAAACAAGGTAAACACAGCACTGCAGTCTGCTTTATTTAGGATAAACATATTCATAAAGGCAGCTCCTTATTTTCATTGATCAGGTACAGTATAATAAAAACTGAGAGATATCCTCACAGGGTTGATATCACCCATGGAGGAATTTCTTTTTCCTTTAAGACAAAATAAATATGTGGTGCTTTAACAGTAAATCTCTCTAATCCCTGCTTTCTTCATAATGTCCTTTTATAACTGAAGTTAAAGATATTTTCCCTCAAAGCAGTGTTACCTGGATTTCTCCTTTCCCCCCCCATACCTAAAAATCAATGTAGATTTTAAGTCAGCTTCAATACCAAACATAAACACATTGAAAATATTCTGCTGCTAGGGAGCAGCTGATTGATTCACAAATGCAACGTTGAGATCATTTTTGCGTGAGTGTTCATTTCTGATTTAGTTTTACATTGCATTGAGGGGAAAAAAAATAAATCAATTGTCCCCGCTGAAAACAACCTCAGTGTTGTCCTGGCAGCGTTTACTGTCGCTTCTAGAAAAGGATCAATGCAGAATTCTCCACTAAAATGAATGTAAAAAGTGGACACGTGTTATTTAGAGATCAAGGCAAGCAATAAATTGCAATACGATATTTCTGGAATAATGTGGTCAGGCTCATTTTTAACATCCAACAACCAGCTTTGTAACTAACCCCACCTAAGACAAGCCTAAGTTCCACCACATACAAATAACGTACTGAAGACAAGAGTAAAAAACAACAAATAAATAAAAAATCAAATACTCTTTCAAGACTGATGGCTGAACTAGGTTTTACATACCATCTTTTCAATATGACTTGATTTTATAAACTAAAGTATAGCCTCAAGAAGCATGCTGAATAATACACTTATTATTATTATTATCAGCAGCAGTATTTAGACTATCATGCAGTGTGAAACTCTGAGTGAGCGCATGAACACAGCCAGTGGCTACATCACGACCAGGTGCAGTTTTAATTGAGCTGGGACAAAACAACTGTCAATGTGTCTCAACAGTTATTGCAAAGCATTAGTCTGCAATCCAAATCAATGCCAGAGACTATAACGGCCCAGTCTAAGTGGTTACAAGGGCAGACAATTTGTTTTGGGTCTGTTTTCTCTTGTGTTATAAACTCGTTACAGCTGAACAGGCACCGTGGGGAGGAATGGTGTGTGACCGATCACTATCGTTACACAGGAGACAAAAAAACAAACATCTAAATAGTCCAATCTCTTCTACTCATTGATTACTCTAGCATGAAACAAAATGTTAATAAATAGGATAAAGTAAATATTAATGATTGGGCCACAGACGCAAGAATGGCTTTACAGTGAAGGTATAAACAGTATCGTGTAGTTCTATACCAGCATACCGTCCAACCCTACTCTGCATAGAAGCGGGTGATTTATGTCTAAATGTTTAAGACAGATCCATTATTACGCTGAGCTGCATTGGTTACAGTACAGTATATCAAGCAGAGGGTTTAAAATCACGGTCTGTAGAAATTTGTACACATTAATTTATACATTATACACAATATAAATAAACACAGCGAGCGATGCATGACGGGGCACAAGTAGGGAGCGAGCACAGGAGGCCTATGAGAGAAAGAGAGAAAGATCGAGGAATGGGGTTTGTAAGATAGTTGATCACGAGGAAAAACAAGAAAATGAAAAGCACGTCGGAGGACATGATTAAGAATAAGAAGTCAATCCTCCGCAGGAACCATTCTTTATCTCGCTGACACTATAAACTGCTGCTTTTGCACTCCCGGTTTCAGAGTGCACAATTTGTACAGTCTTTTGTCTTTGGCTTCGACATATTGCACAGTGCCCATACTGCACAGATTTTTGGGGTTTGTTTTAAATTCATATACAGTATCTCCTTTGTAAAGAATTGTACGCTACTCTTTATTTTCTTATTTGTATTTTATTTTTTATGTTGCTCTAATATTTATTTGTTTTTTGCACCGACGACCGGAGCAAATTCCTTGTATTGTGTAAGCTCTACCTGGCAATAAACCCATTTCTGATTCTGATTCTACGAAAAAGAGGAGACAGAAGACCTGAAAGGCAGGGACGATGAGTAAAATAAGGGATGTGTGATAGAAATGGAGATTAGGCCGAATGAAGTGGCTTATGAGAAATGCATTAGTTACAGAGAATGGTGGGCAGGAAGAGAAAGTGATATAGAAGTAAAGGGGAGCAGGGATACTGTGACCCTGAGCCCGACATTACAAATGATCAGAAAACTGAAAAAGCATGTGTTTATAATGGATGTGATGTATTCACATGGGTTAGAAATAGGGACCATTGAGTGAGTAAAGCATGAAAAGAGAAGAAAGAGCCTACTGGTATGAGGATTTCTGAGAACAGGTGAAAAAGGTCCGCGCACAGAAAAGGGGATGGGGAGGTGTTGTCGAGGGAATTATCAACAGTATAATAAGCAGACCTTGAAGGATAGAAAATCATCAACGGAGAATGCACTGAAGGCTGACGGAGGACATTTTGTGTTTCTGTATACGGAGGTTATGGCTAACCTTCATTTCTGAACTTTATTTTACATTGTGGGAGGACGGAGAACACTGCCTACCCAATCACAACTGATCTTTATAAATGTAGTCAAGATAGAGAGGTAGCACACATGCACTTTGACTAAAATGTAGCTCAATGCTATTGATTAGCCTGGTCGCGAGGCTAACGTACCGCTTACCGACAGATAACCGCTGCATGAACGTATTGATTGTGCCACATTTAGCTTCTAAATTAGCATTTCAATCATTTCTGTGCATAATCCACAAATTGCAGCGAACCCGCCAAGATTGTGTTCCACCACAGTATGTTACGGGAGTCACATGTCAACCTATCATTTAATTACATTTGTGAGACCGGTTACAGGAAGGGATGTTCCAGTTGTGACAGTTATTGAAAGCCAAAAAAAAAAGCAATGGACATAGTTTTCCGTTTTGCCAGTGAAGCTAATTAGGAGATAAGAATTAAATTGAAGAGCCACCAGGGGGCAACTAAGCTGGATGCAAAAAAAGAACTGCGTATGAATGAGAGTCCAAAGAAAAGTCTACTTCACGCCTAATTTGCAACAACAGTAAACATTTTCCCTCAGAGTTAATGGTCGTAATCGATAGTTTCAGATCTTCTTCAATCGATTTTTATAAAGGACGTTCCCATTTAGAGGGAAATAGACAATTGAGGCTTCAGAATATGAGTTCTGATCCCTGCGGATGACATCACATTGTTTGCTTTTAACATGAATAACAGAATGGACGAGTGTGAATATATACGATAAAGTAGATGCTGGCTGAAGTGGGAGGGGACAAATATGATATGGATAATACAGTATTTTGCACACTTACCGATGTGATTGAGATAACACTTGGCTGTAATGTTTCCTGACTCTGACTCACTCACTGTATTTGTTATAAAAGCTGAGCAGAAGACTTTTGTGTCACCGTTTTCTTTTTCTGTTATGAGTTATTTCTTTATCTTGTGTCACGATTTAATGTCTGGACAAGAAAAGAATATGTGCGAGTTAGTCACATTAGACATCAACAGTGGCCCTGAAACTAAGGGCCACTGTTTTCTTCAGTGACACCATATTTGAATCCACTTGAATTCATTGCTGTCGTCGTCGATCTGTTTTCCAGGTGACCTGTTTCCATTGGAGGATAATGGAACGGCTGTGGCTGTCTTTGCTGTTGCTGGCAGCAGCATGCAGAGGACAGCCATGTCCAAAACGCTGTATGTGCCAGAGCCTCTCTCCATCGCTGGCTATCCTCTGCTCCAAGACGGGCTTGCTGTTCGTTCCTGCAGCCATTGACCGGCGCACCGTGGAGCTACGACTTCAAGAGAACTTTATCACAGGTAATGTACCTGCCAGTCTTTATCAGCATATAATTCAATTTAGTACAGCATGGGAATTCAAATCACACATTAGAGCGCAGCATGTCTCACAAGAGTGCTGCAGCGTTCTTTATAAACTGGTCCATTTGTTTCACCTAATTTGCCGTTATCTGTAATTTGATGGGTATATTTGGATTGGTTGTTCACATGGAAACAGATTCAGTGGCTGTTTGTTTATATATTTTTTATATATTTTTTTTCACCTTACCGTAGAACACTTGGTTGCAACTAAACTACTTATTTAAACTGAGTAAACACACATGTCAGATCACCTTCAGTTCACTACAGTAATCTATTATTCTTTTTTTTTTTACTATTCCCATGATTACTTTTTGTTTGTGTTGTGCTTCAGTCAACAAGTTTTTAATTTAGTATTGTGTTATATTATATTAGCTTATTTTTAAGAACTGTAGTGTTACTTTATCCTTTCATTTGAATCTCGATTGTCATCTGCTCCATCCAAGGCACCCAACCTAATCCTCCGAGGCGTGACTCAAAACTATAGACACACTGAAAAAATGTACTGCTTTCAGATATTGTGACGTGCCATGCATTAAATCACACAGCAGAGTGTTTCTCCTACTCTACATTATTTCAGGTCTGACACCTCTGCAAGATTATCGAGGACAATGCAAACATTTCACACGGTCATTAATATCAGTGTACCGTTAATGATGATCACTGATAACTTACACAAGAGAGCACCGAATGCTGCAAATGAAGATACAAAAGTCAACAAATAATGATCTACAATGATAGATCAAGCCATTTAATGAAAACAAATATGAGCCTAGCTGTTCTGGCATCCTCACAACAGCACTGCAGCTGAAACAATATGTAGGGGAAAAACCCTTTAAGTCAAATTATGCATGTCACATTGCACTCCTCTTCAAAACATAAGTTACCGCATGCTATTTTAGACAATGGACTAAAATGACTCATTATTTTTGTCCAACATAAGTGTGACAATACATTTGTTTTCACACCACTAGATCCCATGCTCCAGAGCCATCCAAATCTCCCTCGGCTTTACCTTTTCAGTATATCTGGCCCGTTACATTCTAGCTTATGGAGTTTTTCTTGTCTCTCTTTGTGTTTTTTCTGCTCGCTACCAGCTGTCCGAAGAAAGGATTTTGCCAACATGACCAGCCTGCTACATTTGACCCTCTCCAGAAACACCATCAGTCAGATACTCCCTTCAGCATTTAGTGACCTGCGACGACTGCGAGCGCTCCACCTAGACTCTAATAGATTAACTGTGATAAAGGTAAGACTGATGGTGCCAAACAAGCAAAGTTTACAGGGGGGCATTGATACACTTCTCCTACTTCTTCTTCGTCTTTCGGCTTCTCCCTTTAGGGGTCACCAAAGCGTATCATATGCCCCCATCTTGCTCTATCCCTTATGTCCCCTTCTGTTACATCAACCGGCAGCTCCATCTTCAACATCCTTTGTCCAATACATTCACTACCGTCCAACCTGAGCTGTCCCTCGAATATGCTCATTTTTAAACCTGTTCATCCTGGTCACTCCAGGATCTCAGCATCTTCAGCTCTGCCACCTCCAGCTCCACCTCCGTCTCTAAGCCATACATCATAGCTGGCCTCACTACTGTCTTGTCAACCTCCCCTGCCACTTTTTCTGTCACATATCAACACTGACACTCGTCTCGACTAGGCAGAAATTTGTCGAAGCTGAATAAAAAAAAAAAAAAATTGCTATACGAGTATTTTAGACGGATACCTGACAATCTTGGAATTGTTTACATATGTTTGCTGCAATGGTGTATATAGTTATGTATAGTTTTTCTTCCTGGACAGTCTTTTTTTTTTGCAGAGCTCCTCGCCACCAACAACATTCGCTGCCAAACTAACTATGTCATATCTTGATACATAAACTTGAATATTATCATGTTGGACTGTAAAACAAAGATTTGGTTTTGTCTGGTTACTTTCTTATTTGAAAGAGAAGACGATTGAATAAAATATCAAAATATTAATGAGAGTAATACAATAATAATCATTAGAATAATCGCTAAAAAAGTCGATTGTATAATTACCGTGCAGTGCAGCCTTCGTCTCGACCCACTTCACCCTGCCTGCCTTCTCTTCTTCACCTCTCTTGAGCACTGTCCATTACTTTGGAAGGTTGACCCTAGGTATTTTAACTCGCCCACTTTCGCTGACTCTACTCCAAAAAAAACATCTTCACTATACCACCTGTCTCACTGTCATTCACACACAGGTATTCTGTCTTGCTCTTACTACCCTTCATTCCTCTTCTCTTCAGTACATAATTCCACCTCTCCAGGCTCTCTTCCACCTGTCCCCTACTTTCACTACAGATTACAGTATCATCTGCAAACGACGCAGTCCACTAAGACTCCTGTCTGACCTCATCTGTCAACTTGTCCATCACCATCGCAAAAACAAGCAGGAGCTCAGAGCTGATCTCTGATGCAATCCCACGTTCTCCTCCAACTGCACACCTCGCCACTGTTTCAGTGTCCTCATACATGTCCTGCACCACCCTCACATACTTCTTTGCCAATGCAGACTTCCTCACTCAACACCACAGTTCCTATCTTGGCACCGGATCATAAGCTTTCTCTATATCCACAAAGACGCAGTGCAACTCCTTCTGGCCTACTCTGTATTTCTCCATCAGCAGTCTCAAAGCAAAAAAATCACATACGTGTTTTTTTTGTTGGCATGAACCCATGTCAGCCACCCATGTCTTCATGGTGTGGCTGATCAACTTAACACCTCGGCACATCGATCCACTGCTCCTTATCGATCCAGTACTTTAATGGTACTCTTATTGGTTCTTATTGTTACATTTGTAGGAGAAGAAAGAAAAACAAAATAGGTAAATAATTTAATCGTTTGCATTTCTCATTCTGAACATAATTTGTTCAGAAAGCATACTGTTATATTAGAATAAAATTGTATCTTGTTCTTTTTGGGTTGGACCAGTAAAAGTAAAGGGAGATGTAGCTTGATTCGCTCTACAATTTAAACCAAATTGTTGCACAATTAAAAATGGATAACATGTGGATGGATGTGTATTTATAGATTCACTTTGGCCATTCGTTTTATTAGTGATGAATTAATGAAATTGTGATCGAATTAGTATGTATGAACTCAATCAATAGCTTCATTATTATCTATTCATGATACAACTGTATTTTCTAATCGACACCTTTAAGAGATTTGTCTTTATGGAATGATACGGTTTCTCACTGCATTTATTTCACTCATCAGGACGATCATTTCAAAGGCCTGACCAACCTTCGCCACCTAATACTCGCCAACAACCAGCTCCACAACATTTCGCCCCATGCCTTTGATGACTTTCTGTCAACACTGGAGGATCTTGACCTCAGCTACAACAACCTTGCCCAGGTGCCATGGGACACGGTTGGGCGCCTGACCAATGTCAATACCCTAAATATGGATCATAACCTCATAGAGAACGTTCCCCAGGGGGTA
This sequence comes from Solea solea, assembly GCF_958295425.1. Lineage (NCBI taxonomy): Eukaryota > Metazoa > Chordata > Actinopteri > Pleuronectiformes > Soleidae > Solea > Solea solea. Next base: position 14,395,456 of record NC_081140.1, on the reverse strand, counting down.
TTCACCAACCTGCACAAACTGGCAAGGTAAAAGGATGTATAGAATGTAGAGGAAATAGAGTGTGGTGTGTGTTAAGCATTGTTAATTTCCTGAGTTATGGACTTACTGTATTTATCACACTGATTATTATGTGTTGAGTGGTTAACGGATTAGCTAATGAATCTATTTCTCCATCTCTCCCTAATGTCCCTCACTGTCCATATACAGGCTTGATATGACATCCAACAAACTGAAGAAAATTCCCCCCGATCCCTTGTTCCTGAGAATCCCAGTTTATGCCAAGTCCAGAGGATCCCCTCTGTCCTCGCTGGTGCTGAGTTTCGGTGGGAACCCACTTCACTGTAATTGTGAACTTCTGTGGTTGAGGAGACTTACCAGGGAAGATGACCTTGAGACATGCGCCTCTCCCCCTGACCTCAGTGCCAAATATTTCTGGACGATACCTGAAGAGGTGAGGTTTGACAAGAAGACCCTTTTAAAGATAAACCTGCAGCTCAAAAACGAATGCAGAAATAATGACTTAAGCTGTTTTCTATCCTTTAGGAGTTCATTTGTGACCCACCAGTTCTAACCCGGAAGTCACCTCACACCATGGCAATGGAGGGTCAACCTGCCAGCCTGAAATGCAAAGCAAATGGCGATCCAGAGCCTGAAGTCCACTGGATCAGCCCAGAGGGGCGACTTATATCTAACAGCTCCAGGTATTACTGCAGTATTGTGCTTTTCACTCAAGGGTAATAGATTTCACAATCTTTCAAAAAGAAAACGATGCTAATGTAATACTGAAAAAAGCTAACAGTCCTCATACAATAACTGTTTGGGCAGAAAAGAATGCATGCCAAACCACTGCAAATGTGCAGTTTGGCATTCGGCAGCAAACACTTGCTCAATGCAGTGCTCTCTTCACTTCTCAACTATGAATTGAGAATTTACGAAAGTAAGCAAACACAATAACACAGATTTGTGGATGTTTGTGTTATTTCTTGGGTTTTTTGGACCAGTACAAGTGGGAGGAGACCAAGGGAAAGCGATTGGATCTAATATCAGATCTCAGTGAAACACTGTGGATACATATTAATACCAGGTAGAAATGTAATCACGTTTAGAGCATGCATAGATTTCAATGCCAGGGTAAACAGGGTTTGTCTGAATGTGGTCTCACCCCCTTAAGCCTTTTTTTTTATTGGCACCTGTTGATTTGGAATTTCTGTTTTTCATTCTGACCAAAAAAATAAAAGAAACCTTTTTTTTTGGCAAGTACCATTTGGGCTAATGCCTAAACTTGTGGGGGTAAAGCCATAAATCCTCAGGCTGGAAGTCATTATAGTGATTCTGGATGAGAATCTGGATGGATGCTGGCAATGTACACTGGCAGCACCATCAGGTCCTGCGGGCAGCAAAGTGGAGGTGTGGGTAAATGAGTTGATTTGGAGAACAACAATTTAACAGTTGGCCCATGTATGGGTGACGAGGGAGGCCAGCTTAAGTCATTAGATGGAAAGAATGAGAGTTTGCTCCTTCAGTTACATACATACGTGTACCTGACAGTAGAGTTTGCCAGATGGACAATATATTTGTTTTCTTCAATTGATTATTCATTCAGTTATGAAGGTTGTTTTTTTTATGTCTTTCAGAACTTTAGTTTTCCCAAATGGAAGCCTGGAGATCAACGTAACATCACTGAAGGATTCCGGAAACTTCACGTGCATCGCCTCCAATGCAGCTGGCGAATCCACGGGGAGGGTGGAGCTTGTTGTCACGGCGATGCCCCATCTTGCAAACAGCACGAGTCGTAGCCGAGACCCGTCCTCTGAGCCCGCCCCCTCTGATATTTTAACATCCTCCAAGGTAGCACTGCCCAACAATGAGACGCGGGGAGCGGACCGGAGAGTTTCCTTGGTGGAACTGAGAGGAAACTCTGCCCTCATTAGATGGACCAGCCAGACGCCACCGATATCTGGAGTCAGGATGTTCCAAATTCAGTACAACAGCTCTGGGGATGACGCGCTGGTTTACAGGTCTGTCTATCTACACTCCCGATGCGTGATCCGTCTGTCTGTGTTAAATGTACTTACAATGCCCCATATTCATCTTTTTAAAGACAGCGTTTTAGTAAGAAGTGTCTGTAAGTGCGTATTCAGCAGTTGTCAGCCCCTGCTGTGAGGATGACAAAGTGTGACAGATGACGCAAGTGGAGATAAGCCACTCGTCCAGTCATAAAAGTCTAATCATCTGAAATGATTAGACTTTTGTAATGGAGCTGAGCCATTGTCGGGTTCAGTGAATGCAGGAGTCTGTGCCAAATGTGAGGAGAGTTTACAAAGTTTGAATGCTTCGCTGTCAGTTTGGTTCATGACTGCATCGCTCTGCTGATGTTTGTTTTATTTACCGTGTGGTTTCACTGGCGGTTATAACACTACAGTTTTGTGATTTGTATGTTTGGTGGAATTTTAAGCGCCTGGGATTGCAGTGGGTGTCAGATTTTTTTATTCCGACTGAGACTGGGGATATTACTCAACTGGACATAAACATGTTGTCACATAACCCGTCTACAATGTGTGAATGGATGCAAATAGAGTGTTGACGTGCAGAATTTGATCATATTAATCATTCTAAACTTGGTTAGCGTCGTCTCTTACATTGAAGGCATGCGGATTCTGAGAAATAAAATCGATGGCTCAGTTAGTGCTTTATGACAAATATTGACAAATCAGTCGTTTTGAGTCATGTGTCTTCATGATGTCCAGCCCTATCACATTTGCAGCGAAGTGATCAATGGCAGACCGTCGCAGCCATTGGACGTTGAAGGCAAATCATTAAACTACCAGTGTCACCGAACATTCGCTCAAAGATTCCCTGTAGCAGTACGTCAAATGTTGGACTTGGAGTATACAGTACAGTGTATGAATGTGCTGAAGAGTGTTTCATTATCTGTGAGAACATTTTTTCTTTAAATATAATATATACTCACTCTTTTTTTTTTACAGACGGATCATTTTCTTATTTTAGATTACAGTATAGACGCTGTTCCGCCCCTTCATTATTTTAATTTATGATGAACACATTTGGTTTAGAGCCAGGCTTTTCTCCCACTATTGGTTAAGTATTTGAAACAGAATCTGTCGTCCAGCGTCTTTCTTCAACTTACTACGCCTCTGTGCAGTGTGAATGTCACAGGGGCATGGATAAACGACTGAGCACTAGTATGTGTTCAAGTTAAGTTCTCCTCTAAATCTGTGTGCCCTTGCGAATCATCCATTATCTCACTGTGTGGAACCCAAAGCCCTGCCAGCATCACTGCAAAATCTCTCGGAAAAAGCCTGGAAATACAGTTTCTTTCAGTATTCTGAGGAGGGTTCATATGTTGTGAAGTTGTCATGACAACAGGATGGGGGGGGTGGTCCTGATTTATATTCCCGCACTTGACACTTTTGAAAAGTGTCACTTGACAAAACAAAAGTCGAGCGACATTGTGATTTTGTTCTGTGGAATAAAAGTAGGTTATTATAGGTTATTATATTCCCAGATAGGAACCACTGATTATTGATTTATCTCACTACTTACTATCGATTCTCCGATTCCTGTTACTACAAAAGTTACCAAAAAAATAAAAAATAAATCCATCAACTATGCTTCCTACAGTGTTACTTTTGTCAGCCTTTTGACTTTGTCTCTTTGTCTCTTGGGAAGAAGAAAAATCCTTTCACAGAATATGCCAAAATGCGTTCATTTCACTGAGGAACCAGACAATAAGTGCAAATTCAACCACTTGTGGGATATGGAAATGATAGCATCGACTTTAAAAAATGATTATAGTGCTATATCAAAGTAAGACAGCGGTCTAAATGAACACTAATTCATATGACAGTTCAGCTAAAAGTGAGAGACAGGCAGCTTCTCACACTCCTAACCATGACAACTATTTTATTGCATAGCAACCACCCAACTGCACCTGTGTGTGTTTGAGGTTGGATGTAGATAGTGGGCACAGTGGCTAAGAATAGAGGTGTGTGTGTGTGTACCTGTGTGTATGCATGTCTCTGAATCAAGAATAATCAAAATCTTCAAGATTTGAGATTAACAAAGACAAGAGAAGTCAAAAGATCTTGATCGTAAATGATCATTTCAGTTCAGACAGTAAACAAAACGGCGAGGGTGAGATGATAAAACACCACACTGTGATGTGGGGTGAAATGCCTCTCACTGAAGACAGTTTCTATCCGTTTCCTCCTCACGTCCCTGTCTTGATTTCTTGATTTAACTAACAACCCCCCCCCCCCCCCACCCTGTTCTCTCCTTTATCTTGCAGCCACCATGCTTGCGGTCGCAGATTTCTTAAGAGGAGTTATATTATATACATATACAATATACATACATACATATATATATGTGTGTATATATATATATATATATATATATATATATATATAGGATTAATAAAAGTGTTAGATTACACTGCAGGCCTAAACAGTGATAACACATTACCCAGTCAAACACAGTGGCATTAGATAGGGATGCATTCTGTAGCTCATCAGGATAAACCCAATCCACTGCCACATTTGCTGAAAACTACCCTTTTCATCTGAGCAATGATTCATACGTGGCTTTACATACTATACTTACTCACATAACCATAAAATGCAGAGTAGAGATTTTCTGTGGGTTTTTAGAAATAATGACTTGGTGCAGAGTGTAGATCCAGATTAAATGCAGCATGTGAGTATGCAGGTAGTTCTTGGCACTCCTTGTATATTGTGAAGTACAAGGTCTTAGTCAAAGTCAGGTATCACTATGCAAAAAGGGTTCCCACAGTGTTGTACTGTGAGCAGAATCTGACTTAGCAGTCCTCTGTGGCCTCATGCGCGGTTTTATTTATTTAATTCTATACATTTATCATACCGTGCTCTGGCGCGCTGAGCTGTGAGCATCAGTCAGTTTGGCATCTTGCAGGTTCAACACCAGCGCAAGTGCATCAGTATTTGACAAGAATAAAAAGAGGCAGATGACTTAAAGAAAGAAAGCGAAATGTTAAGTAATGTGCAGTTGCTGCTTTTGCAGTGTGTTGTGTTCGCCTCCAGACAGACGCGCCTCTTCTACATATGATTACCATGATGAGGGAGCAAGAACTGCCTTTAAGGTGCACATATAAATAGAACTTGTGAAGAGATTCCTCTGAAAAACAGAAAACATGTTACATTTACGGCTCTGATTCGTTTTCATTCCACACCGCCTTGGTCCATCTAGGTTAGGTATGACTGAGATAGTATGTGGGCTAAGATTTTTGTCGATATGTGTTTTGGCTTCAGTGTTATTATTTGCCTCCCATTTTCCTCACCACACAAGGGCAGAAAGAGGTCAGTGTGAAACATCCACGTACACACAGACACCCACACACAAAAACACACAGAATACAGGTGAGACGTGAGCCCAGATATCTGCGTCCTAACTCCCCTGCACAGTCCACAGTTTGCAGTTTTAGATAATGGACTCTCTCAGTGATGCCGAGTTAGTTAGACCTGCTCTCATCCCAAGTCCTTACTCGTGTACAAAAGTAGGCATTGCGCGCATGATGGCAAGCTTTGACACACATGTCCTCTAATTAGTTTGTCTTAATCAGATTATAGTGCACAGTGTAAAATAAAATAAAATAAACTATCAACAAGGCTGATTTTTGACTCTCTCAAATGCCCTCAATTCACTTTTGGAATGAAAACCGCAGACACTGAACATGCAGTATGGAATTCTAAAAGCCATTCGAGTACTTGGTGTGATACTATGTGGCGAATCGTCAAGCATCATTAAACTGAAATATGAATTGAACTCAAGTCAGTGCATAAGCAATATCCGTGCGTGTGTGTACTTGTAATTGTTTTATTTTGCAGACCCACTCAGGGCAAATAGTCGTTATGGGGACAAAAACCTGGTCTTAGAAGAACTGGTTATGTTTACGGCTAACATTGGACGTGCGGTAAGGTCTTACCTGGTTATGGTTAAGTTTAGGGATAACACTTTGTTTAGGCTGTATGAAATGACTGCACTGTCCTAAAAAGAATAGCTGCACGAACCTGTGTGTGTGCGTGCGTACACGAGTGGGTGGTTATGATAGAGGAAGTTGTGGGTTAATAGCTTTTGAGCAGGTGGTGGGAGCATCTGGAACAAAGCTGGGTGGGCTGAGGTGTGCGCCCATGTGGGTGACTGTGCAGAGTGAGATGGAGGACAGAGGCAGTGTAGAGGGATGCCACATTGGCTCAGCGGCAGAGCGAGTCGTCTTTCAACCGGAAATCGCTCCGCTCGTCTACATGCCGGCGTGTCATTGGGCCAGACACTTAACCCCCGCGTTACTCCCGACGGCTGTGCCGGCAGCGTGTGAATGGGCATGGGAGACGTGTGATGCAAAAAATGCACTGCTCTGTGAAAGCGTATGTGAATGGGGGTGAATGGCCAAACTGTAGTGTAAAGCGCCTTGGAGTGGTCATAAAGACTAGAAAAGTGCTATATAAATACACACCATTTACCATGTGTGCAGATGTGTGCAGTGCAATTTCCTTTATATTTTGACATCTCTAGTTATTTTATGAACTCAAACCGAGATTGTGGGAGTTTCAGCAGCGTGGACAAAAATGTTTTTTTTTTGGCGAAAGCAGGGCATCCACACACACACCAGCACAAAGCAAACAAAGGACGCAACCGTAGCCTAGGAAATGTGGCTTTACTTGACAAAAGTGCAGTCTGCCTGTGCGTGCACGATTCAAAAAGCAACCGCTCTTGATTAGAATGTAATCATTTATTTATTTATTTTGTTGCACATCATGGCCAAATAGTGTCCGTCTGAAGCGACCGCGTTCTAAAAAAAAATGGCCTTGGGATGGGAAACAATAGATTAAACCATCCCAAAGTCAAAGGGACAGATTCCACAGTCAATGTTTTATCACATTAAGTGAGGTTTGGTTTTTTCTCGTCACAAACAATCACAATATCAACATTAACTATGGTTCATATTCGCATCAAATATGTACACTACTATGTACTCAAATCTAAAAAACATGATGACCAAACCAATATTTATGCCTGTCTGTCACAATGCACCCACAATCAAACACACGCTACAGTGGCAGTGAGGAGGCACTTTGTTGTCGCTCTTTGCCGTTAAATTGAATGATTCACTGCACTACAAACTAATGAGCTTCAAGAGCCTAATGACAGACGACTGTTTGCACACTTGCATGCACTCCCACACCCTGACATCACGGCTAGCAGCTGTATTTTTTGCCAATTAAACGTATAACTAATGACTCAGATCAGGAAGGTTAGGTTCAAAGACAGGGAAGACATTCAGTCACGTCTGTACGTTTGCTCTTCTTACTTTGCACAGATACATTCAAATCCCCTCGTTTTGTATCACTTTGTTTGTCTTTTACGTTGTCTCGCTCTCTTTTCATAGCCTATTCCTTTGCTATGTAGTCCTTGTTTTCCCTTCCACATGTCTCGTCTCCTCTCCTCTCCTCTCCTCTCCTCTCCTCTCCTCTCCTCTCCTCTCCTCTCCTCTCCTCTCCTCTCCTCTCCTCTCCTGGATGTTTGCAGAGCTCAGCAAAACACCACGGGCCGTCCGACCCATAATTCCCTTGTCTGGCACCTTGTTGCTGGTTTCATCATCGTTCCAAATCGATGTTTAATTATCCCATGACACACCCCAACCCTACTACCCCACCCACCAGCCTGCTTCCTGCTCTTCCTCTCCGTAGTCCTCCACGTCCCCCACCCAACCTTAAGTTTGTCATGGCTGGAGGGAAGAGTAATTAAAAAGACACATGACACACGCTGACTGACATAAAGATAGACTGAGGGAACGGGAGAGAGATAAAAATGTACTAAATGAGAGGAGAGGGTGGCATAAGAGAGGGAGAGGGGGAGTCAGAGGGAAAGAGGAGGAGACTGGGAAGGGGAACTGATGTGTGGATAAGGGAAACAGACAAGAGGTGATTTTAATGGTAAGTACAGATAAGAGACGCCGGATTGCACTTAATAAAATATGAGTAAAAACTATATTATTTAAACTATAATAAGTCTGGTTTATCTATGCTTTTAAAACCTGAGTAGAAATTAATAACATAGGTTAAGGGCTTACCGAGTGCATGAAAAATCAATGTGTCGTCATAGCTCTGACCAAAATGTAGAATGAGCTAAACAGACAAAAGCTATTTTACCTTTTTTTTTTTTCAAAGCCCCAACAAAATGCACATGTTGTAAATGAGAAAGGAGCTTGTTAAAATATTGAAGAGATCTTTCTCTGCCAGAGGACACTTTATGCTTGGAACAGAACATAATGGATTCAAATGAAGTGAATGAATAGGGAATCCATACACTGTTTAATAGATGGCTCAAATATTTTATGAGATCACTTTTTTTTATTATTATTATTATCATTCATTTGTTATCAACCCAAGAACATCAACACAGGAGTCAAGCGTAAACAAGACACATCTACATAAATCAAATCGCTGAGGCCCAATCCAATATATTGAGTGTATAGTAATTTAGTTCAGCACTAAGCCTGGAGAAGATTAGAAAGTATTAAGCTTTTTGTCCTTGTCCTATTTGTTACCACTTTGCAACCAACTTGTGTTTAGAAAATTAATACAAAACTGAAAGTGGAGCAAGTTCCATTTTTTTGTTTGTCTTCAGGGATGCAAACATTATTTTACGCCCCGTATTATAACAAAAGTATTATCCTGTTATCGAGTGTGGAGGGGTATGGGAATAATATTAAGGGTTATCATTGTCAGCGCTGCACAAAAACAGTAACATTTACAGCACGGACACAGAAGGTTAAAAGGTAAAAATACAGAATCAAGCAACATTTATCTCACTTTGCCCATAATAACCGACAAATTAAAACTACACAATCAGTTAAAGAACGGGAGAATGTCCAATGACTGTCATGAGGACAAATGGATATGACAGTGTCGCTGTCAAAAGTGCTGATGCTCTTTTTTTAAATTAAGGAGGGGAAACAGTCACCTTCACCACTTGACAAACAAAAAAAAATCAACGAGTTTCCATTTCTATTCCACCTTGAATGTTTACCTTCTCCAATGACTCAAAACGTTTCTCTCTCGCTAAACAACAACCTCAGCGTAAATCGCTGGGAGATTTTGTGATTCCCTGCGTCTGATGCAGAACAAGCATATGACATACGAGACATCATTAGAGCATGTCTGTTTACAGGTAATGGGGGAAACGGCGATATCGATGTTATATGTCGGGTGAACGTGTCAGGTGTCTCGGAATGATCTATTCTTTTCCTGTTCTTATAGATTCTTATAGATTATAGGTAGCCTTTCATGCCTGCATTATTCATGCTCTAGTCCTATTACCCCGTTGTCCGGTGTCTTCTTTTGTTTCCTCTTGTACCTCATCATCCAAGCTTTACCCACATGCTTTCACATATATATATATACATGCATTGATGCAGTCACCGTCTTGCACTCGGTCAAACATTTGACAACGCATATAGATGTGCTGTATTGAGCCCTTTCCCTTTAAATGTTCTCCTTTGCTCTGCGTCTCTCCTCTCCAGTCTTTGTTCATTTCTGTCTATTGCCTTTATAATCCCTCTCACAATTTTCTCCATTTATTCCATTGTTGTATGAGCGAACCCCTTAGAGCTGCATTATAATTACTTGTGAAGTTTGATTTGCCTAATTGTTATGCATTTTACCTCACAGTCTCGAAGTGCAATTGAGTCAGCCGCGCATAGTCTGAACCGGAGATAATGAGAGCTTATTTTGGGATCTCGCTATGGACAAATCAGTTCATTTAAGAATTAATAAAACTGCTTAATGTGATCACAATCGGTAGGGGGCTTTTAGAGTCATTGAATATGAAAAACAAAATGAAAAGCCAATTTATGTGACGTGTGTTGTGACAAGTTAAAAAAAAGGTGAAAAAGAGGCTGCAAAAGGGAAAAAAAAGAAAGATAATATCATCTGCCTTGACTTGACAGTCAGTAAACGAACAATTATATTAAAAGTTACCTGACAGATGGTAATGGAGTTTGCATGTTCTCCCCGTGTGTGCGTGGGTTTTCTCCCGGTTCTCCGGCTTCCTCCCACAGTCCAAAAACATGCAATATGGGGGTAACTCCTGTGGAGGATAAAGCGGTAGAAAATGGATGGATGGATATTGTCATTGTCAATAAAGTGACACTAGAACGTACATGTCAAGTAATGTGATCACAAGTCAACAACTTTAAGCACAGATGTGAGCACACCTAAGATCCATTCACAGTCACACACTCGTTCAGAGATGCCACAGACTGGTCATTTGGTACTGGGCCCACAGAAAGACTGAATAAAGTAAAATAAAATATTTTATTGACTATTAGAGTCTGGAAGATATTTTATTTTGAAAAAAAACTCTTGTCTCAGTCACATGATATGGCACGTCAAAAATGTGGCTTACAAGCTAGCAAAAATGAGTCTTTGGGGAACTTATTTAGAAAGAGGAGACAGAAGAAGAAGAGCCTTCAACTTCCAAGAAAAAGAAAGCTGCATTTAATAGACAATATCAGGATTCCTACTTAAAATACGGTCTCATCGCTCCAGATTGATTCTCACGCACCAAGCCCGCTCTGCATAATATGTGGCAACAGGCCAGCAAATGAGGCTATGAAGGCTATGATACATATTTGGCCTTATTCTGTAAACTGTGTGAACACCATTCTGATGTCAGGTACGGGACAGCTGTCCATGTGTGATTGGATCACAGATGTCACTGTAATACCAGGTCAAGATCTTTGGTCGATGTCAATAGATTTACATTTATTCATTACACTACGTTACAAACGAGGTTAAGTCCGGACCAGTGTAGATTGAGCGGGAGGCTTACAGTGTGGGGTTGGGCCATTGCAGATGGCTGACAGTCACGATGTCGAGCCCAGCGTTGTGCACACACTTAATTTTTTATGACTACAAATTGCTGTGCCAGCTCCGCTCATAACTGTTGGTTACGTATGGATGTATAGTGTGTTGAGTGATTGTTAGAAAATAGAGCTGAAATGTGCTGCAGTGCAGAAATGGGTTCAAACGCAGCAGGTCTTCTCTGATACACAAGCACCAGCAAACTCAAGAGCACTTGCTTTGTTCTATATGTTCTATGGTCATGGACACAGGACTCAATCAGCATCAAGTGCAATTCCCCTCAAATCTGATTGTAACATTGGAAACATCGAGTATATGGAGCTTACATTTGAAAAAAAAAAACAAGTAAGAGTTGCAAAATAAATACAATATATTGCTCCTGCAGTATCTGCGTGTGGCAAAGCATCTTTGATGTTTATTTCACCGTGTATCACAATATGAAATCGCCCTTATTCTCTGTGCAGCCCATTAACACGCTGTATCTGTAAATATGGCAGTTGTTGTAGAGTATTGCATACACAAGCTTTAAAGTCGAGTGGCACTTCATATTTAATTATCGGAGCTTTTCAACAATTCTCTCAGATATGCTTTGACCTTCACAGGCACCGGTCATTATGTTCAAAGTGTAGTTTTAATATTCTTCCCATAAAATCCATTCATTAAATGAGCTTAGCAACTCACACTCCACCGCACGGACATAAAGATCTGACATCAACTTGATGATGCATTTGAAATAGGTCCGTTAGACTTTTCCATTCCTGCTGATAATGAAGAATATTTATATCTTTGCTGTGCGCGTGTCCCCTTTCTGACATGTAGATGTGAATTTTGAGATGAGTTCTCACCAACGTGACATCTCTTCATTCCAAATGACGTCTTTGATCCTCGTCTGCATAAGCACAAATAAAGCATTTGGCTAATGTCCTCATCCACAATAGCTTCAAAGATATGAGGCAGAGATGTAAAGAGGACAGTATGAGGAGCCAGATGCGCAACACACGGGATGAGTTGCCTGTTAAGAGAGAGAGAGAGAGGTGGGTAGAAAGAGGAGGAAGTAGAGACGGATAACTGGGGGAAGAAGAAAGAGGAGAGCGAAGGCCAAGGATCAAGATGAAAAGAGGAGCGGTGAGGATGGGGAGCTAGTTTAAGAGGTTACAATAGGTGGATGGAGAATGACATATGAAAGGAAGATGAAATGAAAAGGGGAGAGTGGAGAGAAGGAACAGTGCTTCATTAAGAGGATGGACCCTGGCTCAGCCACTGACAGAAGACCTGCTGTCAAAGGTCCTGTGCTGAAAACCAAGTGAGTCACCAAGGTCCCAAATAGACAACTGCAGATTTCATTCTTTTAGTCTGAGAGCACAAAAGATGAAATAAATATTCTTATTATTATTGTTTTCATTATGTAAATATTATGTGAATATATCTGTGTGAGGACAATCAAAGACATAATGCATTCCCTCGCCCCTTTACCCTAACCTTAACCATCACAACTAAATGCCTAACCCTGACTTTCAGACCAGGCCTTAACCCTGAAAAAGCCCTTTAAAAGACACGAGGACCAGCCAAAATGTGTTTTTGGTCCTCACAATGACACACATACAAGAACACACACACACACACACCAAGAGATACTGACATTTACACGACACATACCTCGACCAAGTGCTGCCAGGAAGAAACTATCAAAAGTGAGACAATGACAGGTTGCTGAGTTTTCACTTTTCCCCAGCAGAGATAAATGCATCTCGGTAGTAACTGTGTAGGTCATTAAACTTCTACAGAATGAAAAACTGATAACTGATAACTGGACTTAAACCATGTATAGTGCTGCATGCACAGAGTCTATGGTTAAACGTATCCATCTACTGTGGAAGCTGAATTCTTTTAATGTTTCTCAGAGCATTCTATGCACCTTTTATCATTCCTTTATTGAAAGTCTGTTGACGTTTTCTTTTATTTAAAGATATATTATCTATTTGGCAATATACGGTATTGTCTATGTTTAGTATCGGATGAATTTGTCCATGAAATGTTTGCTTTCTTTGGATAAAACTAAAGATAACATAAGGAAACGTGTTACTTGATGTCAGGGCCAGGGTGGATATGTAAATGTGAGCTAACTGAGATATGAAAAAGACACCTGTGATTCTAATGACTTTATGATTACTGGGCCGTTTCAGCAGTTACGTTGGCTCGTGTGTAGGGGGGTAAGAGTTATTAGTAAGAAGTACATCTATAGTCCACCGTCAGCCAATCCTTTGAGTATTAATTATAGCTACAAATGTTTGGCTGCGGGGAGCAGTAAAAGTACTTTGCCTAGAAACTTCCAGCCAAGAACAAACAGACCCTCAGGAAATCGGGAAAGCCTGGTCAGACACTGAATCCAAGTACAGATGGTTGTCCAAACAAAAAAAAAGCCTGGTTTCATATGCAAAGAAATTATTAATAGTATAAATCCTCATTAGCCAATCAAACCTGAGGCTTCCCATCGTGTCACAGCGTTGCTATAGGTAACTGTTGTGCTGTTGCGGGAAGCATGATTGTTGACTTGTTGTTATTTCATGACACTTTGCCAGGTTTACTGTATGTGGTGAACATTTTACAAAAGTCCCTTGAAGTTTTTTTTTTGTTTTTTAAAAAACAAAAAAAATACCCTCAGGTCTTCTAAAATCACCATGGACCACACTTCCTCCAAAACAAACAACAAAATATGTTGTTTACCCATGCCGTCGCAAAAAAATAAAATAACGATAACAATAACAGAGGCTGAGGCCGGACGGTGACTCGGGGTTAAAATCGTTAATGCTGTTATTTCTAATAACTTGCTTTCATGTGAAACCGCATGTGGTGATGGGAAAATAGAACCCATTCCATTCATTGCCGGCGATGCAGACCTGCTCAGGCCATGCACCCTGTTGTCCTTAAAGTGAATATACCATCAAAGTAATCTGGGAGACATTTTCTATAGCTATATTGCATCGTCTTTGCATTGCTCCTGAGAAGAGTTTGTCTTTAAAGGTCAGGTGATCTTCCTGAACAAGGCAAGTTTATTTTGATTGTGTTGTTTCAGTGCTAAGTGTTTTATGTCTCCTCTGTGTCCCGAGCTAACGGCCTCACACAGGTTCTGAGCAATCAGAGTTAACTGTCGAAAACAGCGTCCTGTTTCTGCTAATAGGCCAATAACTCAGTAGCAGCCTAGTTTAATTGGCCAATTTGAGTTTGGTATACTCCCGAGTGCTGTATTTGCATGTGTGTTTGTGTGCGTGCGTGTGTACACGTACATGTTCATGAGTGGGATCTTCCATGTAATATTGAGTCATAATTACTCATCTCTCCTCTGTTTCGTCACGCTCCAGCCTCGTCTCCCTGTGACTTGTTTTTCCTGCCTCCTCTTTTCTCTTTCTGCTTTGATTTTAATTCTCTCCCTTCCTCCTCCCTCGTCTCATTTTTTTTTTTTATTACTCTGCTTCTCAACGGGGAAGCTACAGTAATGATCGGCTATTTAATAATCACCGTACACAGGCTCAGTGAGTTATAGGAGCAAGGAAAAAAAACAAAAAAAAAAAATGTATAAATCACACCGTCATGGATGCACATGTGGAAAAGCTGCGAGTTCTTATTATGGGACTAATAAACAAGGAGACAGAGGAAGCAAGAGTAGAAAAGAGGTGAGGGGGCGTCACATGGAGAGAGCCATTAAAGTCTGCAGATGAGAATAATCAGAAACTGCCAACTCCTTGCTGCACTGCCTGTGCTCATAATTTGAATGCGTCTATGCCAGTGTGTGCTCTAAATACACAGCAGCGCGCAGTCAAATACCAGTTGATCTAGCCTGTAGTCTGTGTATTATTTAGTACCTGTTTGTGCACGGGTGTCCATATGATCACGTGATGAAATGACGCGTTTCCCTTAGTGCTCATGCGGAACGGATCTGTGCCGCAGGTGGTCACATATTCAGGCTTTGAAAATGTCTTTTCTTATGTGTCAAAGTTATGATTCACTTTATATTGCATTTTTAGTAGTAGCGATAATTGTGCAGAAGTCTCAAAATAGACTTCTTTTCTTTTTGTTCATAAAAACGAGCCAAGTGAACTTCGAACTGTGACAGATTTCCAAATTTCACAAATTCAATCCGATTTTAAACATTTTTTTTTTGCTCAGGTGTGTTTATAATATACATTTTTCATCAGATTGCCTATAGGTTGTGCTGAAAAAAAACCATATAAGACACTCTATTATTGCACATTCTTCTAAGCTCAGTATGTACTGCACGTTTTAACATAGTAATGGAAAAAAAAAACACGTGTTGGCGGGTTAAACACGCGTGTCTGAGCGTATTTGGGGCAGCATGCACGTGTGGACAGACGTCGAGTCAATAGTGATATTGCATTTCCATACACAGCATTTGAATAAGCCAAGTATAACCTGTATTATTATTATCTGTAAGACTGCACGCGTGAGGGTGCGGTCATGCAGCCAGGCGTGTTGCCTCGTGCTCTTAGAATCTAAGAGCACGAGGCAGATTTTCCCTTCATTTTTACATCACAATGCATTTTAACTGTATGTGCACCTCTCTCTCTCTGTGTGTCTCTGTGTTTGAATTCATTATCATTTAATACATAACAAATCATTGCAGGAGAGGGTCATACATGAACATCTCAAATGTCAATAGATTTTTGTGTACAGTAACAGCGAGGCAGCTATTTTGTGTCGGTGTCAGTCTTTGTTTCCAAAGACTTCAAAAAACCTTGATGTGTGTGTGTGTGTGTGTGTGTGTGTGTGTGCATAACGAAAGTGTATGACAGATCACAGTTTTATAGATTCTTTGTAGCCTGACAGTTCTGTGGAACAATCTCAAGTATGAATATTTACTTTCTCATTATAATTCACGGAATGCAGTTATCTAACTACATTAGATTCTATTTTGTATTGTGAGGGGGTTTCAGGGCCTTAGGTCAGGGCAAACTGGAGAGTACATTCAATTTAAAAAAAAAAGAAAGAAAAGAAAAAGTATCCTTTCAAGGTAGGCCGTTTTAATTTAGCCACAGCAATATATTCAAGTGGAAGTATTTAACAGGCCTGCATCTTCTGCTTGACAGTGTTGAACCTCCAGCGTGTCTCAAGTACAACTCGTCATTGAACTCAAAGTTCACCCCAGCCCTGACGAGACTCTTAAGCCATTTACAAGCATCACTTCACACCCCCCCCCCCCCACTCTCTCCCCCTATAGTCCACTTAGATGGATGTAAAATTAGGCTTTAATCCTCCAGCTGAACTAAATGCATCCTCCCCAGAGTCAACACTTCTCATTCCAAAACGTTTCTTCGTTGTCAAATGTCCTTTATTTTCCCTTTTTTCCCCAAGTCAGTCTACTCCTTTTTTGTTTTTCCATCTGTGATCGATGCTCTAAATTTAGCCTATTGCCCCTCTGTCAACAACGCACTTGATAAGAATATAATCTCCTTTCTCTCATTCTCACTTTGTATCTCCCTCTCCCTCTCCGTCCGCCTCCCTCCCTCCCTTCATGCTTGATGGACCGAGAGCAGTTTGCCGATCGATAGTTTTGGTGAATAGGAGGAAATCTGACAATGGCTTCAGAAAATCTTACCCATTACAGCTGGTTTAGGAGCTAAACTGGTTGAGTGTCTGCGTTGGTTCTTTATGTGTGCGTGCGTCGCAGCGACACACCAACAGACAGACAAGCAGACAGACAGTAAATGTTCTTAATGGACACCGAAAACCCAAATTGTTATTGTCCAGCAGGACAGACAGAATTAAACCCACAGGTTAGGATTTGTTGTTTTGTCTTCAGTGCGGTGAGAACACAACAATTCAGTTCACGTCACTGGGATTATTATATTATGTGACAATACAGATGGGAGAGTTTGTGCTCTTTAAGATCTGGGATGGAATTAGAAAGGACAACTCAAATAAAATGTAATATACGCTTCTGGTAGAGCGGTTTAAATACTTGGATCCAGAATGAATACATAAAATGGCCAGAGTTATGGATCCAGGCCTCTGTTTAAAAAGAGAAGCATTTGGACGGGGTTTGGCTTAAGCTGCATGGAAATGGGCCGGGATACTTACTGCCACACTGAGATGGCAAGTATTTTTATACCTGTCACCACCCTGCATTAAGCAGCTGTTCCACCAATTCTAAATTAAATGATATTAATTGTATTCTGTCTACTATATTTACATGATGGCATGTTTTTAGTTTGAATATTTCTTCCAAAAACATAACCATGTATGAATCCCTGCGGATAGTTCAAACACAATATGCAATAATAAGTGAAGTGTGAGTGTAAAGCGTGTAATTACTGTTTTTCTTAACTATATTTAAATAAAAAAGAGACACCCACTGGTTTTGGTGTAACAGAAAAGCCAAAGTAGTGCACAGCGTGGCAGCTTTAAGAGTTGAAATCAATCAATCTGTGGCACAGAATGTTTCTGTTGAGACTGCGTAGCGCGATTGACGCGATAGCTTATGTTTATAACACAAAACGCCCCTTTTTATAGGAAATGTAAAGCACTGCGACAGAAGTGCATTGGATTGCAAGCAAATGACAGAAATGTCAAAAACAGTAACACTACGAGCATGTGAAGCTGCTGCAGTGAAAAATGTACATGAATATATGAATAACTAACAAGCACTTTCTGAGAAATGACAGGCGGCTCAGTGTTCAGTGTACAATAATGTCAACACCAACAATTAAGAACACCTTTCACACACACACACACACACAAACTCAGTTACTATGCTGCTTAGAGCAGCGGACTAATCAATCCCATGTTGCCTCATTGCGAAAACAACGTTCTTTAAGTTAATAGAGTGTAACTGAAGTCTTTTACATTGTGTCACGTGCAGGAGTTTCTGAAGCTGCTGCAACACTTGCCACAGAGGAAATAAGTGCACGTCGACGAGTGAGAATGACTCGCTAATGTTTCCTGACGACTTAAAGGCCTAAGTTATCATCAGGAAACAAAAAAGAAGAAGAAGAAAATCTGTCAAACAGCCAAGAATGACTTCCGTCACAGATGATGGTTATGGGTGGAGGAGTAAAATGCTTTTAAGAGCCACGTCGTCATCTCATCATTGTTCACAAACGTGCACCTGAGGCCATAGCGCTCTCTCAGACACTTTACAAAGGAAGACTTTGGCGTACGTTTTCTTTCTGTCTGGCTGCTGTCTGAATGTGCCGTTTTATATAAATGTGGTAATGATAATGGGAATCAGTTATATGCAAAAAAAAAATGACACAATGTGCCAAACCCAAGCCTCTCAAGCAGAGGTCTCAAACCTGAGGCATGTGGGCCACATGGGGCCCCTCTAATCAATGTCATGTGGCCCTATAATGAGTCATTTCTGTATTTTATTTAATGAATAGATTTATTTTGCATCACAAGTATGTTTTTATTAATGTAAACTTAATATTGTCGCATATTAAAACACTTTTTTGACCAAGGTGCTGTACAGAATAATAAATAAAAGGGTTAGGGTTAGAATTGGGCTCTTTTTTTTACAAGTGACCTGGCTCCCTCCTGACCAGACACTGAGTGTCTTGTGAGGTCATGTGAGTTTGAAAGCTCATTAGCCCTACAGAAATACAACCGCTTGCCTACTCGCGGGTACATTCAGTTTATTGATTTTTCACAATGCCACTCTTATTTTGTCCCATGGTGAATTCTCTAGATTCAAACTCTAAACATGCCTGCCAGTGTCAGTGAAGCCATACTCAAGACAGACAGACAGACAGACAGACAGACAGACATACATATCTGCTCTTGCTGGAGCTCTCTTCAAAGCCAGTGTCAGAAAGCCATCTAATGCTAATGTAGCCAAGGGATAAAGTTCATTGGTTAAAAAGCTGCTCTTTGACCACCGTGTGTGTGTGTCTGTGTGTGTGTGTGTTTTGGTTGCCACAGTTGAAGAACGGATTAGGCTTTGACTGCGTTTGATTTGGGCAAATCCCCTTCCACGGCGAGCTGACCTCTGCGAGGGTGGAGAAGAGAAACGAGTTCATCCTCAAGATAAATACACACAGACACTGGCGCTCCATTGTGTACAGAGGGGAGTACACACAAAGAAACACACAAAAGACAGACAGTGGGAAACACACTCGCACAGACAGACGTACAAGCACAGTGAGTTTGGTTGAATAATGGCCCAGTGAGTGGTGTGCCTATGGGGAAAGCTGTCAGTTTAATTGAATCCAGTATTCTCCATTCTCCCTGCCTGCTAATTGATTCTGTCAGGCTCTTCTGCTTGACAAAGAGACTGACATTTTCCCCTGCATGGTTATGACTGTCACAGTGTGAGTGAGTGACTCTGTGTGTGTGTGTGTGTCCCATATGTTATCATGCAGAAATGAATACTCCCGGTATACAGTAAAACAACAATAACAACCACTTGCTGTACATTACTGAATACATTTGCCATCTTTCAGATAGTATCTTGTATCATGGAACCGTCAATTACCATCAAACAAACAACATATGAACCGCAAAATGTCAGAAATCCATTAAGTTGCAGAGCCTGCAAAAGTTTATGGCCATGAATGAATGGTGATTTCAGGGAAATCTTAGCTTATAACACATTTAGCCTTTAGCTTATCACACTGTGCCGCAGGTGCACCCACGGTCATTTGCCATGGGAATAATACACAACTCCTTATATGGACATCCGGGGTGTGTGTGTTTATAGGTCACAAATTCAGGCTTTAAAAATGTGTTGTTGAGTCAGAGTTGTGCAGAAGTGACAGAAATAAACCGTTTTTTTCCTTTTCTTTGTGTTTATAAATACGAGCCAAATAAAATTTGAACTTCCACGTATTTCCAAATTTCACAAATTCAATCCCATTACAAACATTTTGGGTACTTTTTGCTTTGGTGTGTCTACATAGTTGATGAAAATGAAAATATTTCACCAGATTGCCAACAGGTTGTGTTGAAAAAAAGGATACAAGACACTCTATTCTTATTCCCTCTGTATATACTGTACGTTTTAACATAGTAATGGGAAAAAAGCACACAAAAGTCTCTGTGTTCTAAGGGTTAAGATGCACTGAACATTCAAAGGAAACTGTTCATCTATGTGTCCCTGTGTCAAAGCAATATTAGTGGAAAAAGTCGCCTTTCTGTCCCCATGTCTGACTTTTCAGGTCGTCAATCGTCACGGCAAAGGAGGCACATTTTTACAACAGTGTGGGCTTCCACATCACTTTTATTTCATTACACTTCAACTGTCAATATACTGCACTCACTTCAGTCAGGACACTCCAGGCCCTCTGCTGCCCTGTCAAACAACACAAGATTGTCAGTGGGGAAAAACACACACACACACGCATGCATGCACACCGGCCTCAAATCGAGTAAACATGAGGTTTCGACTAATATGCAAATTAGAAGAGTCAGTTTGACAATTGGTAAAAAAAAAAAAAAGTTAAAGAACTGCTAAAATTTCTTATTAAAAAAAAGTGTCATACAGAAAAAACACATTTTCAGGTTTTCTCACTTTAGCTTTAAAGTAAACAAGTTCTCTCCAACCAAAGACCAACATCATGTTTCAGCAAACGGCAAGTCCCCGTACCCCCCTGATCAAAGGCAGAGTGACGTCTTACTGAACATGACTTGTGAACAAGGAACGCACGGGGGAAAAAATGTAAATCATGCAAACATTAAGTTATGTAACTCGACGTTTCTGTGGCTCTGAATCTGCTGTGTTTCACAACGGTATACAACAGGAGGAGCAAACTTTTAGAACTGCACTGACAAATGCAGGATGGGTTATCCCATCATGGCCATGACACCCATTATACATAATTGGGTCAATGTTGACATTGATAACCTTTTAAAGTGCCTCTCCCATTACGGCCGTTTGACCTTTACCCGTGCGGACGCTTTCCATCTCAGGACATCTCAGCTTCACGCCCGTTGACTGATGTATGGAAAAGCAAAACATAAGCTTTATAAAATATGCAACATATACTGTAACTCTATTTACCGGAAGGCTTGTGTTTTCCATTAAGTTATTTATACAGGAAATACGGGGATGAAAGGTCAGGTCTAGGTTCACGCGTTGCCACTTTGAGGGTTAGTAAGTGACTCTTAAAGCGGCGTGAATCGGTGACTGCACAGGTCACGTGGAAAAAAATAACAAATAATTCAAAAAAAAGGCGCTGCAGCCAACTCGACAACCTCTCCAGCTTACTCGCGCAGGGCCACTTGTCAACGTCAGTCTCGCCCCTTCCTGTTTATTTTTTTTTCTCTCTCTCTTCTCTTGTCAGACCATCTATCTCTCGATTATTTGACTACGAAACTGCCCACCTGTCTGTTTATCTCCCTTCAGTCCATCCCTGCGTCTGTTTCTCTATCATTCACTCGCGGGGCGGTGTGTCCTTTCAAACTAGTTCTTCCGCCACATACACACAACACAGCAGCGGACACAACTAATCTCAGAGTAATCTCAGCCCAGATTATCTCTTCCTCTTTCCTGGGTAATGGAAAGGAGGAGGGGGGGGGGGGCTTTTTGATACAGAGTATAAGAGGGGAAGTGACAGATTAATGTTATGGGGTCAACAACGTCTCCAGTCTGTTCAGACACGTCTTATGAAAGTCCAACAGCTTGAAGAGTTTTATAGGCGTTTAACTTTGACGGAGGCGTCAGACTATTTTACCGTGCGGCGACAGACTGACGGTTTCAGAAGGGTCAATACGGAGGTAAATGGATAAAGTGTTGCGCTACATATATCAGGGCAGGAAAGCGCTGCTGTTGCATCTGCCACTATATTTCGATAATAAACAGTGCCGAAAAAGTAGCGTTATAAATATTGCAACAACAAGCTGCCCGGAGCGTAGATTAAAACTGAGCGCTGCCGTCGAGGTAGTTAACATTTTTAAAACTCGTGCCGCAGCGCTTTCACCGTGCATTCAGACCTTAAATATTTTAATAGACTTAGTCAGTTTAACTCGTGGGTTTTCCCCCCTTCTATGCCAGTGGTGATAATTCAGTTCAAAAATTCATTCAGGAATGCCGTGAGCAAGTGAGCAAATTGAATTTGAATTAATTACACATACTTTGTCACTCTTTCAAGATCATTTCTTGATCAACGTCTAATTAATCGCTGTGAAAAAACTATTTCAGTCACACCTGAGGAAATGTTTAAAACATTGAAATAAAAAATAGAAATTAATTTATACAGTATAAATATTTATATCTATGTATATATACATAGATATATATATATATATTTTTTTAAACACAAATCCTCATGCATGATTTAAACACGTACTGCCATTTCGTTTGACTGAAACATCGCCAGAGGTCAGGATTAAAAAGGGTTTAGGGTCAGAGGGTTTATTTTATTAACCTTTTGAGATATAAATCTCTTATGCGTGGCAGACCTGGGTGGCTAAACACAGCTCCACTATTTTCATTACGGTGTGATGTTACGATACAGGGCAACACAGGCTATTGCTTAGACAATATTAATTTAAAATATGACATGTATTTATACCCTAAAGGTCAGCCATTGGCCTCGGATTTGGGAGTAAGGTCACAGTATAAAGTCAAGGATTATTAGTCACAGCACCAGAGAAGATTATTCTAGCATGCACCACATGGTATATTATTTTCAATATTCAAACAAAGGGGTTAGGATATATCCCATTTGCTCCACTGTGCACTACAGTCCAACAAAAACTGCCACTATTTAAATTATATGAGAGCAGCGTCAGTCCTGTGGAGTTTTTTTGAGTGTATCACTAACCGTGAACTCTTGTCTATATGTGGTGGGAAGACCTTAGAGAGGTGATTTTCCCACATAGATCAATAAAATAACTGATCAGATTTGTGAGAAGAATTGTGGGGGCAGGATATTCATGTGAAAGCTGATAACAGCGCTTATAGCACAGTACAGAACTGAGTGGCTCCACTGCCTCCACCCATCCGCAGCAGACTGTGAGAGCGGAGCATTTGATACAGTTCACAGTAAATTCATTTCCCCATTAAACTGCGAGACTTCTGAGAAATTACCCAAAAGAAAGTGCGGTGTCTGACCTAACTTCTGTCTCGCTCGCCCCCTCCTCACTCTTACACATGCATATGAAAAAAAAAAAAAAAAAAGTGATGTGGAAAGAGGAAGAGAGAATGAGGAGCAATAGTGTCTTCTGGCATTTCTTTCTATGGTGCTTTGGTATGGTCTCTGTTTGTGCGTCTGTCTATTAGCATAGCATTACTTGTCGAGACAGCATCCAGGAGCTGCATGGCGAAGGAAACAGCAGCTGCTGTAATTAGCACATGCGGGCGCATCGTCAGGCAGCTGTTCGTGGAACACTTCATTTGCTCTCTGTTCTGTCGGCGGAGCACGCATTCACAATCACGTCGGCGAGAAGCCAACGCAGTGATTGGGATTAACATATCGTTGTGAAGTTCCTCTGAATGAAGTTTATTTTGCCACATTTCATGGGCACTTGGGGGTATTTTCCAGGCTAAAGTGCTGCTGCATGAAGTTGCCTCATTTTACTCACACTGTGTGCTTCTTCTGCCACAGACACAGAAACAAATGACCGCCGTACTGGAGGAGCGTCACACACATCTCACATTGGCTTGGAGTGGACATTGTTTATGTTTAAACGTTTCACACTACAGCGTTAAAGGCTACGTTGACAGTAGTTAGAGCAGAGCTAATGGGTTGCAGTGATGCTTGGTGACCATGGAGGAGGTGAGGTAAGGGATGAGATAATAACTTTAATTTGGATATCAACCCTTCTGATACCAATCCTGTCACCGCCGACAGGATTTGGCACATGTACCGTTTGTGATATCTCGAAAATTCAAAAACTATGGACTGGCGATCTGTCCCAGCACGCCCCCGTGACCCTAAAGCGGTAGAAGATGGTTGGTTGGAAAGTAACCGGAAAGTAGAGAAATAGAGCTTTGCACCCATATATTTGTCGTTATAATAGTCGTCAGGACTTCCCGCGAAACGATCGTCCAATCACAGACAAGATTCACCAGCGCGTCTCACGTTTGTGACGTCAGGGTGAATAACTGCCAGATATCAAAAGTGAAAGCACTGACTCATTGAACATGTTTTGACAATTCTACAGCCGGTCATAAGAGGGTTATTACACAAATTCTGGTGTAGTATAGACTGGTCTTCCTATAGAGTTTGCATGTTTTCCCCCATGTTTTGCCCATGGGTTTTCTCCCACAGTCTAAAAAAACATGAAAGCATGCAGAGGTTAAGTGGACACTCTAATTGACCATAGGCGTGATGTGAGAGTTAATGGTTGTTAGTCTCTATATGTTGGCCCTGCGATGGACCCCGTCCTTTGCTGCGATTGGCTCCAGCTCCCCGCAACCCTCATGTGGAGGATAAAGCTGTAGACAATAAATGAATGATACACAATAAAGTGAACAAAATGCTCTTACATATTGCCTATTAGTGCTTAAGGCACTTTAAAAAAGCCCAGCATTGCAAATGAGGCAAGAAATAAAAACAGAGGGAGCAGCACGGCGGACAGGAGATAAAGTGTGTACATAAATAAATTGAGAGTCAACTCTTAGTTGTTGTTTTTTTTCAAGATTGCTTTACAGTGTAGGCACGGCTGAATTTTATTTTTCAGTAAATGGCATTTCAAACAGTAATTTCTACAGCTACCAAAGATGAACATTAATAACCATCTATGGTGTTTTTTTAAGGCCATTTCATTTGGAATGATTTGGACTGCATTAATATAGATCACATCCTCATGGACACGGTGCAACAGCAACTGTAATAAAGTCACGCAACAACCCTGGAAGCTGAAAGGCAGTAAACACAAGCAACAATCCGAACAAAGTGAAAGAGGAGCTCTACTGAAAATTAAATAGCATATCTCAGTTTACTGAATGACTGAAAGTCATTTGTATTTACTCGGTAAATTGAATTTGTATTATCCCATTGAAGCCATTGTCTCTTTTCAATCACAACTAGGTAAATCCTACATATTTATGCATAATTACAATAGATTACTTCTATATTTATCTTGTATAATACATATGTGAACAGGACATGTATGCTTAGCAGCCTCCATTATATAAAGTGTTTCAGCTTAATGTTAAGTTAGAAAGATAATACTTTATAACACCAGGGATTAGCGCTGACATTCTCATATTGGTTTATCCCCAGCCCTCTGACTCAAGGACAATGAAGGTCATGCTTCTTGTAACACTGAATCATATGTCACCCGGAGAGTATTATTGATTTATTTTATCTTTGAGGGCACAGTGTTAATAGTAAAACAGAAAACACAGTGACAGGGCAGTCGTGTATTGAAGAGAGTTGCAGACAGCTTGTGAAGCTTTAATGCGACTTCAGGTACCATTAAATCAACTGACCTACTTATAAAAGCACTCACAAATGCAATTTGTTGAGCCCCTCCCTTTGTCTGTGCCTCCACTGGGCTTTTGAATTGTACTTCAGCCACAAGACAGACAATTCCAGCTCCCTCTTATGCAGCACCTTACCTTACCCCTCATTCACTCTGCGATGTGCATCCCGCTAAGAACCTGCCCCCTAAGGTCTGTTCCATATTGAGCAGTCAGATGTCATGTTCAACTTCTATTCACGCGGACTGGTAATACCTCTTCGCTGCATTCTTGACATGTTTGAGAAATACCCTGTACCTGTAATAATATAATAGACAGAGAGGAGGGAGTTATAAAAGCACATCTGCCATTAAATGTGCATGATGATGAGCTGCACTAATACGCTTACCCCCCTCCCCGAGCAATCACCGCTTGTACATTATTCTGGTGTCATGGCTCAGTGCAATTACATTCCCATCAATAATTTAGGAATCCAGGTTTCGCAGACTTACTTAGTATTATTATTATTATTATTATTTAACACACGTTAACCAAATCAAATGCTTATTTTTGAGGAACAAAACACATTTTAGCGTTTGCATCTCCAGTGCTCGTGAGCAAAATTAATGGCACAGGTGTCGGAGAGAGATAGACACAACGATACGAAAGGATTTATACCATGAAATTTCTTGATCAAGTAAGCACATTGGTGATGATTATAGTTTTTTTTTCCACAATAATAAAGGTTTAATGCTTGACCTACTGCATAATTGTCTATTTCACTAATATTAGTTTCCCAGGCGGTTGGTGTAGTGGTGAGCACAAGAACCGGTCGGAACAAGGGCCTTTCCGCATGGAGTTTACGTGTTCTCCTCGTGTGTGCGTGGGTTTTCCCGGCTCCTCTTCCTCCCACAGTCCAAAAAAATGTGGGGTTTAGGTAAATTGGACACTCTAAAGTGACCGTAGGTGTGAGTGTGAGAGTGAATGGTTGTTTATCTCTATATGTGGTCCTGTGATGGACTGGCAAACCGTCCAGGGTGTGACCCCATCTATCGCCCTACATCAGCTGAGATTGGCACAGTATCCCCAGCTACCCTCATGTGGAGGATAAAGCTGTAGAAAATGGATGGATGGATAGTTTCCTGAGGAGAGGTGTCCGTATTTTCGGATTAAATATTAAATATAATATGCTATTAAAATATATGGTGATCACGTTTGATTTGCAAACACAGATACTGTCCAATCAGGTAACAGTTTACAGTCTTTCTTAATCAGACACGTAGCAGATTATGTTACACCTTTCCCTTGCATCTTCAAGTCATGTCTGAGGTGCCAGCAGGACAAGTAGAGCAATGTGTTGTATGTCTTTTTCAATGCTAGCTGCTCATATTGGAGGGGGGGGAATCCCAATGAGCCCTCCTGGCAGCTGGAGCCCTTTGCAACATCGCACATGATGGGACGGCATCTCGAGCAGGTACCCAACAACCTTTGACTCCTGACAAGTGGCAGCTTAATACCAAGACTCACTGGACTGCCTAGTGCATGCTGCTCGAAATCCATAATCATATTCCTCTGGTCACTACAGAGGCTCCTTCGGTGAAGGTCAAAATAGAAAAGGATTTGTGAATTGAATGCATTTATGCATCATATCTGACCTACTCTGCCATCGGCCAAGCGACAGACGAGGTGGATGGAGCGCCTGAATTTATGCAGCTGCCTTATCTATACAGTAGATCATGATGTGCTCTGTAGCCCATGGCCATGGGGAAAGGGACTGGGCTTGTAACCGGGGGGTTGCCAGTTCGAGTTCAGGCTGGGGTGCCCCTGAGCAAGGCCCCCCCCATTTCTCCTTGGGTGCAGATACGTACTGCCCACCGCTTGTGATTTCTGCTGGTGTGTAAAAAGGATGGGTTAAATGCATAGGTCCAATTCACCATCACTAATTGGTGTCTGTGGACAAAAAATAACATACTAATTGTAATGTGACCCTTTCCCTAAAGCAGATTCAAAATTCGACAAGAAAATTCTCCAGTGCACAAAGCAAATCTGCAAAGTCAAGGACGTCAGCCGTGAGAGAAAACGCCTTCATAATGTCACAGACTTGGATCTCAAAGCCATGTGCAAAGCACACCATGGAAGAGGGTCTCACCAACAAGTATTCATTATCACATGACCCAACACATGAAGATGAAAGCCTCTACCATTCCGTTGCCTCAATTTATACAATTTCTTAGAACAAATATACACTTGCTTCCGTGTGTTTGCAGTAAGTCACAAAAGGAGAGTGCGTAATAGGCACAAAATAGTGCTGAGTGCGTTTTGTGGCCATCTTACACAAAATCAAGCATGTCATCTTGAGTGCGGGGGACAAAATAGCTAAGCCTCTTAAACAGAATCAGTAATAATGGCGATTATCCTACAGTATTTCTCTTATTATGAGGCATAACTGCATTTACAATAGTATCCCAAATACAATCAGACAGTAAGAGTGCCCTGCCTGTCTGTATTAATAATAGGAGTCCTATTTAGAGAAAGTGATAAAACCTCGGCCCCACATAGCGGTTACTTTAAGTCGTTTGTGTTGAAAATTGTATAAAATCTACATCCTGAACTATTGGCTTGCTAAACACTTCTCCTCAAACTTTTTTTTTTTTGGACTACCGCTGACCAGGATTCATTGATATAGTTCATATAAATTATTCATATAAACTGTGACACAGTGTTACAGTATGTGAGGTAAACTGCACATTGGACACAGTCGTTTCCACAAGAAGGATTATTTCAATAATTTCATGGTACTTTCCATTAACCATGACGTCAATCGATAACACTGCTCTTCTAAAAACATAAAGAAAACGCTCGATTGATTTTAAAAGGGCATGTGAAGTGCGAAACAAACGGAGGACGCGTCGTTCCCTTTAAGGATCTATAACTTACTTTTAGTTTTCTTTATTCTTTGCTCTACATAATTGATCCGGCTCTATGTACGCTCACACTCTATAGGTTCTCTCCATGCACAACTCAATGTCATCTCTTAAGATATTTTGTCCGCATCTTATTTGCTTGGTGGTTGCACCTGTGCTCCTGAAAAGCCTCATGTGATCTTTGTTGGTAAGAAAATATTTTTTTTTTCCCACAAGGACAGCTTGCTCTCTGTTTGTTTAGGGTCCTTGGGAAAAGCTTTCTTTCTCCATTAGAAATCCAGCCCGGACCATAAACGGCAGCCTGTAAAAACATGCTGAAATATTTACTTGAATATTTACTGTTTTTTTTTTTTTGTCCATGCAGGACAGAGGACAGAAGGAGGTCACGTAGAAGTGGTGTGTTGTACAGGAGAGCAGTGAAAGGGCATTAAAGAGAAAATGGGAAAAACAAAAAAAAAGTGGAAGGAAGGGAGTGATGAGTGAGGAAGGAGGAGAAAAATACTCATAAAACAGACAAAAGCACAACAAGGCTGTTGGATAACACTACAGGTCCACTCGCCATTCATTTATCCATACAGGTTACAATTTACGAGCTATACCAACTAGGGTTCTACAAATAGCCTGACAATGGCCTCTTCACAATGTGTATATACATATATATACTGTGTGTGTATATATATACATACATATGTATATATATATATATATATATATATATATATATATATATATATATATATATATATACATACATATATATATATATATATATATATATACATATACACACATATATATACACATATGCATCTATTTTGTCATCCAATAGATTTCAAGCAAATCATTGTTATGCTAAAATGGCCAATTGTCCAAATGCACACCATAATAAACACATCGACTATGGTGATTATTGTATTCTATGTTCTCTTTTCCCACTCTCTGTGAAACCATTAGAAAACACACTCCTGCAATTTATCTTTCCCACAACATGAAACGCATAAGCAGACTCCCGACCTCCCGAGAAACTGTCGCAACTATTCTACTAAAAGAGTGAAGCCGTTACGATCATCAGTCGGTACACATTTTTTTCTATAATCTGCAATTTAGATCTTCTCGTGTTTGTCTCGCAACTCTGAAATATGATCCATCTGAACACCGGTGGTGTTGCTGAAAAATAAATACAAAGAGAGGCAGAGAAATCGAAGATAATGGGGAAATTAAGCAGGAGAGCGGAGGAGGGCGAAAAAGAGGATGTGTCAAAGCACTGCCGGACTGAAAGGCGAACAGATCCAGCCTCTCAGTTGAACCTTAAAAGTACTGACTCATTTCCCGGGGGGGGAGATGAAGAGGGACAGCTCACCTAACAGAGGTCAACAAGACGTGCCCCACAGCTCATGAGTTCCCAAAGCCTCGGCAAATGATTTATTATGTGGCACTTATTTTCATAATTAAAGCTTGTAACATCAACATTTTTCCCTGGGTTGTGTGAATACCCAATGGCTATTTCTCTTATACAAAAAGTGACAATCTCTGGTGGTGATTTTACAGGTGTTAATTCACCAGTGTAAACACTTGCTGCTCTGAGACAGGAATGAAAAATGTCCCTTGCACTCAGCAACAGAAAGTACCATCCCTCAAAAGGGAAACAAAAGGAAATCACTCGCTTTAAGTAATTGAAAAAAAAAAAAGAAAGGATTATCATGTTGGAATTTCATCAATGACTTCTCTTTTAAAAGTTACTTAAGAGACTCAGCAGTTTCCTCCCTCTGGCTACACTGGCAGCTGCAGACAGCTTTGCTTCTGTATCTTACAGTACAAGGTATAATACCTTTTGTTCAGACATACCTGAGCTTTTGTCACGCACCTGCCTGAGCTGCACTGCAGTCGCCACGGGGGGTTTGGAAACAAAGCTGCTGTGTGCACGGAGTCTAATGATCGCTTGCAGCTAATGCATTCAAAGAGCATCAGTAATCTGTGGCTACAGAAAAACAACCTGGGTTGAATTCACTTGAAAATGAAGAATTATTGCAATTAATAATTCAAATATTAAGCAGATTAACGGTTGGTTTGAAATTGAATCCATCCATCCATCCACGTTTTCCTTAGCGATACATCATTTGCCTTTATTTGCAGTGTGTTTCGGGGGATGACTTTGCCGTCGACCCTCTGCCCTCCTCTGTTCAGACCTTCCCACACCGTATGAGTAATTGGCACATTCAATTATTTAAAAACAGCCGGGGTCCATTATCATAAATATTCACTTGACGTTTTGCTTAGATCGACAGTCAGAACCTAGGGCGCCGGATGTGACTTCAT
Organism: Solea solea; assembly: GCF_958295425.1. NCBI lineage: Eukaryota > Metazoa > Chordata > Actinopteri > Pleuronectiformes > Soleidae > Solea > Solea solea. Next base: position 14,364,938 of record NC_081140.1, on the reverse strand, counting down.
GACATCTCGTCTCTCTCTCTCTCTCTCAATCTCCGTGTGCAAATTGAAGTGTATGTATGCATTCTGATTGCCCCACGGGCTGATTGATGGACAGTATTTGCAAACAAAGCGTCCCCGCTGTCAGTCAACGTGACTGAACACAGACAGCACGGAAATGTCAGGCTCACGCACGGAAACAGATGTGCACACGAGCGTGTACACGACCATGCTGGGCACAGGTAATGTCAGCCACACTTACACGCGTGCATATTCATGAACATGCCGACACAAGACTCACTGTCAGTCCACTGTTGTAACAAGTGCCCCTAATGGACCCCGTCACTGGCCCCACCAGAGAAAAGACAATAACGGCATGCTAACAAAGGGGAGGTCCTAATAACAAGTCTATTATCATCTATTAATGCTCTTTATTAGCACAGACACTGATGCCTCTCTGGGCGTCTGGCTGCACACAATGGCAGCTCTTGTACCATTCGGCATTCAGTACTAAACACAGTCTAAGCTCGACCTTGTATCTGTCTGTCAGTGCTGGGTATATCCAACGACCTCATGCTACAATATGTATCACAACACAGAGGCCACAGTAAAATACACGTGCAGTTATTTTGAATAATGGCCACAACCTGCATAGATTTTATGAAAATGAAGAGGTTTGCAATAAGCACTGTATTACTGTATTAACTGACATTGCTGCAATCCACTGGCTTTATTCTGCACTGCACCTTTATGTCCTAAGACTACCATCACATCATTTGCTGTTGTAGAGATTCAGTGACTCTGGGGGGGGCAAAGTGTACCACATGATTAGGGCGTCAAGTCTATGTCAAAAAGTCGTGAGAGCAGTAAAACAAATAATATTGCTACGTGCGCAGATATTAACGTACGATGGGGCAATAAAGATTCGCGCATATTAAAGAGAAAAGTTCAAATCTGGTCGTGTGAGTGGACCAGACTTTTGACAGTTTGGGGGTGGAGACCAACGAGGGCACCGGCCCTCTTATGACTGGTCACCTTCAGTGTGATCACACCCATAAGGAACTTCTTATATTTGATTGACAGCTATCACTTTATTGCGTGATCGTACGTTAATATCTGCGCATGTGTAGTAATGTTATTTGCTCTCACCGCTTTCCACATACATGATACTCAGTCTTATTTCCTAGCACAACCACACTGTCTATATCACTTCATCTACTTATATCTACAGTATCCATCTACCTGGCATTCGTTTTGTACTATACTCTCTGAAAGAAATGAGATTTGACTGATGCGTATTTGTTGAAAGACGTGTAAATTCTCTGTGGGGTTTCCCCATTGCAGTTATCGTGCAGTTAGACGCTGATTTGCACAGTTAAGTTTGTGACAGCAATCTAAGGTAATCACTTGTCCTAGATTGTTGTGTTATGAAAACAGTCACCGATAAAAAAAAAACAATAAAGGATTGCTGGTGAAGTGGGGGGGTGGTGTATCAGTATGCATTTTCTGATAATAAGTAGATAAGAAAATAAGAATGACAGTAAGAAACTAAGAGGAGAATAAAAGCATCCGAAAACCTCTGAAACACATTTCGCCAAAATACATGTAGAGATAACAGCTTTGCCAAAGCTATTCAGAATACAAGATGATATGTGCTGTGGCAGATTGTGCTCGATCACAGTACAGGCGGAGGGTTTTCTGCTTCCCAGTTCCCACTGGCCACTGTGAAATCTCATTGATCTCACGGTGGAGGTTAAAAATAGTCTGCGTGAGATTGGTGTCGTTTTGCAACACCTAGCATTATTAAAAACCAGGGTTGAAGACTTTTATGTAGAGGAACAAGGGACGGCTCTGTAAATGGAGGCAATCTTTTTAGGTATTTGTGCATTGTGTTGACCGTACGAAGCATTCGGTTGAGCATTTGTTTGTTCCTGCTTTTTATAGTGCTGAAGATGAAGACGTACAAAGATGCACATTCAGAGTACGGGGTGTACAGGAATGTATCAACAAAATAACTCAATATTATGTATAACAATATTACTCAGCTTTTCTGCAGCGTTACCACGGACATGTTTTTACAGCACACGTCTGTCAGAAGATCGAAAAGACCTGCAGAGAGTAGAACACTATTTTAAGGTGTAATTCTTGCCAAGATCCTCAGCAGCGCAGCACTTTCACTGTATTGAATTCCGATAGCCAGTGTGTTTCCCATGTGAAGCTTCCAGTCACATCACACAATCATGTGTTTGGACGGTTCGTGGACAACGTGATTTAAGCTTCCAGTTTCCTTTTTGCATGACGCACATTTCACAACGCGAGGATTATTTTGAGGGGCTTTCGGCTAATTTAAACACATCAATCAGACTATTATCAAGCTCGCAATATGTGTATACGCGCGTACACAGAATCCACTACCGAGGCCCGCACTAATCTATTCAAACATTGGGATAATTTATCGGTTTGTGTATTTGAATGGGTTGTTTTGTAGTCTCTCAGCTGTGTGTGGGCACAGATTTAATGTGGACGTATGTTTGCGCACGTGCTTGTGGGCGTGAAGATGAACCGAGGAGCGACAAAAACCTGATTGACTGTTGATTTGTTTGTGCAGTGTGTGAGGGAGCAGCAGAGTCTGACAAAGCATTCCTTTTGCTCAGTAGCTTTGTGTGTGTGTGTGTGTGTGTGTGGAGGTAAGGAATCCATTAAGCCATAAAAACCGGAGAGAGAGAGAGGAGGAGGAGAGAAAGAGAGAGAATGTACAGTATGTGTGCATGAGTGTGTGTCCGTCGTGTAACCCATTCACTGGCTAAACAATCTAGTACGACTGCGGCGTCAAATGGGCTTAATGTAGCATTTCCCCTTGGCACCAAAAGTCCGTGTCCTTTTTTAAAGTCATGACACACTTGCACAAGTCCAAAAACGACCCCTGACTATATTTAATTATTGATTGGGTTGAAAACGTTCCTGTATCCTCTCCACACAAGCAGGTGCTGGCCAATGAGCTGATCACACGCCATATGCTGAATTCATCGGGTATAATCAAAGTAGCTGGAATCATTCTTGTACATCTGGAGGAGGGAAAAAAAAACTGCCCTTGTGGGAGGCCCAGATTCAGTTCCCTGCATCAGCAGCACTTCCCGACTGAGCCGTTAATTTGTGCTTTGCTTCAAGGTTATCCTGTAAATTACCCTATTTGAGGTGATTATGGACGGACCAGAAAAGATAAAAAAAAAACAAAAAAAACCACAAATGCTCCGAAAATGATCCAACTCATCACACATGTTCCCTTTGCTGTTCATGTGCAGATGCCTTTTAGCGAAGCCGCGAGGCAGTGGAGGTTTCCCAGTTTGATAGCGATTAAGAACAGAGAACTATACTGGGGGGGGTGGGTGGGAACACCGTGTGTGTCTGTGTGCGAGTGTGCGTTCTGGCTCTGGTTGGATACAATTGATCTGTGCTGCTTCAGTGAGAACATAATCAATATTTATGACCTGACATTTGGTCCTGATCAGGTTTAGTGGTGTGTGGAGTTTACAGATTTATGAGACTCGAAGCGAAGGTGAGGGGGAGACGGTGTCGCCTAATGATGATGAATACCCATTGAATGAAAATTAAAAAACCCTGTGTTACATTAGATTTAAATTAAATGTCAGTTAAAGGTTTAGTCTGCAGCCTTCAGTTGCATGTGCTGTAGCAGCAAAAACACATTTGCAGCGCATACTGCAAAAATACCGAATACGCCTCACCTCACCCTCGTCTTAAAAGCATGTTATTAAAACATACAGTGGCCTTCAGAGAACATAAAAAACATTAGAGGACCTATCTAGAGCCAGCATTAGTTTGACCTGTGTACTCTACGGTAGAAACACAGCAGTACAATATAGCGGGCTCGGAAAAATGAGGACTCACTTCCCTTGTAGATATAAAAGGTTCATTCAAAGGTGATGGAAACACAGAGATTCAAAGATTCAGTATATTCTAGACTACTAAAAACATCACATGTCATTCTATCGCGGGTGACATATCCCTTAATACCACATGCTCGACTTTCGATCCCCTTCTTGTGCCTATTAGTCTTTTCTAGGGGCATTTTGTTCTGAGCTGGATAAAAAAAAAAATTATTTCCCAATTCAGATCCAAAGTTGATTCATAAAATCTTTACAATGAACTTTTGATATTTGCCATTCCCCGTTTCCTCTGCACAAATCCGGCGAGACTACCGCAATCATGCTGGACTTGACCATAATAGTCTGTCATGACTGTGAGATGTTTGCTCCTGATGAACAAAGAGGTCATGGATGCTCACAGCACCCTCTGCTGGACAACTTGTAAATAACTTTCAAATGTCTGACGCATTTCTAGGCTAGATTTGTTTTTGTTTTTAAACTTGAACAGGTTTGTAATGTTCGAGTTTGCATTAAAGGAACTACTTTGGGGTCAATTTAACTAAATAAATATGACACAAAACAAAAAAAATGACAGCAATTCACAACAAAGTGGAAAATGTCAAGGGCTGGCAGCAACCACAGTGCACCAGCAGTACAGAGCATTAACAAAATAACCCAGAGCACTTCCCAGACTGGACTGTCACTCTGTGAAATTAGACATTTAGTAGATTAAAAATGAGTGTGTGACACAGAAGTGGAGACATCACAGTCACAAATAGTGAAACCTGTGCTCTGTCTCCATGACAATTTAATTCTCAGAAGTCACGACTTTTACATAACCTGATTCGAGTGAGATCATTTGGTTCCTACGCTAAGGCCACTTGCAAACACCTCACATGGAATCACAGCTTTCACAGGCAATGGAAACACATTGCAAGTCGAAGCACATACTTAGCAGGATTGTCAGTAGACTGTCAGGACCGGACATAATTGATTCCCATAGGTTTCTCCTTTAATACACTTAGATTAAATCTGCTTCTCTGTGAGCACGGGCGAGGAGACAAACAGCTGGGTACCATTTTTTGTTCAGAAACATTTGGGAGATTCTTCCATTCTGTGCTTCTTGAAGTTTAATACTGGAGTGAACTGGAGGGCTGTTCTGTGTGACATTTTTTATTTAAGTATCCCATGCTGAAATTGCTCACAGGAACTGCAGCCCAGCTCTGCTCTGCTCTCGGAGTTTCAGCAAGGCAGTTAAACTTTCTTCTTTTACAATTTCTATTACAAAAGTCAGTCCCTGGTATCAACACACAGGCACACACAATCCCATAACATCTTCACCTTAAAAATAATGATTGATATGAAGTATTTGTGTCCCCATCATATATGACAATGTAGATTTATGCTCCTACAACACGAGAAATACCTACCTACATCACACACACACACACACACACAGCTATACTGTATATGAAAGAAGAATCCCAGATGGAGATTTAATGCCATCAATGAGCTTGGCATTGGGACTGGCTATCCTCCGATGCCCGCTGGCTCTCAAACAGACACAAACATGGCTCCAATCACTTTCATTCTAAATAGTATGTGAGGTCTGCCTCTCTCTCTCTCTTTATCGCTCTATGCACAGGTGGAAATGTGTTTATGGAGGAAAGACGGCAGAGGCATAAAAACTCACGGTACCCTGGGAAACGTTTGAATTAAACAGATTACGCAGAAGAGAAATGTGAGATAAAATATAGTGAAGTGGGCTCTCTGGAGGAAACAGTGCAACAAGGAGAAACAAAGCAAAACCACCGTAAGCACAGGGATGCATTGTTCTTGTTTACCAGGGTGATTTTGTCCCCCCGACCGAATTTCCCACAGGAAAGAAAGCTGGTGCGGAAAAAATGAGAGCTCAATTATTTACCTTGGGAAATACCAAGACAGAGGTTGACAATAAGAAGAATCAGGAAATGTGTCTAATCAGGAAATGAAGACTCCTACAGCTGTAGGGGATGGATCTTTGTGAGTGTTTGTCAGATAACAGGCTCATGAATTCCAGCTCTGTGGGGAAATAAGGAGGATGAGGTGGCTGCCACTGGCAGCACAGCGTGCAAATATATAATGATAGTACATATGTCACCACTGCTGCTTCCTCATAATGGCACACAATAGTATACAAGTAGATGGACTAAGTCATTTTTGGGCAGGATTTTACATCACAGGATTGGTTTAGTGTAGAGGTGAGTGACAGAGCTGGACAGAGAGAGAGGTTTGTGTTGGCAGCTTCTCTGGCTTTCAGACTTGGCTCTGTGATAAGTGTTGATCCGATACGTAGGCTCTCCAGTCCACACCACAATGTCATCAAGTGTAATGTCCTTGTATTATTCTTGTTATTATTATGTTACCTCTGTTAAGCATTATTTTTAAAACTATGCATTAATCATTAAAAAAATAAAAAGCAACTTTTTAAAATAATTATTTGAATTACATTTTTCAAAATCAGGATTTGGGTAGAATTAGCTGCAGAGGGGGAGTTTTTACACTTTAAATAACTGAGGCCATGTCCTTTACCAATTAGTCCCTTGATGAAATGTTTTTGATAGTGATAGTTTGCCTATGACTTCCTGTTTAACCTCAAAAAGCAAAATTAAATGTGTTTTATTTATTTATTACGTTGAGAAATTGGTTATTTACTAGCCTTAATTATCTAACTCGAACTGAAACTTATTTCCAGGAATGGGTGGAGACATATATGCATTTTTGTGTACGGTTTTAATTCTTCACGTCTATTGCAGATTAGGAATTATGCTCCTTTATGTTAAAGTTTTGCCTGACGTGTCTTACGTTATTTAATTACTGTTGTCACATTTTCTGACGTTGGTATCTTGTGTTTTCTTTGGCAGGATGATCCCGTCCAGCAGCAACGACTTCCTGGTGCGGGACCTTGCCGCTGGACGCAGCTATGACCTTTGCGTCCTGGCCGTGTTCGACGATGTCATTACATCGCTGACTGCGACCCGCCCTTTGGGCTGTCTGTCATTCACCACAGACACAGAGTTCAGCCAGTGCCAAGCACTGCACAGCCACTTCCTAGGTGGAACTATGATCATCATCATTGGAGGGATTATTGTTGCTTCTGTGCTGGTGTTTATCATCATCCTAATGATACGTTACAAGGTTTACAGCCACCAAGGGGCAGGCCACGGGAAAGCAGCCATTGCGGCCAGTGTGCCAAGACCGCAGAGCAATGGACAAGGAGGAAGTGGACAAGTCCAAGTCCTCCCTCACTCTGCTTCAAAAATCACTGAGACTCATGAGGACCAAGCGCTAGCGTCGTCCAGAGCCATGTCGCCTAGCAACACCCTGAGAGACACAGTTGCACTGGTTGAGGAGAGCAGTGGACGGAGCATAATGACAAGGACCGACTCCCTGGCCAATGAGGAGATGCTCTCGCCCACAAAAGCCCGCTTCTCCTCCAGGGTCGCCATTGAGATGAAAAGCAGACCGCCATCTGTTGCCAAAGAGCCCACCTCCCCCAAGGAACTGGCAGGTAGTAAAGAGTCAGACAGGTAGAAAGTGATAGACATAGATGTAGAGGAGGCACAGCAGCAAAGAGAGGAGGAAGCACTTTAGAGACGTGGTGACCTAGACAGTGCAAGGGAGAATAAGATTCCGACTGCAGTCCCACAGAAAGAGATGACGGGATGTGAGACAGACAGAGTGCAACAGAGGGTGTGAAATTAAGCGAGATAATAACACAGAGTGGAATACTGAGAAAGTGAGTGTGAGAAAGAACATGAATAAGAGAGATGCCACCCTTGTGGAATAGTTGATGGCAAGAGCGTCAGACATGTGTTCCCTTTTGTCTACAGAACTGAAGTAGTGTCTACATTTGTTGTTACCTCTCTCCCCCACGGTCTTTGGAACAATTGCATGAGTTTAATGAGACAAACTACAGTCAGATTAGTCAGATTCATTTAAATCCACGACTCTTGCCAGATTCCTCCCCGTTGAATGAAATATGATGCATGCAAGACAATGGTTTTAAATATATTTGTGAGTTTATGACACCACTGAGTTATTTTCAGCTGCCTGCATGTGTTGGATCGCATCGACCAGCGACTGCCGGGAAACGTTTCCAAAGTATAATTAGTCTGTGTCAGCTTCCCAAAAAAAACATTTGTGGGATTTGTTGAGAAAGGGATTTGTGGGATCATCCGCCACACTAAGGCTAACATTATATTAGCATTCATGGTGTGTCCTCCACCGAAGTGCTTCAAACTAGACTTCAATAACTTTTGGAAAGCTTGTTTGCCATCAAGTATGACAGAGTAATTAAGAGTGAGAAGGCGAAGGTACTTCAGTACAAAGAAAAACAGTATCCAAGCTTGGGTTGAAATTCAACACCAGGACGGAAGAATATAAAACCACCATGACTTTGATTAAAAGTTAAAATGCTTAGTTCCTTGAGGGCAAAGTAAAAATAATAATGACGGGGAACCTGATAGTTCAGTTGGTAGAGCTGGAGGGCAAAGGGCCCATTTACAGTGACCTGGGTTCGTCTTCCCCTCTCTGCCTCTCATGCTTCACTGTCCTGTCCAATAAAGGCAAAAAGCCCCACCCCCAAAATCATTTAAAAAAAAAAGATTATTGATTAAAAAAAAAAAGGTTATTTAATTGGTTGTTTAATGGTTATCAATAGCAGGTCTAAGGACCCCGAAGGTTCTATGTAGAGGTCCCCAGGGGTTACAAGAGAATAATGAAATGAAATATGAATATAAATTTCATAAAAATGAAAAACAAGAAAGGTAACACACTTCAAAGACAGATACATATTTCTAAATTCAAATCAAATCAAATACATTTAAGCGGCTCTGTGGTGTAGTGTGGACGGATCAGTCTGTTGCTGAATGAGCTGATGATGATGTGCTAACTCTCAGCTAGTTGCTAACTCATTAGCATCACAGTCAATACTTCATTATTCAAGCACATCAGGTTGGTGTGTTATTCATATTGGTAGCAGTTGCTCACGCGCTCCCGTTACAGCTTATAATGCGATCATGTGATCAAACACACGTTTCCATGTGCATTTCAAAACGACAATACTCAGCTAGCTAATAGCAATGTTAGCCACATGACGTTCTAAAACGCACAGTGGATTATACAAAGATGTTTTAATCCCTGTATGGGACTTCGGATTAACACTAACGTAGATGAGCGACGTCAATGAAAACTCAACAACGATGTTTTATCCAACGTAAAAAGACCATGCATAATCTTTGGGATTTTTCAAACGCAAGATGTATCAAGTAAAAACAATACACTGCCGTTAGCTGTTCAGGCACTGATATAATAAAAGTTAAACATTTACTGCAGCTTATGCATGAATGTTTACACAGCTGTATACACTCACTGCTCAGATTGTGTGCCCCCAGGGTGCTCGACGTACAACACAGGCCAAGTCCTTTAGATCCAGTGAGACTGTAATGGCATCGCCTAAGGGTAACACAACAGTATCACATAGATACATCCAATTTAGGAATGTATTATACGCAGCACAGTGATGCAACCTCAACCATTATTGTTGTCTGTATTGCAGAATAAGCAACTGGAAGAAGATTAAATTGTGGTGGTGGAGAAATGTGAATCCGTGAGAGCACATTGTGAGGGTTAAGAGATGCAGCACTTAAGTAGTAAGCAGTACAAGCACTTAGAATAGGCCAAGGGCAGTAAAGTTTTTACGGCGCTTCTTATACAAACTTCTTCTGGCCACGATTATTAATGTTAACATATGCTTAAAAAAGTGCGGGGATACATTAGTATGTTCCCACAAAAAAAGAAGGCAAAAGATTCATGTGGAGAGCTTGATTCTTTGACACCAAAAAATGAGGAAAAACCAGACTCAGAGCCCTTACTGAAGACTCATGTTTGAAGATGTTGCACGGAGTGTAAACAACACACTAAAGTTGAGTGGAGTCTAAACCCAAAATACTGCAGTGAAGTAAGTACATTTCTAGCAGAACATCTATCAGATCACCCCCTCTTATGCCAAATTTCCAACAGTTATCTTAATCCATTAAGGATTATGGGTTAGTGTTAACACGCCTTTCACATTTTTCAAAAGCACTTACATAATAGACATTGACAAGAGTATTTTGAATGTTCTATTCAGGTGGAGTTTTTACCAGGTATTAAACCCGGTGCTCCACTCGGGATGTAGGGGTTTCAATGAAGCCGATAAATGGAGACACTATTTCCACATGGGAGGCTGAAACAGCTGTGTCAGAATACTTTATCAGTGGTTGTTTGATCGTTCACGTGGTCTCTGTGAAGGGATTAAAATGAGGAGTGAATGAGCCTCACATTGATGGCCGAGGACGAGAGGAGAGACCTGTGCAGAGTCCGGCTGTTTCAGTGAAGGTTTTCACCTCCAAGACATCAGCTGGATCTGTAGTCTGACATTTGGAGCACAATTAAATGAGCTGGGCATCACTTACATCACAGACTTTAATTATTGCATGATACAAGAGAGTTGCAAATATTGTTTATAGTGTCAAGTGCTGCTCCAAGTAACGAGCTACCTTGGATATTAATTGGTTCATGAAATTAGACTGAAACTAGTTACTTTCTTCTTCTTCTTCTTCTCGTTGTTTTTATCACCTCTGCTTGTGCAGATGTAGTTCAGCAAGTGTTCTGGGAGGCTTAATGGCTAAGTTGGAGTTGCATATGAGAGAGGATGGGGAGTGCTCATTAGGGTAGAAATATTTAAACTAGTGTCAAGAACTTCGTTGCAGCGCTAAGGTGTCCTTACATGCTCACCATAGCCCTTAATTAAAGCCATGACCTCATCTCAGCCTCAGTCTCATCCGACTGAAGAGTGTCAGTCAAAGGCACTCCCAAAGAGAAGCCAGACAAAGAGAAGGAGCAAGGCAATAAATACACTTTTTATTTTGACACTTAACACGGGAAGAAGGAAATAACGCTGGCCTTAGTATTCTTTGTTTCTTCGCCCTTTGATTCGAGGTTCAGTGGCACTTTGAGGCCAACCTGCAATGAAGGCTGGTACCCGTGTGTTTGTACACAGGCTGTTGGGGTTTCTCAAGTGTAGCTGTGTCTGTGATGTGTTTTACTGGTTGCTGCATTGCAGAGAAAGGCAACATTGATCTGATCAGAGAGAGAGGGAGGGAGAGAGGGAGAGAGAGAGAGAGCCGCATTGAGTCTAAGCGCCTGAGGAACAGTGCAACTGACAGATACACAGAGAGACCCCATTAAAAGGCAATGGGTATCAAAATGTGATGCAACATTAATAAAAAAGGAAATAGCCAGAATGTGGGTGATGGGTTTGGCTTTGTTTGCTTTTCCTGTTCATGGGGATGAAATGGATACCTAATTATGAATTTGTAGTTATATAATGCCCTTGATAAATATTCCCTTTTTTTCCCAGCCATACTTTCATATCAAGCAGACATGACAGGTTCAGCTTTAAAGAGTTACCAGTGTCTGAAATTGCTCCAACTGATTCCAGTGCAAGAAACAGAATTAATACATTTTCCTAACTTTGCCGGGTACACATAGTTATTTATTTTAGTTTGTGCATGTTTCTATTTTGGCTGTCTAAATTAGATATCCTCCAAATAACAAATAATAATATTCATATTTGCAATGCATAAAAAAGGAGTGTTGGACTGTTGTTTAAACAACTTAAACAATCGGAAATGTGGTTTTAATCATGAAAAAAAAGCCTTGAACCAATTAATCAATTATCAAAATAGCTGTGGATTAATTTAGTAATCGATTAATAATCGATTAATTGTTTCAGCTCTAGTGTGAACTGTAACTAGACTCTTATCCCCTTATCCCATATTTAGTAATTAACACACATGGTCAAAAACTTTCCGGCCACCTTGGAGCTCAAAGGTCTAGTCCATGACTCTAGTGGATATGGAATCACTGAACCTGAATATCAAGTGGGAAATATTCAACAATTGCTCCATGAAACAAACGTGTTTATGATTATGCCAAGCGGTGTCATTAGTTCAAGAACAGCCACTGAATACGCAAGTTATTAATCATTTTATGAGGACAAAATTCTCTACACAGTCGCACGGGGGAAGGGGAACAAGTAGATCCACAATCCACAAGGCAGATCATTCATTGTAAGGGCTTAAGTAGCGCTGGGCGGTATACTGGTTCACACCAAAAAACACAGTTATACGAATTTTGCAACCCTCCTGGTAATGAATGTAAAATGAACGCTTTTGTGCCGCAAACTCGCTGAAGGTGTTGGTATTAAATTGGTGTTGTGTCCAAGGTTGAACACAGCCGTGAGCCAATGGAAATGTTCCCACAAGGTCAGGCAGGGAAGGATAACACAACACAAAAAACACGTGTGACTCTGTGTGAAGTGCAAGTGTGTGTTCTCCCCGTGGCCCATCCGTGACCCCGCAGCAAGTCTGTCCTCCGTGAATTTTAATCTATCATCACTCCTTTCACCGTCGGCCTGTATTACGCAGCCTTGTTCTTCACCCCACTACCTGTCTCACTGAATGCATTGCTCTGAATCTCCTTTTCTTCACACCCTGCTGTGTTTCTCAAGCTCTCTTTGTCACCTTACCCCATCTTTTCCTTTACACACTTTTCTCCATGCCCTCTTTCTGCTGTTTTGTTCCAACTTGTGTCAGGGTTTTTCCTCCATTATTGTTTCTTGAAATGTCTCTTACTATATTGCTGTTTCCGACTCTGTCTCCTCTCTCTCTCTCTCCATGTCCCGCCTCTCTGTTTCTGTCTATTTCTTCAACACCTCCAGCAGCAGACAACAGGCGGCTCCATAGTGTCCAATGGAGAGACTTTAAGATCTGATGGTCTCTCGGCCTCACAAAGAGATCGTGTCCACACTTCACATAAAGAGTAATGATTGGAACTAAGAACTTGAGCACCCCTGTACCGTTTTCCTTCCTGTAGTCATCTACCCTGGAGATTCTTGTCACCACCACTATACAATAAAGCAAGACAGAACTGCATTCGTTTAAGGTTCCTGAAGCCTAGAAAATACCAGCGTTGCAACAGCTGTCATTTGAGCGTTGATTTATTTGAGATAATGTCATTATTTTTGCTCAACTCAAATGAGAGGCTTTCCATATGATATTCTGTTTTTTAAATATTTGGAATTGAAAAGAAGTGACATTGTTGCCTATTGAAGAAGCAGAAAACAAACAAAAAGAGTGGTAAAATGTATTATGTTCATCAACGCAAATTACCTTTATTGTATTAGGGTGAAGGCAGGAATAAAATCCGCTGCTTGATAAAACATCAGCATGGTTATTTACAACTAGAGGAAGTGGCTTTTGTAATGTGGATAAATCTATTATAGAATCCCTTCATTTATTATCCCTGGTTTTCCTTTCCTTAACACTCCCTGCCCTTTTACTCTCTCTCTCCCATCCTTTTATCTATTCAGTCTAGATTTCCATTTTATTGCTTTTTAGTGCTCATCCTCTCATATTTCTCCTCCCCACCCTCTATTTTTGCTGCCACTTCCTTTTGTCCAACACCTTTACTTGTGTTTTTTTTTATATATATATCCATCTGCTCACTACTCACATTACAAACAGCCCCCCTCCCCCTCCCCCCATCTCCTTCATCCATCTGCGTGGTATAAAGGGTGATGAAGATGAAAAGGGCAGAGGGGTGGAGGATGATGGAGGAGAAGACATTGAAGATGTGCAGTGGTTGTGATGGATGAATACGCGCCGAGGCATTATGAAGACTGTGCTTCATTTTTAAACTGGCACAATAAGAACTGCCTGCACATGAACGCGGTCAAGAAATATTCCTTCTGAAAAATACAGTGAAGAAGTGCCCACAAATAAGAGCTGGGGCAACATCATACTGACACAATAGACAGTTCCATCATTCTTTAGGCTGTTACATGTCTTGGCAAAAGTGGATATGATATGATATGATATGAAGCCAGACACACAAAAAAAAATTGTTTTCAGTGTAAAGTAGCTTTTCTTAAACTATTATTATAATGCTTTTAATTCAACTCCTCTGACAAAATTTATAAATATGGCCTTTGGGCCCGATCAAGTTAATGTCAATTCCAGCTATTTTGCAGAAGGTTTATTTTCTTCCTGACAGACTTAAAGTTATTATGAGATGTACTACACATTTGGAAAATGGTGCTAAATTGTGTCTGTGAGTCGCTCTTCTGTCAAATGTTTTTTTTCCAGAACCTTGTTTTTGTTGACAAAAGCTGATGTTCTATCCACTCCCCAATTATTTGACTTTTATTTCTAACCACCCGGTTCTCAGTACAGTAACAAAGATGATGCCCCTTTTCCTTCCAGCATTAAAGAGTATTTTACTGTGCTATTTTAAAACACGCATGTTCTCGCTTTTGTCTTTCTAGAGCCCTGATGATGTCGTTCTGGGTGGCAGATGTGGAGGATCAACATCACCACCAAGGAAAAGATGGTGAAGAAGAAAAAAAAAAAAAAAAGGCCCTATAGCTTCTTTCTCTGTACCTCCCATTTACTCTACCCATTACTTTGTGTCCATTAAACATCACGGGGTTATAGACCTCGACTGTCTGGCTTTCTTTTCACCGCTTATCCTGGCTCTCGTGTCTCAACTGGACAACTGACTGTGTCGTGACCAAGCGTGGAGGATTTAGCTGTTGGGTGTGATCATCTTAATTACTTTTAATGAAGCGACACGCGCTGGTGCCGCACTTTCCACTTTGCATCACAAGGAATCGCCGCAGAAATGGATACAGTGGGCATAAAGAGGCATTTGGGTATATATCTCAACCAAAAAAAAAAAAAAAAAAGGCAAGAAAAGATGGACGGACTTCTAACTTCTACCTGGAACCTCTTCATGTGCAGACAGACACTGAGCAGATGGTAAACATTTGGAATAAACAGGATGCATAGATAATCACATACAACCCGGATATACATCATGGTATACTGCATAGACCGAAACTTATGAATGGGTCTTGCCTTGGATATAAACGTCTGTGAAACATCAGCATGCTGTTGCCGGCTCTTAAGTGGCTTGATCATGCAATTCATGCTGAGCTGGAGCTGTTAACCTTACCTGGACCCTTTCATCTCACACTCAGAATGATCTGGAGAGCATATACGGTACAGTTTATGGACAATTTAATTGGTTTGACCCGGCCAGAACTGAGAAACCCTGGACCCAGTGAAGAATTACCTGCTGCTGTATACTGGTAATGGACCGGGACTGTGCCAGTTAGCCAATGCAGACCAAACTGGACTAGACATAAAAGCCTGCAATCTATTGTTTTCCACTGAGTGGGACCAGGAAGGACCTTTACTAGCCTCTCGCCACATCTCTCCAGGATCATTTACACAGGTGAGTAATCTACTGATTAGCCCATTAACCCATCCAAACAAGCAGCCAGATGAGCGCTCACACTTAAAGACCCGGGCTCATTAATTAGTGTGACATACGGTATCACCCCGACAGTCACCTTGACCAGCTACTGATTTTGAGTCATGCCCCATTGTTTAAAACACACTTTCACTCTGCAGCATCTCCTCCTGCCAGGAGTGGTGTGTGTGTGTGTGTGTGTGTGTGTGTGACCTAATTAGGGCAGCGCTTTTACGAGAGCAATCTAATTGCTGTCAGGTACACAATTAGAGAGCCAAACGATCTGTTTCGTTACTGCACTCGACTGACAACATCACAACAGGCGACAGGAAACGGATCCACCCCTCCTGTTTGTCAGTTTCTATTCTACTGTCCAAGTCACTCATTATTTCGTACTCATCTCGGTGCTATTCTCCCTTTTCCCCCTCTCTGTCCATCAGCCATCTCTTGTTTCTTTCCTGTCTGCCGGGGGCAGAGATGGAATACTAGGGGAGAATTTAATATACCGGGAGAGGATATGGTTATGAGCTAACACCACAGCCCGGGGATGGACTCTGTCTGTACAACAGGAGGTCGGATATACTACTGTATATCCCTTTAGTCATGGACAGAGACCAAAGTCTGATGCTGCACAATTCCACTCATCCTCTTTTTAAGGCTGGCAAGATATCCACTGCGATCACTGCCGTGGAAGTAATCAAGAGCCACCGTCCAGTGGAGTTAGTTGTAATACATGCAATTCACAAAAGGTATATTACTGTAAGCTTTAAGGCTCTTCTGTAATAACAGGACGCGTATAACCGTTAAACCGATAACATGCATTTTGACTCCCTTCCTTTTAATCAGATGTCGTTCCTGAAAGCCACCACTCAGCTGAGACACTAAATACTAGGTTTTTATGAGAAATACAAAATGAGACTGTGGTGGGATAAATGATGGTGGGCCTCGCTGCAGTTTGGGCAATTAAACACTGTGTAGGTCAATTGCTGTTTCATTCTGTTGTGCTCACAAAGCAGCGCTGAAGTTGACACGTGGAAAAATGAAGCCTTTTTTTTATAATGAAACCGACGCCCGTGAGTGTCAATTGCGCTCTTGCTTTGTCAACATGACGTCGCCATGCTTTCCCGTTAGCCATATGGGGTTGCCCTTAACGCTTTAACACCGACACTTTTTGCACAAGCACACTTCGCTTTGTCGCAAATACGCGGCGGAACAATTCCAGCGGCTTCTGAAAGCTGAGAAGTTGCACGCCAAAGCCAACGTGTGGTTATCGCGGTAATCTCACTCGCGCCGTTTCAGGAAGCTGGCGAATTAAATATGTTTTATACTGTTCAAATTTAAAACTTAACACGCAAAATCTAGTGTTCATGTACAACTGTGTTTAAAACTTCATTTTAAATTGTTAAAACAGCATTTTAACATGCAGTAAATTGTAAATAACTGCCATATTTTGAAAGTTATTCTGGAAAAATGGACAAAAGCTCTTCGTCACAGGACATTTTCTAGCCCTTTTATAAGCAAACATTTTGAGGCTTAGGTGTTATTGAAAGAAACAAAACAAAAACACACACACACACACTCAGTCGGGTGTGCTCATCGCATGACTGTGAGCACCAAACTGTGAACGCTTTTCCTTGGTGGACAACCAGTAGGACTTTTGTAGCGTGATTGTCACACACATTTATAGAGAGAGACAGGCATGAAACACCAATGTATCTTTCAATTAATTCATATTGTCATTCAACACAGTGGCTGCTTCCATGAGAATATCTGATGCTGAATGTGTCCGTACATCATCAGGCTCAAATCCTGTCTTTTTCTTTTTTTTTTTTTCAACCTACTCAAAGAACGAGAGGAATCACATCAGAAATGTACACAAAAACAAACACACATTGTATGCGTGTGTGTGTCGTATCATCTTTTATTCATACTATCGCGTTCTTTCTTTCTGACGAACCTAAGACACAACTCGATACACATCCCACTCTCTCTCTGTTTGCCTTTCCCGGTCCGTTTCCTCTTCTTCCACCGCTCCACATCCCTCCTCTCATCCTCCCTCCAACACTTTCACCTTTTAATCCTCGCCGTTTGCCGCTATGCCTCCTCCTCCTCCTTTATAAATCTGCTCGTCTTGTAGTCGTTGGCAAGTTGGCCAAGATACGCTCATCACTGTGGTTTCTGTATGTTCATTTGAACTCACACGTATTGAAATTATAACACTGAGGTTCTTATTTACCCTAAAAAAAAAAAAAATTTTTAAAATAAAGATTGTTCCATAAATCTTTATTCCTCTCCCTATCTCATTTGCATCTGATTCTGTTCCTCATTCCAAGAGGCAGAATAAAAGACAACGTGCTGTCCTATAATCTCATATTCTGTGTTTTGCAACCCTTCTGCACTTCCTCCCCATCTTCTTGTATGGAAGATTTTATACAAATGCAGTAATGTATGCATGGTACACCAGTGCCTCATCAGCTACCAGCTACTCATCGAACGTTACCATCAGGTTACATACTGAGTACACACACACACACACACATACACACACAGGCCTTTTCCCAGTAGTGAGGTTGTAACAAAAGCCTCAGTCTGTGTCTGTCCATTTCTCTCCTTCACATGAACCAAATGGTTGCTATGAGGGGACCATAAATGCAGCTGCAATATGGCCAAAGGTGGAAGCTGTCATATAAACAGTTCACATGCAGTATATAAGTATTTACTTTAGGAGACATGGTGCACTTTCCAACATGTTTCTGGCTGTGCTATAAAGTGCTATATCGCCACAGATATTTGGGAAAGCCGGTTTAAGACATATGTGTTGTCTTGTTTTGTTGTCGTTTGTTAAGGTTGTCACTTAAAAAGAAATTGCAAGATCCAAGCGCAACATATATAAAGAAAGGGAGGGCCATACTTTCATAGAATAAGGATGAAGATGAATGGACTGCAGGGCCATTAGGCTATATACATACTGATTTATCGCTTCCCAGTTCAGCTTTGTTTTTATTTTACATTTTTAAAACGTGAACATAACTCCCATTTTTACCCCCTTGAAGCTGAAATAAACACTTGTCTTGTTACTGTGATTTTATTTATTATGACAGATTTTATATTAGTCCCCACCCCCGCCCCAGGATGTGCTTTTCACAGAAAAAAGAAACTATATATATATATATATATATATATATATACATATTGTGTGAACAGCACATATATTGCTAGAATTACTGAAATAATGGTGTGTGTTTAAACGCACAGTTGCCATAACTGGTGGTCCCCGCGACGCCGTGTAGTCCTTTTAACAGGTCTCTCTCTTGAGAATGACACCTCGTGTCTCAGTGAGACGAGCTGTATAAATAAAGGTTAAATAAAAATAAAAAATGACCTACTACGAGGAAATACCATCTTTGGTGCAGCGTCGGCTGAACATAATGTGTAAATGATGAGCCGCTGCTAAATTTAGTGGCCTTTCTTCTTCAATTACAGCACATATGTCAGATAAATGCCTACTCCAGCACAAAATGTCTCCTTATGGACAGCGGACTTGTTCTCGAAAGCATGTCATGTAAATGAGGCAGCAGCTACTATACTTCAAACCGAGTAAAATTCAATGCAACAGCAACATTCAGGATACAGAGCCACGTGAATGGAGTAAAAGAAAAGAGGACACAAAAGAACAAGTGAGACAACACTATATTCAGCCAGTTACAAAATGACTTAGCAAAGTACGAAATACCTTGAGGCATTTATAAACTAATGGCTGCACCTGTGCTTTCCCAGTATCTGTAAACAATTCAAGGCATAAACAAATGCGAGTTTGTAACTACTTTCCAGGAGAAGCAATGCGAGTGAAGTGATTCAAACATTTAATTAAACATTATCTTCTCTGGATACAGAGCAAGTGAAAATTCTCATAATTGCATCCAAATTCTATTGTCAAGTGTTAATGAAACACCCATCGAATTAATCAGGACGTCACGGCACGACGCCGATAGGACACAGCACTTTTGTTGGGACTAAAATCTCAGGCAGGTTTAAGGCTTTTGATGTGTGTGAATGATGTATTCACAGCATTATGCAGAGAACGCTGATGCACTATATTTGGATTGTAGCAAAAATGAGATGATGGTGAGATGCTGAATTTAGTGATTCAGTCTTTTGTGTGTTAAAAGTATAAAAAAAGTTTCCTTCCTCAGTCCAATGGCGTGTTTCCACCAGCTCGCCTTGCTTCACATCGCCTCGGTACGGCTCAGTGAAGTTGTGT
Organism: Solea solea; assembly: GCF_958295425.1. NCBI lineage: Eukaryota > Metazoa > Chordata > Actinopteri > Pleuronectiformes > Soleidae > Solea > Solea solea. Next base: position 14,345,417 of record NC_081140.1, on the reverse strand, counting down.
TTCCACTAGAATAGAATTAGTACCTGCTCTGGCGACGTTCCAAGCGAGCTGAGGCGGCACTTTGCGTGACGTTTGTCAGACTGCCGGCCACCGATTGGTCAGGGTGCCGTCACAGGAAGAGACGTCCGAGACAAGAATCAAGCTGGACAATGGCGAACTGTAGATCACTTAAAAAGACTTAACAATCCCAAAAACGTGGGTTCATCTCCAACAACTACCAGGGAAATGTCAAAAATCTCAATATTTAACAGAGAAGTCTGGTGTTTTTAGCGACAACACTGTTGATCAAAAGCCCTGCCGCTGTATTTCAGTCCAGTTCAGTGAAAGTCTGTGCTTCGGTCATGGAGGATGTACTGAACAAATATTTTTAATTAACTGATTCTAATGAGAACTGTCCAGGGTGTACCCCGCCTATCGCCCTATGTCAGCTGAGATTGGCACAGCCCCCCCCCGCGACCTTCCGGTGGAGGATAAAGGGATAGATTATGGATGGATGGATGATACTATTGATTCAGTTACACTGAAAACAACTGCTTTACAAGTCACTAGTCACTCGTGGGTGTGTGTCGCGTGTAAAACAAAGTCACGGCAGTTTCATGCAGCCATGCAGTGATGACTCCGCCCACGTTGAGTAGGTTCTATTTTTGTAATGGAAAACCAACCTAAACTGTGTCGTGCCGTGCGGTGGCGAGCTAGGACCATAGTGGAAAAGGGCCAAGAAACAGGAAATGTGGGGATTAGGTAAATTGAACACTCTAAATTGACCGTAGGTGTGAATGTGAGAGTGAATGGTTGTTTGTCTCGATGTGGCCCTGCGATGGACTGGCGATCGGTCAGATGAGATTGGCACAGCACCTCCCGTCATGTGGAGGATAAAGCGGTAGAAGATGGATGGATGGTTTTTATTTGTTATGAAGGAACTGTTTAATATGACAGTCATACTAAACATGGTCCATAGACTTTCAACAGCATTCATTTTTGGTGATCTGTGTTGTTTCAATTATAAATCATGTAAATCATGTGTTTGCACTATCAGCTTAAATCCCAAGCACTATCGCTAAACAATGCTTTAATTTGTGCACACAGCGTGACAACGCAGATGTAGATTTTTGCACATTTTTTTGCACTGAAAACACATTAGTGTCACGTCACGCTTGTCAAGTTAAGATAAGATTGGACGTCTTTTAAAAAATAATCATCAGTGAAAGTTCAAGTATGAATAATGTACACGTCAGTCGGAACTCTGGCGCACGTTAGTGTGTCGACATTCATCAGACAGTGCTTTCATTTCTCTCAAGCAGTGCAACTCCCGAACACAGTGCAGTTAATTAGACTGGCAGGGAGACAATCAGTTGGGCAAACATTTAATGGAATGTGCAGTCCTGAGTGCATGTCTTCAGGTCTCTTTTTCAGTCAGTTCAGCCCTTGTAGATCCAGTTTAAGTGTGGAGACGTTTACTGGCTTGCTGCAACAACATCACTACTCAGCAACATGTGCCCATTTGAAAGGTGGATGAATGGGTGGGCAGTTAGTGGGAACTATGTCTAATTAAGTGTTCAGTCACGAATCAGGTACTAAATGAGGCCAGTTTCCTCAGCTGATAACCTGTCTCACTGTGAAACGGAGAGCCTGCTGCAGGCAGCGGCAGCTTTGACAGACGGTGCCACGGCTCACATTACAGCGTGACGTAAAAGAATGTGCGCTTGGAGATTTGCTTACACAGCTAATACTGCATTGTGTTGCAGCAAGTTAAGATGGTTTCATCCTGGCTTTTTTGGGGGGGGGGTTAAAGCTGTTTGGGCACCCCCACTAATGGTCCTTTGCCACTATGGTCCAGGCTTGCCTCAACTCGCCACGGCACGGCACAGCTTAGGTTGGTTTTCCACTCCAAAAATAGTACCTAGTATGAACCTATTTTCCTGCTAATTGTTGGAGATTAACCCATGTTTTTAGGATTCTTATGTTTTTTTTAAGTGATCTATAGTTCGACATCGTTTGGCTTGATTCTTGTGTCACGCAAAGTATCGCCTCAGCACGCTTGGAACCTCGCCAGAGCAGGTACTAAAAAAAAGTACCTGGTTCCAGACACTATGCTAGTGCAAACGCACCTTAACCGCGCCGTGCCGAGGCGAGCCGGTGGAAACACGCCATAAGGAGGATGTTTTTTGTAGCTATGGAGACACAATAGGTTTATTAACAGTAATTAGTATTAGTATTTTGAACCCTTTAACACCGAGTGTATCACAGGCGACACGTTTGCTCAAGTGCAATTTGTATTGCAGTACTTACTATCGGAAAAATTCCAACCATTTCCGAAAGCTGAGAAGTTGTTATTGTAAATGTGTTGTATACGGTTCAAAATTCTAATTTAACACGCACAATCTGTTGTTTGTGTACAACTTGTGCTCGTGTTTTGCTTCATTTTAAATTGTTAATTCACAAGCTTAATACGCGCTAAATTGTAAATAACTGCCAGATATTGGAAGTCATTGTGGAAAAATGGGCAAAAACACTTACTCACACGACACGTTCTGTGTTTAATCTTTGCTATACAGTCCGAGTAGCTCCTGTCCAAATATTTCCTGGGCTTATTGCTTATTTGTCAAATCAAATACGTTACTTCAGAATACTGCTTTGTTGTTATTTATGTGTGTATGTACTTACTTTGTGCAGTGCTTCTGCTAACCACTCAATGAACACTTCCAAAAAGCACCAGGTTTCCCCCCGAGGACTTCTTACCATTGTGACAGCTAATCATTTTATCACGCTCACATTAGGGTTCATAATGAAGTGAGTCGGCGCCAGCAGGCCAGCCAACGGATTTCCCTACCATTTTCACCATCTAGCAATCTATCTTAACACAGCATAAAACATTACTATTTTTCAAGGTTTCAACAGGGACATATATAATTCATACAGCCCACCATCTGTGGTGTTTATTGTGTTTCTGGATTCAGGAAAACTGTTCTCAGGTGCTCAACGGGAGGGTTCACTGTCAGTCCAGGACTGGCCTTTTTAAAATAGGTGTGTTTAGGTGTCCTATTTAGGTGCATCAGCAGGTAATTTAGTATTTTTATAAAAGGCACATGAAATGTGGGTGGGGAAAACACCACACACAGACAGGTGCATAGATAGACCTCCTAAATGCAAGACAACTTTGATCAAATATGTGACTGTTTTTATATGAAACTGTTTTTCTGCCATGACAACTCCCAGGGCTCCTCACAAATAACAGTTTCAGTTTCTGTTCTCTGATCCAGAGAAATACAACAATGGAAACAATCTGCTCTGTCACCTCTGTTCAAAAATAGATACAGTGCACTCAACATGACACACGTGTCAACACTAGAGAATAGAAGCGCATATTTTAGCCAGAGGCCGTAAATATGCTACAGCTACTGTATAACTAAGAGGTGTTGATCTTCAGATCTTACTTTCAAATAAAAACCACACCATTGTCACCTATGTCATATTTTGTTTCTGGATGTGAAATGCAAACTAACGCCTCTGTCTTTCTCTTTCTGTCTTTCAGACCAGTGATCGGGAGGAAAGCCACGTGTTAAAAGTCAAGAAAAACAAATAAAACAGGACAGGAGGGACACGATACAGCATCACTGTTATGATCGACATTATTATGAGAAAAAATCTGCGTCATCCCCATTACTGTCAACCCTGAATAAGTTTACAGAAAGGGAGTTCTACGTTCAAAGTCAGAATAGTTTTATCGTGAAGAAAAAAATGCTGTGTGTCTCTAAATGGCTGCACCACTTCCATTTCTGCCATCCCACCCTTGTTTTTGCCACAGTGTTTCCCCCACTCACGAAATATTTGATGACATTCCATATCTCATTTACCGGTAACGTAAAAGGGAACCTATTATATTTTTTGCCTTATTTTACTATTTAATATCACCTCACACGTTATAACATCAATAGAGAAAAGAGAGAAAAGCTCAGGGCTCGGACTAATGACGTGATGCCCAATTCAGCTATGTTGCCTATATTCAATTTTAGCTTACATCTGCATTTACACTGGTTAACATTTGAGGAAGACAACGTGTGGGGTGGACATGGCTACTGAAATAGAAAGTGAATGTGGTGTTATTTTGAACTTTCAAAATCCCCCAAGGCTTAAAAGGCTGGAAACCTCCGTCTGTATGAGTCCCACTGGTTTGAGCTCTCATCCTCCATAGCACTGGTCAAAAGACATACGAGTTGCATTGATGGGAATATCTGCAAAATGCAGGTATCTGATTCATATCTGATTTCTTTACACATACGAATGAGATCTTCGGATTCTGAAACGTGTGCTTTTTTTTCCCCCCTGCTTACACCTTCATGGCTCATATCTGACTTGTGCCACATGGGAGGAGAAGTATAAAAATATAATGTATAATCAGAATTGGGTCACTTTGAATTTTGCGGCAGCATATGCAGCCTAACTGACATCTGATTTATTTATAAAATCATATGCTTCAAGCAGCGCTCATTCTCCCAAAACAATCTACTTGAGTGGCAATACGAGCATGCAATGCACAAATCCAACAAATAACTAGAAATAACAAAAACAACAATGTGTTTTCTGACAGCAGACATAACATGTGTCAGTAAGCAGGTAGCATATAGCCCAGGCATGCACCTTTTAAGCGAGGCATGTGCACAATTGTAACTGAAAGACAAAAGCTGTCATTATGTTACAGAATAAAAAGGAAAAGTCTGTTATATTTAGTGCACAGAGTTGAAGTGATGCTCACAAGGACTGGGTGTGATTCTCCTTGGCAGGCGTCCTGGTGCTCAGTCAATCAGAGGAAAATGTGCTGCTAAAGAGGCCCGAGCTAATGTTGCCTTTTTTAAGTAAGAGGGTTTAAATTAGGGGGTGCGTTACAGGCAGTTTGAGATAAATGGAGACAGTTTTGAAGAGTGAAACAAAGCACACGAGTCCCAGAATTCAAATAAAAAAAAGATATTACTGATGCAATGAGTATGATGGGTCCCCTTGAACGCCGTTTCTGAAGAGCTGCACCGTCATGGCCGTCAGACTAAATCACCTTTACATTGACCCTCCAAATATTTCCGTTGCCCAAATAATAGCATCTCTTTCACCACCTTTACCCAGAGTCCGATGTATGGGCCACGCCTGCCACGTGAGATATGTGTCGTCCATATGTGCGCGTACCATTCCTCTGTAAAATCACCATCATTATACTCATGGCACAGTTTGTTTCTGCCGAGGTGTGTGTTAGTAGAGGAAAAGCCTCAAATCGTTTGACCCATCGTAGTAGAATCACCTTCCCCACCGGTTGTGTCCCCTCCCATTTTTTCTTTTTCGTTTGGGCTTTATCTTTTGTATTTGTACATAAAGCAATTTCAAATCTTATAGTTTTGTACATGTAATTTTTATGGTGTGTCAATATTTTCTAATAAAATGAATCAAAAATGGATGCCTTTTTTCCTAGACTGGTTTCTTTTGTCTGTTTCTATCTCAACCCTTAGTTGCCCATTATTTTCTAGTTGTCTACTAGTTAGTGTGTAATTAGCTATATACAGTATATATGTATACTTTTGAAGAGGGAACTATCCATTTGGAGTAAAGGTGAATAAATAAACAATCATTTGAAATAAAACTTGTTTTATGTTTCTCATCCACAAAGCCTCCTGTCTAAAAACATGAACTAAAATGTGTTACTGTGGGATCAGATTTAATGTCAGACTTCCACATCAGGCAATTCCACGTAAATTACAGGAGCAGCCATGTCAATTTCTACTCACAGCTAATACTGTCGATGCTTTTCCACCAATGGAAGAAATCTTTACGTGTAAGATGACGGGCCCTCGTGGATTTCGTCCCCCTCCTCTAATCTACAGAGATTACAGATTCTCAAAAATCAATTGCAGCAGCAGGCAGGTGTTCTGAGCTCCAAGAAACCAAATGTGCACAACCTGTTAAGCACGCAGGCAACATCAATTACTTCTTAGCTGAGCTGTTAGCAGCTAAAGAGCACACATTTGTTGTACCTCAGTAGTTGGCCAGGAGCAGATGAAAGCTAAAAGAAGAGTGGATATTGAACTCTGATTCTCCAAGCGTCAAACATTACTAAATTTTATATGATAAATTAAGCATCTGTGAAATTATATTTTAAAAACGTCAATTACTTTTTTCTTCAAATAGTAAAAATCACATAAAAGAGTAGCACTTTTTATAAAGAAGGTGCCTGTTTGCATAATGAAAAGTCTTTGGTATACTCCTTGATTATTCTCCCATTGCAAATGTTTCCAACAAGCATAACCTAAATCTGTCTTCTTCCTCCTCTTATGTCCTCTCCCATTATCTCCTCCCATCACCTGTCCTCCCCTCATCTATTTCCACAGGCTCCTTTTCTCCCTCGTTCTTTCTTCCATTAACCACCAATGCCCTCGTCTGCCTCACTCTTCTGCTGCCCCCCCACCCCCCCCCTCAACTTTAATACCTAACTGATTCTACGCAACCCCGTCCTGCTCCCCCAGACTGACTGCAGTCCTCACGTCTCTGATCCACAGTTGTTGGCAGGCGGCCAGCACCAGATTAGCCACTAACAATTTCTGCCTCTGCTTTCTCCTTTATGCTCATCACCACCTGTTAACACTCTCTCTACCTCATTCCCGGTTAAACCTGAACAAATGACAATGATACGTTTAAACGGCAGGAGCCAAAGTAAGAGAGAAATAAATGGTAAAAAAAAAAAAAAAATGGAGGTGGGTGAATATACAGGCAGATATCAGCTGCTGTAGGTAATGTGGCATCGGGGATCTCATTTTGAAACAGATCCTAATATTAAAATTTGATTCACTCGCGGAGCTCTAAAGCAGGGAAGTGAATATCATTACCACAGGAAATCAATGTAGCAGAGTAGAAAACAAAGTCGAAACAAATCCTGATGAGTCACTATCATTAGGGATTAATTATTGAACAGCAACCATAACTTAAAAGTTTGCTTTGCAGCAGTACGGACAAACACCCAATCACACTCATTATGACACAGCATATTAAAGGTTTTGCTGCTGAATTCATTAATCAAGCCAGATATTTATTGCATACTTTGGCTTGTATTAATATGAACTTTATCCCACTTCGTCGAGTAGTTTCGGGGGAAAATTGTTTTTGTGCCGATTAATATGTAAACCTATGCAGCAAGGTGCTCCAAATTTAATCAGATGAGTATCTTCTCAACAGGGGTGAGACTTTGTGTACGCATTAAATTCCTGTCATGTACTGTTCATCCACAAAATCTACACACGGACATGCTGATGTCAGCTAAATTGTCTTTAAAATAAAAAAAAAAAAAAGAAATACAACGTGTGCAAGCGCTTCGGTCAATGTCCTTGCCCGTTCTACCGGTGAAACTTAATTTATCTTTGACCACACGCGGTATATAAAAGTGATTTACAGCATTATCTGTTAAACTTTCCTTTAGGGAAAAGTAGCCTTGACTGAAAAGTCATGGGAACAATCACTTACAACACAAACAGTGACAAGCCTGTCACTAGGAATGCTTACTTATTCATGCAGTTGATTTTAATAATGACAACTGTATTTTAATACAATTAGCCCATCAAAGTCACGCACGTTTTGTAATGCCCGACTACTTGAGACCACAAGTGACGAGAAGAGGAGTAGAAGATCACTGTGGGCAACAATCCTCCTCCAGGTAAGATTGTGTTGTTGTCCAAACCTTAATGTATTCATTGCCATCAGGATGAAGAAGATTTCAAAGGTTTCTTCTGCAAAACATCACCTAAGAACACTGAAGAAATGATGTGATCTCAGTGACTTTAACCATGACATTATCTTTGGTTCCCATCAGTCTGGTTTGAGGAATTCTCCTGGGATTGTCACACACAAGAGTCTCTGGGGTTAGGATTATGACCAGAGTGGAAAAACAGAAACTATCCAGTGAGCAGTTCTGTGGACAGACATGCCGGATTGATGAGAGACTTCAAAACAGAATGGCCAGACCTGGATAACAGCTCTTTACAAATGTGTTGAAAAGAAAAAAAGACAATGAGAACAACACAACTAAGATTGAGACCACTACAGCAGCAGAAGACCACATCATGTCAAGTACTAGACCAGCAAGAGGAAAATCAGAAGCTGCTGTAGGCACACGTGCACCAACACTGTAGCTGAAGGAAAACAGCTTGTTCTGAAGAATCTGATCCCTATGGAAATTGTAGTGTCAGAATTTGGCAACAGCAGATCAAATCCATGGAGTCATGTGCAGGGGACTGACTTGGTTGCACACTTTGGGCCCTTTAACGCCAACCTATTGTGGTTTGAATACTTCAGTTTACTGTATCTGAAAATGAATGCTCACCATGCCCATCCATTTATACAGTAGCTGCAGTTAACTGTGTCATAGCTATAGCATATCACAGAGAAACAGTGTCATCTCAGTTCTGTAAGCTCCCAAATGTCCAGATCATGGATGCAGAAAGACAACTCAGTTCAGTAAAGCCCAGGTCATTTCAGGCGGCACTCAATGCACTAAGGAGACATTATGCATGTATGAGTTCCCAATTTGACCTTTTGTGTATTATTTTCATCATTATTAAAAGGCAGAATCTCAGTCGCACGGCACACAGAGACTGTGTCTGTGCCCTTTTACGCACGGACTGTGTGTAAAAGTGGCACAGCTCTGGCAGCGCCCCCCCCCCCCTGCCCACACTAATGCGTACGTGGTCCTTGGCTGGTGAACCATCTGGCTCCGCTGTCTCCTGGCTCTGTTCCATCAACAACTCATTAGACCGCACAGGATAAAGGATGGCACCGACATTCAACCTGCATATAACTGATGAGAAAGGGGACTAGGAGGAGAAGGACCGCTGAAGTGCATCCATGCGTGTTTCGGAAGTTGGGCGTGCAAGTGACAACTGTGTCGGTTGGATGAGGTGTAAAATAGAGGCCCCACTCTGTTCGCATCAAGCGCGCTGCACTGTGTGAACTTCCAATGTGCTGCACCGCTAAATATGAAATGCAAAGTTTACTGCCTGTGACTTGTCTCCTGAGAAGCATATCCTCGTAAAAGCATTTTACAGATTAAAGTAAATCATTTGACAATTTCCAAACCATTCTCTTAAGCTAAGTCTATTATGTGGCGGCTCCCATTGTGCAAGCTTGCGAGCACAACGGCCACTTGAAAGTTCACATGTCTTTATCAGTGCAGGGCAAAGGAGGCATATTGCTCTCGACTAATAACACACAAGTAGTTCATTTAAATGAAATAAAAAGGCTCCATTAAAATGCAAGAACTGTGGAGCCTGCATGTTGAAATTTTAGTGCTATGCACAACACACAAACACACACATCTGAAGTTGTATGAGGGAAAACTGTAGACTTATTTCACCTATTTGTTTTTTTAGTTCATTTTAATTACATTAAATCTCCCACGAATTAGGGAAATGGTCCCGGTTGAATTTCCCGGGAATCCTGTTTCCTGAGATGAAACCCTAATTTGCATCATGAATGTTCACCCAACAGATCCATCAACACAGGGCAGATGCTTCCAACATCATATTAAATTGATGCTGTAAAGAACTGAGGCTGTTTTCCCAGCAAAGGTAGGAACTACCCATTATTACTTTGGCATTTTCTGCTGAAGTGTACCATGAGTGTAGAAGCACGCAAGTGACTACTGTTGACATACAAATGATAATGATGATACATGAACAACACTAACCCAGATATGTATATACAAGCATTGTATACACATACTGCTCCACCTGTTTCCTTAACATGCTCTCTGTAAAAAAAAAAAAAAAAAAACCTCTCCAAACCTACAAGAACAAAACAGCAAGGCCATCGCACGCCTCACACATGCAATATCACAGGACACCACACACCCACTCAACCATCACTTCCAGCTCTAAAGTATGAAATGCAATAAAGCCCGCCTCAGCAGAAGCCTAATACCTTCAGCCACATCCACCTTAAACAAAACAGCCATATATGTAGTGTATGTGTTTTTCCTTTTGTTGGATCTTTTTTTTTTTTTATAATGTTCTATATATTTTTCTGAGACATGCAAATGTACAGAAACTGTGAAAACAAATTTCCCCAGGGGGACAATCAACTAACTGACTAACTAACTACCACAGTTTCCTTCCTGGGCTGATACAAGGAAAACTGGAGAAGAAAGCACAGGGAGACTTCTAGCCAACAATAATACAGTATGAGAGATTTAAACCAAAGGACCCTAGCCTGAATCTCATTTGCAAGTGTTTAACAAGCCCTCCTCATTCATTCACCCTGTGGGGATTCTATAGCTGCACCTCAGTGTGTTATGCCACAGAGAAATGCCTGCTCTCTGATGCCCTCAGCTCAGATGAGACTAGGCAACTTCATTTAGATTTCCTGCAACTCCTTGCAGTTTTTACAAATTCATGGATGGAAGTAAAAACTAAAAAGCGTTTTCTGTCTAACTTGTCTGAGCGATATTCTGCCAAAATTGGGGATGTACTGTATGTCAAAAACACACAGACCACAGGCATTCCAAACTATTACTGCAAACCAAAACATAGGAGAAAGTGTTGCCAAAGAAAAAATGAACACGGAAGCAAGGAGCTGCAATTACACACATAACAATCTGTTTTATCTTTATAAACTTAGCATATTTGGTTCATTTTCACATGCCAGCATAGAGATCGACAGACTGTCATAGGTAAGTGACAACGAGGGACTGTAAAAACATAATGTATGGTAAATATCCACTGACAATGTGTATGAGAGTAGCCGTGTCTCCATTTGAGGGCTGGATCCTCAGGAGAGTGCAGCCGACATTGACCGAATCCTCAGGAGGAGACAGAAGTCAGGTCCTGTGTGAAGTTAGATGGTCCAGCCCACACGACTCAGTTTTGTCTTTTTTTTTGTTCATTTATATATTCTTTCATTCGAGTTCTTGTTTATTTTTGTACTGGTTGTACTGAGTGTCCAGGTGTCGTCTAGTTTTACAGAGAAGAAATGACTCACTGGACATTTTTAGACTACCTGCCTACATTTCACTTCATTAACTCCGGCGGCGTGGTCACAAATGGTACATTTTTTCTTGCATAACAGAAAATGAATAATGAATAACCTGTTTCTTTTAAAACCTTTTGACTGCTCAACTCTAAAGTAACTACAGTCGAAGCAAAGTAGAGATGCCTACTGCTCTGCTATTCATGGTTTTCGACCCGAAAACAGGCAACATTTGTAGTATCTTTTATCGCCTGTGAACGGCAGCGGAATGGACCTTCCAGAGACGGGCCATTCACTAAACAAGGGGAGAGATGGTGATGAAGGGTAGTTGTATGTAATCAGCAAAACTCAGTGTTTATAATAAGGATACCTCATGTGTTTTCCATTTAATCTTCTGCAGACAAGCATCAGATGGGCTTTAATGAGGACAGCTCAAAGTGAGAAATAACTGAAAAACTCTGCTCTCCCTCGGTTTTATCCTAGCTCGGATGCACACCACTAGGTCTCATCAAGTTTGGTTCGACTAATTAAACCCAAAGTTACTGTCCTATCTCAGCCAAAAATTTTCCAGATGAGGGAACTGCTGTGAGGGAGCTACAAAAGGAAAACATTATGATGGGTTGCGTTTAGAAAATATATACTCTAAACTTGCATCACAGGGCTGCTTAATTGGACTAAATCTTGTCAAATCATGGGCTACTGACCACATTTGGCAGCGAGTAGCAGGAGGCTGCAGTGATCTGGATCTGAAAGAACACATGGAAACCTGTCCAAGCAGTGCAACATGCATCCCATCATTTACACCTCAACATATTACATAGGTGCAATTGTGCTGTATCTCGTAGCTTGTGTCAACCCAAATGCATTTTAGCTTTGTCGTTGAACTGGGCTTAGCTGGGGACCCTTCAGTTGGGAGTTTGCATGTTGTGCTCTATGTGGGTTTTCTTTGGAAACGCAAGCTTTTTTTTCACAGGCCAAAGAAATGCATGTTAATTAACTGCTGTTAATTACCATGTCTCTTGGAATAATCAGCTGGAATAGGCTCTATTTCATCTCTGCGACACTCAGTTAGTAATTTAGGTAAATTAGATTATGAACATTGGGATTTCCCCCAGAAAATTGGCTCATAAGCCCGAGCCTTGTGGCAACCGACCTTTAATTGGGGGTCGATGGCTCATTGTCTTTTTTTGAAGGGGGGGGGCCTGGTAAGAGCAAACGACGTGATAACAGAATTACAGACAGAATTATAAACAGCTCCACACACATCCTCCAAGGGACTATTGTCATCACCCCACCACGAAGGAGGTGGGGTGATGACAATAGTCCGAGACTGGATGGGAAAACCACTGGCAGAGTGCACGCACAGCGCCAGACACAGGAAGGAGCGGAAGAGACTGATACTGGAAGTTACCATGGTCCCTGACCCTCAAGCATGACAGCTGTAACACAGATATCCTAGGGATCAACGTAAAAGTCAACGCTTAAAGTGCAACAACCTCCACTCTCACCGAACCACTAACCAGGTGCGCAAGACTTTATCCCCAATCCAGATCTTGTATTTGGGTTCACTGGTCTAGCCGAAACAAAAGATTCACTAAGAAGCAAAATCTCACAAAATGTATCTGGCAGTGCACAGTCTTGGAGAACAAAAAAAAAAAGTTTTAAATGAGTAATATCAAAGTATTTACACTCAGCAATCAAACACCGTGCATTTTTTCTGTAAAATCATAAACGGGTCTACTGGAGGAACCCTGAACAGGATGGATGGATAAATGGATTTAGTGCAAAAGGCATAACCAAAAGCAATCTCTAGAGATTGTCCAGAGATTGGAGGCGCTGTATGTGTGATTGTGCAGAGATTCACTAGAGATTCTCCAGCCGGCTCCCAGTATAATCTCCAAATAATGTCTGAGTGAGCTCATGTGAGAAAGCAGCATGAGAAACTCCACAGGAAGTAAACAGGCAAGCGTCCTGTTTCCTGCATGCTCACGCCAGGTGCCACCCCCTCATCTGCATGTGCCGGAGATTCTCCTGTTGTTATGAATGTGTCTCTTGACATAATGCAGTCATTCCTTCCAGTCTCACATCTTAGGGATGTTTTCTACGTAAGGCTTTGTCCAAAATAAATCACATGGACTGGTGTGGGGTTTGAAGTTTGAAGCTGTCATTGTCCATGCAGTGGTTTAAAATGAGTAGGAAGTGTTTTTGTTTTGTTTTTTTAGTTCTGTCAAGAGTGAACCGATGGGCAGAGAGAAAGAAAGGAAGCAATGCTAATGTTTGGCTTTTGACCATTGTTGTTTTTGACAGTAAGAGGCCAGCTTCCCTTTATTGTTAATGGAGAGTAGAACAGAGGGTAAGACATAGGCCAGAGCTTTGACAGTGATTTACTGTCAAGCGTCTCTGTAGGTTTCTCAGAAGAGTAAGAAAATGGTAGAACAAAGAGAAGGTATTTCACATTTGAGAGTTATCCGGATTTTTGCTTGAGGACAGCGCATGGATATACATTACATGAAAAATCTAACTTTAATGTCACTGATTTTATACATAGACTGTTATTAGAGTTGTTCCGATTCCGATGCTCCGTTGACTCCGTTAGCTGCCCTAGCGCCGTTAGCGCGCCTACAGTCAAACTGGAGCGGCCCGTTTATTAAACGAAAAGAGCAGCGCTACAACTAACCAGCGTACCTGTGTCCTGCGTATGTATGCCTCTGTTTTTTAAAGTTTAGCGTAACTTCAGAGACTCATTTTAACAATCTGGAGTCATGTAAATATGATGTCACGGGCGTCCTTTCCCGGTCAGTAGTCATGGAAACATAAAGCTCTGCCAGTGCTGCGGTGTTTGGACCAGAGTCAAAACAAACGTACAAGCTGAAAAACAAAATAACATATCACTGGTAAAAATAAATGGTGTCCATTTGCTGTATTCGTTCATGTTTTACAGAATACAACACACTGGTATTGGTATCGGTATCGGTACTCTGTATCGGCCGATACCCACAGCATAAGTATCGGAATCGGTATCGGGAGGGAAAAAATGGTATCGGAACATCTCTAACTGTTATGAGCTGTAGTTACACAAACACGGTGTCTGCGTTTGAAAAAAACAAAAAACAATGAACAGTTAACTCCTATGATAAGATGAAAGCAGAAGGGAACTTCACAAGTCATCAGGGTCTAGCTGGAGCGCAGTTTCATCAAAACAATACTATCAAAGATGAACAATCTGGTCAGCCAGTAACAGCGGATATTAGTACCCACGGGGGCCAGTGCGTATTTGCCTTGATGTTTACTCGTCATGCAGGCGCCTCCTATCAGCCATCACCACTCAGGATGATGTTTCCATCTTTATGTAAAAATGTATTGCAGATCAGTCTCAAAACTTAATTTCACACCATGAAGAGGCGGTTTAATTCTGAGAGCTTTGAAGAGGCATATCTCTCTCTCTCTCCCTCTCTTTTTTTAAAAGAGGAATTTTGAGATAACTTGCAAAATTGGGTTTAATGCATTGTTATTTTACATTCTAGGCCTTGTGATGGATTGGAATAGGCTCCAGTCTACCCCTGTGAACATTTAGGGGATAAGCTATAGAGAATTAACACAATTTAATGAATCATAGAAGTGGTAATTGGTGATAGAGAGGCAGTTAGAAATTAGGGAAGAAATATTTGATTTACACATTTAAAAACACGCCTCTGTTGATTTGGGCAAAATCTGAAATGCTACTCTAAACAAAAATGATTTAAATCAGTATGCACTACAACTCTAGTGTTGATAAGCTGTTTAGTACCGTGGATGTTGACTTCTTTCTCCTGGATGCCAGCTTCTGAGTCAAAATTGAACATAAATAGCTACCAGTTGATACTAAAAGAAGCAATTACAGCTGATTACACCAGTACTAGTAAAGATACTGAGTGTTTATAGACTCAGACTCAAAAAGGAGAAGCACAAATAAAACTCGACATTCTGAAAAAAAACCAACTTATGACCGCTCAAGTCCATTTTACTCACTATTCATTTCACTTGTACATACAGTATATTGACTTCTGCGTACATCCGACAAGGAGGCTATTTATATCTGAGCTGTCGAGAAGCAGGGTTACTGTGGAAATCTTTTCATGACACTTGGATGAAATGCGGACAGGTGGAGCATGACCCAGGAAGAAAAAAGAAACAATAGCCATAAACGGGATGGATACCAAATTATTTTTTCCAACTTTCTTTAACATTATGACACGAGACGATAAATCGGTGACGGAACACGTTCTACTCAAATGTGTTTTTAATCTCTTGCTGAGAACATTAGGAGTGAGAACTTTCAGTGATTATGAGCCGTCCCTCATTAACTAATGCCTTTATATTCATGGTTCAATGTTTAAATCTTGTACTGAGGAGAGAGTTTAGTAATATTTAGTAAGGCCACAAGAGCCGACCCACAATGAGAATCCTTTCCCTGGAACAGTGAACCCTTTCATCATTTTTGCCCTGAAACTTACTGGCTTGCAGGTTTTGATATGCTAGAGACTGTGGGGAGTGAAAATTAGCAAGAGTGTACACTGTACAGTGATATGTTGAGAGCTGCGTGTCAAGGCCAACTGAAGTTACTGAGCTGCATGAACAATTCCTCTGACAAGCAACACATTCCCCTCATTATTTTCCACCAGCAATGTCACTAACCATTGTAGATTTCTGCCCATTTGCCACAGTCTTGATTTTCTGATGCCATTTGCTCGCAGGAGTCAATTTCTTCTCTGCAGCTGATTGGCTCTTATAGTAAATGCAGATATCATGTCCTCTACTAGATGACGTTTGGGTAAAGATTAGGGGTGTCCCAATTTTGATTGTAAATCTTGAAAAGCAAAGCTGGAATCGACCCCAGTGTGACGTCCTGCAGGCGTGTGGCGGGGGAAAAAAACACATTGTTGTGATTGTAGCCACTGTAGCTCAAATACACATCACTTCCTGACAACTAAAAGTAACCACGGCAAATTCTGATTTGAGGTGACACCGACCGAACTCGGAACCCCTGTGTGTAGAAAACGTGGTCCTCTGAGGAATCTGAAATCATCCTTTGAGATTTGAAATGTTGAATTTCAGTTCAGTGAAGCACTTTAAGCACAAGCACCTTTATTTGGAAAAGTTGTATTTCGCTTAATGTTTTAGTTTGAAACGTTCGATTTCAGCTCAGTGAAGCACTTTAAACGCTATTTTTATTTTACTATATAATCGTGCTTCAATTAAAGACAAGCATTTCTCTACACCTTATTCTTGTTTAAAAATCATTCGCATTATATGAATGTTATGGAGAGCGATTAAAAGGTGACCTTATGGCGTTAAAGGCGAAGCAATGAAAGATTTGGGTGCACCTAAAAAAAAAAGTTAGGTGCACCACTGTAAAAAATGTAAAAAGTTAGTCTGAAGCCCTGACAGTGGTGGGACCAAAAAAAAATCAATAAGACACATCAATAAGGTACACTAATTATTTTGCTGGTGCCAAATATTGATATTTTAATTTGAAAAAGAAAATGGAGTTTTCAGACTTCCCTGCAAATGTGACTCACGGACGTCACGGCTTAATACAATGCAAAAAAAAAAGTATTCTCTGCAAAGATAAACAGTTATTGAAATGAAATAATATGACTATAACAATAATAAATATAGGTAAAAAATATCAAAATAAAAGTACAGAAGAAGCCACTATGACGAATGCATAATCAGTAGGGTTTTAAAAAAAAAATGAAAACAATGATAAACAATAATTATTATCTTCATGTTTTCTGAGCTACTGTGGTGACTGTCATCCATGAGGCATTCATTGCATACACCAAAAAAAGTGGGTGTACTTGGCATAGTGTACATATATATTTGTGTATAGAGTGCAGTGTATGGCTATGTGGATAATTGTAATTAGATCATACTAATGCAGTTCACACTCACAGTTGAATTACATATTGCATACAAAATCTTAAATTAAATTTTGGCTGAAAGATTACACAATAATCATGTACTGTCGCATATTCGGCACTTAAAGATGTGTATGTTAAGGTGTAGGATTAATTTCTCTTTTATTTATAGCCCAGACTACTAGTGGCATAATTACGAGCAGTTTACATTCATTCAGTGTGCAATTACACATGCGGGAGCACTGCATCACGCTGCTAAAGGGCAGAGGACCGCGTTTGTGAGCAGTGGGGAGAAGCCTGCTGTAAACACCGGAAAATGTGAGTGACATCATTTTGGCACATGAGATTCTGTATAAAATAAGAACAGGAAACAAAGCCCAGCCAGACGAGCCCGTTGAGCCCTGTAAGGTGCAGCCCCATCAGAGAGCAATATGAGGAGACAAGACATCGTCCAGTGCTTCTAAAATGTCAGTATGATGTTTGGCAAGTAGGATGTTCACTGCACAATATTGATTGAAATTTCTTTTATTTGATGCTCATTCTAGTTTTTCCCAGTGATCTCTTTTAATGTGTCATTTATTGCAAACAGAGAGTCATTAACGGACACATTTCTGCCTGTTTTTCCAGGACTTCTGCCATTAGAATCATTTCATAGCTGTTCCAGGCTAGTCTGTGGTGGCAAGAAATGTCCATATGGTACTGTGTATGCTATCTCAAGGAGCTGTGCCAAAGGTGAATTTAAAATATTCTAATTCCACAGACATTGGCACATTTCAATATCAATCATTATCCGGTTCAGCCACTGTCTCCGTTTCCTCCATCACTTATGTCTGACACTGAAGGAGTTCCCTCAGCGCCACCTCAGTCTGGCTCAGTGTCAGGCTGGGCTCTACCCGACGACAGCGGTTGGATAAATTAAATATTAAAATCTCAGCTGGACTTCTCTCGTCAACGCCATCGCTGTTGACTGCAGCATTCATTTCTCTCCACGCCGTTGCGGTCCGACTTCCTTTGATCAGACTTTTCGGGTCTGACAAACAAAATTAATTACCTTGGGTGACAAGTCTCACATGTGTCATGAATCACATGTGAGACTTGTCACGCAGCAATTCCTGCACCTGAATCTGCACTCTTTTCTATGCAAGTCTGATAAATGAGGGCCACTGTGTGTATTTTGCTGCAGTAGCCAAAGACATCAGCCTTACCACTGTCATTTCTCATCTGCTCTTCTCTGGTGGCAGAACAATTTTGTCTTCTCTTGTCACTCACAGTTTGGTTTTTTTTCCTCCTCTTGTGTCCATTACAACAATCTGTCTCTGATCCACATCAATAAATCAGATGTAGCCACATCTCAAGAGAAAAACTCAAGAAAGGAGTCGTTTTCATTGCCAGGATGAAAATGTTTTTGTCCAGTAATGACGTGATCAGTAGAAGGGAATGTATTCTGTTGTATTTTTGTTTTTTACAGAAACCAGTAAGAGAGAGAATATTTGCATGGCTGACTACAATAAAGTGCATGAATCATAAATAAGGACAGGTGCCGATAGATTTACAGCAATTAGGTGTTTTTTTCTGGTGTCTGCTTTCAGTGGAGCTTCCTTTAAATGTAAGGACTGGAGTTGTCAGTCAGTGAGTGAGTGAGTGGCCTTTTGCCCATTTTAAGGTCACTATTCGATCATTAATCTTACCGAGTTTTACATTCCTGAATGTAAAAAAAGGACTCGTTCTAAAAATAACAGCATGATGATACAGGAAGCTTGAGCCCAGAAGAATCTAACACAATATTGCCCGAGGAATAACAGTTTTCTCGCGCAATATACGCGATAATATCCCACTACAATAAATGTAAAATCTCATTTAAACGAGCGACTATCCGACCTGCCTCCTGTCCACTGTCCTCCTCCCTTTACTGGTGCTGTGATTCTCTGGGTGGGATGGGTTGGTTTGGTTTGTCTCACACAGTTAATAGGTTTACAAGAAAGTGTCAAACTAAGATGTGTGGTTAAACCACCGAGAGAAGGCTTTTATTTTAGATCCCCCCCACAGCAACGCACTCTCAGCTTCACCGACAAGCTGCAGATGTGTTAGAAGAATAGTGCCATGAGACGGCAGACTGATACATGTATCACTTCTGCGAGCTTGTTGAAAGTGTGATGACTGCTTGATTGGCATTGAACTTTCTATTGCAGTGACAGTAACGCCTGACTTTGTGGTCCCGTAGAATGTCGACGTCGTAGCTTAGAAGTAACGGCCGCGTTTCCCAGTTACATGTATATAAAACAGAAAATTAGAAGCTGTCATTTCTCTTGAAAAGGTAACAAAAAGCATGCTGCTATAAAGTCTCCAAGGAGAACGTGTCAGAATAGAGGTAGAAAAGAGAAATAAACTCTCAAAGTCAAAGAGAAAAAAAAGAGATACAGGTCCAATAAGTCACAGGCTGAATAGGAGAAAATATAGTTCAGGCTGGAATTCTATTTAAAAAGTGGATGAAATTTAAAGGACGTTGCACAGCACATTATAATTACTGGAGTATAAACAAGTTATACACCTTGAAACTGAAAGAGCTTAAAAAACCCCAGAAGCTTTACAATAGAGATATTATCATTCAAGGTTTGTTCCAGATCCACCTATCAAATGTTTTTACCGGTAGGCATGGCAACACTTTTTCTGGCATATGCACTGCACAAAACAGCAGAAGATATGAAGAGATGGTTTGTGGAACAAGAACTTGCTCTTCTTCCCACATTGC
Source organism: Solea solea (assembly GCF_958295425.1). Taxonomy (NCBI): domain Eukaryota; kingdom Metazoa; phylum Chordata; class Actinopteri; order Pleuronectiformes; family Soleidae; genus Solea; species Solea solea. The sequence continues at coordinate 14,325,779 of NC_081140.1, read as the reverse complement.
ACAATGCGACAAACCTGGTCAGGATGCTGGGTAAATAATGGCTCGTCAGTTCATTATGCAGCTGCTGTCTTTTTCTCAAAGAGCAGCACATTTCACGTCACGTAACGTGAAATGTAGAGGAGATGAAAGAGGAAATGAAATGGAGGAGGAGGAGGAGGAGCGGAGATAAGGAGCACAGGTGAAGGCAGACGCCAAAAAGGATAGTAATCAGACGTCAATGCTGCCTTATCCAGCTTCACAGCAAGGCACGCGCACACGCACACACACACACACACACGTGCCACACACACACGCATGCACACACACACACACGCAGTACTGCACAAAAGTCTCAGGGCACCAGCAGCTTTGTAGTTTTTATGTTCGTCATATTCAGTGTTCATTGGAATTTTTATAATAATGATGTCACTGAAAGATGGGCTTATACCAAACGGTGAACGAGTTTAACGCAAGCATTTATTTGTTAAATAAACCAGGTATAATATACCTCTTTTTTTTAAGAGAGCCAGGGTTGTGCTATTGTTCAAGTGTTCAAGAGTATGTCACACTAAATACTTCCAGGTTAAATACACTTTAACCTATAAAACCTGGAAAAAAAAAACAACGTTATCACCTTCGTCACCGGAGAGGAGTTTCCAATTGTTGGCCTGTTTTTGGACATTGAGACAAAGACTCATAAGACAAATGTGATTTTAAATATGTTTTATACTGTTTCAAATTTAAAATTTAACACGCAAAATCTAGTGTTCCCGTACATACACCATTTTAACATGCAGTAACTTGTAAATAACTGCCAGATATTGAAAGTTATTCTGGAAAAAATGAGCAAAAGCACTCTCTCAAAGGACATTTTCTGGCCCTTTTATGGTTAAAATAAGCAGGAAGTCACTTTTGAGACTTAGGTGTCAAGGGGTTCAACATGCATACATGTTTCCCATATTTTCTGAATGTGTTCCAACAAAGTGATTCAGAAATAATTGTACTGCATGTCATTATAACACTGCTAAAAAAACAAATCTATTGGTGGTCTATATAAGGGTGTACTGTAGTGATGATATTCTGAATATGGCCATGCATTGTTTTTATTCCTCTCTGCCTTACCACATCTCTTATGTGCCAACAAAGCCTTCCCACATCCTCTTCCTATGTCTGTGGTATTTGACTGTATATTCACCTATATCCATCTCTGAGACTCTCTTATTATTATATTACCTTTAAGTTAAGGACAAACTACCTATAACTATTTTATAGTAATGCACAAACGTAAGTGTTTTTAACACTTTGTTTATATTCTTAGTATAGTCTCATCGTGTTTTTTTTTTATGTTTTTATTTCTTCTCTGAGCTGATCTGTACAAGCCTTTCACACATTTGTACTTTCACTTGTAACAATCTTGAGAACCGACGGTGGAAGATGTGTCCCTCTTTCATCCACTTTTCTTCTAACCTTTTTCTCTTGCTTGCTTGCTTATCCTCCATCTACCATCTCACTTGATTCCACAAATTTGAAGGTCAGCTCCAGCTGTACCATCCTTTGTCTTCCTACTCCCTCACTACTGGATCATCCTTTCATCCCTTTGTTTCCGTGTTTGTGTGTGTGTGTGTGTGACACTTTCATAGTGGAGTGTGTTTGCTTTGATAGTCCTTGGACTGGACTGCATACCAGTTCTTTGTTCACATTATGAAAAATAATTACCCTTTTTCTACTCTGGCTTACTATCCATCATTCTAATGTTCACTTCCCCTGTCTCCCTTCTCTGCCATCTCCAGGTAGATAAAAAACAAACAAACAAACACAAAGAACAAATGAAGCAAGTTAGAGCCAAATAGTATTGACAATGTTCAAATTAGAAGCAGGGACTTCACTTATTACAATATTGTTTTTTTTTTATGAAGAAAATCAGTGCAGTTAACTGTCTATAACCCAGAGCTTTCCCAGCAATGGGTTTAATCCCCGTTTTTGTGCTTAATTCATTGCCAAAAACAATGTAGCCCAGAATTTAAAGTATTTGCCATGAGTGTACGTTCACATTATGAGAGGTTTTGTTTTGTTATGTACGCAATGTATTCTTATTCCCTTAATGCCTGCAATATTTGACAATACGGTTTTCCTTTTTGAATAAGTTCCATGAGCCCGATGAAGATGACACAAAATCCACGACAGGCTGCCTCACAAACTACCGTGTGGACATAAACCATCCCCCCCACCCTGTGCAATTTTTTCCCCACAAAAACATTTTTCCTTGAACTACCTTTTCCTTGAGTGAGCTTCTGAACAAGAGGACGAGAGCCTTCGGGGATGGACACAAAGACCTACTGAAGAGTGTGAACAGGAGAGCTGAAAGTGGGGCTGAGGGGGAGCAAAGATGCTGATGGGAGGAAGATGGAAAACAAGCAACCGCACAATAACATGACATCTGGTGAGAAAAGGATCAAAGGTTTCAAGGCTGGGGGGGGAATCCGATTGGGGAAAAGCTCAGCAGAGCCAACAAGTTGGGTATGTTCTTGAACTGGTTCAGCACAGGGTCCCCAGACATTTCCTCCAGGAGGTAAACACCACACACCTATTTGATTTATTTATTGTGTGTCATTACGTCAGTATCAGTATTTGCTTTCTAGCGTAGACAAATAAAAATGTCACTGAACTTTTGCTGTGTAATAGTAACAATGAGCACTCAAACACACCAAACCAACACAAAAACAACCTATGAACAACAAAATCGCCCTATGTTTCCCTTTGTTTTACATTTAATTAAGTATCTTTTTACAAAACGAATAATGAACAACCTGACATTTCTTGAGAAAAGTAAGTGAATTTATACAAAAGGATGCCCAAGTTTACCTATTTCCACATGTGCATTACAACTTACAGGTCCCAGTTGGATCTACAAAGGCACAAAACAGTTAGTCACACAGTATCTGAAACTGACAAATACAGTTGTTCACATTATGAGCAGACTGTAATCACAATAAACCGGATTGGACCCTTGGATGGGCTGGTTCCGTATGTTTGACACCGCTGGTTTAAATGCTACGGAAATTGATTCAACTCATCAAGGACGGCATTTAGAAATCACACGACTGAAACATCACTTAAGCCTTTGCTTTTCATTACACTGGAAAAACAGTAGAAAGAGCACACAATAGGTGGTATGTGTGGTCTGTTGAGGAAACCACACACAACGTTCCTCGATAAAAGCAAATATTAATACAATAACAGATGGGAAGCAGCAACAAGATGCTTCTCTTTATTCACACCATTAAGCTGCTTATCTGTAATAACTTATACAACTAACTTCCAATGTTTGTGTAACAGCAGCGGATAAAAACACAAAAAGGTGCATTTACTTAAACTCAATGTTTTTAGACCTTCCAATTGATGCCAAAACAAAATCACAGAGGACCGCAGACGGGATAAAAACACACAGATGAGTCACACGAACTACATTTTGTGGCGCACATCTGTTCAAAGGGTGCACATTACTAAGCCTCTGTACAGGTTGGATAGAAAAACACTGACCGTTTCAGAAAATCTGTGCATATAATTGCAGATCTACAGTTGGTGATCCTTCACTAGACATTTCTGTTGCATAGCTACCAGGCTACAGTGGCTCTATGATTACTTGTAGCATACTCACTTAATTTTGATGACATAACTTCATTTCATTGATCGCCTCTATCACACCGTGCCTCCCGAATGCATCGATTTGAATACGGGCCTAATAACTCAAACTGTGAAAAACAAATATCTTGTGAGATAATAAATAAATACATAATATGACAACTACTTCTTTTAGCATAACGTAGAATCACATGTCGGATCTGTCGGAATCACACGTCGGGAAAGCTGGTTTAATTCTATCCTGGCAGACTGGCCCATAAATCTGTTTCCAAAACAAGCAGAATCCACAGATTTAAGATACACATATTTGTTTAACCAGAAACATCCAGACAATGTGGATTAATAGCAAAGCCAAATAAATAATATCACTTATTTTGAAGAAAATATCCTCGACAAAACGGTGAAAGTGAAGTTATAACACTTAAACAGAGCCGCATGGAAATGTTGTTCTCTATGTAAAATACATGCCACTGCATCGGCATGCTGAACCAAGTGAGCGAAACCCCTCTGCCGCTATGTTTACAGCCGCGCTTGCCATGCGAGTCGTGCACTTAAATAAATCTGTCAAAGACGGGTGATTTGGGAAATCTGAGCAGCTGATTAAAAAAAGCTACCAAGTCGGACGACAACGAACGGAATACTGAAAAGAACGTACCGAGGGTTTGACTGACAAGCAGCTTGTTACCACTCACAGTAAATGTTTACCAACACCTGCTGCTGTGCATGAATGCGCACTTTTATGAGCACAGGTGTGCGTGTGTGTGTGTGTGTGTGTGTGTGTGTTCTTGCCCATGTAAGTTTGTGAGGACTCACATCACAAAGGGCTTGAATTGGGTTTAGGTTAGGGTTAGTGCAAAGGTAAGGGTCAAACATTTGATTGTCATGGTTAAGGTTGGGGTAAGAGGCTCGGGAATGCATTATGTCCATGAATGTCCTCACTTTGAATGCTGTGCAAATGTGTGTGTGTGTGTGTGGGCGCGTACATGCACAGAGCACAGAGAGTGGAACATTCATCTCTGTATGAATGGGTTTACAATTCCCTTGGCAGTTCTGACCTTCTTGTCTTTAATTGCTATCTGCTGTAACGGCAGTTTGGTCCCTCAGTAAGAACGGCACATTGGCAGAGCAACGGCTCAGGTCTCCAGAGGGAAGGTGATATTTGATTCAGCTTTATTTTACCAGTTCATCTAACCTTTTTCATATTTTTGGCAATGTTGTGCCTTATATGTTACGACAAGGAAACTCTGCAGTGTTTTAGTGATTTTTTTTATATTCTAAATAGATAAATGAATGAGAGTCTATGAGCAATAGTTGAAAACTATTTCCATTTGGTTGCAGAACAGTGTTGGGGAAAAAAAAACGTGGATATTTTTGGTCCTACAGCTATTTAGCTCCGAGAACCATCCCGTGAGATTCCATATGACACATACCATCCACCAAATGCTCGATTCCTGGATGTTTTACATGATTGTATGCTCGTTATAAATCACGTTATAATAAGGCAAATGGATTTTTTCTAATTACGTCATCGATTATTGCGCCAATAACTAAGTCGCACACCCCCTCCCCTTCTTCCAAAGGATCTATCAGTGCTGGAGAAAAGGTGGGCTACAGCTCAGTGTAGAGGTTACTGAAGTGGAAGGTGTTAACATCTTATAAAGCTTGTTCCCTTTATTTCAGGGGATTGAATAACCTTGATACAATGGACCACCAGGGTAGCACAGTACACTGTGGTGAAATCAAAGCTCCACAAAACACCATATGGTCGCCTGCACTGGAGAACAATGTGTGCCTCTCGCACACATGACCAAAGCATCGTATGATTTGACCTCTTAGTAATGTGCAAAAAAAGCGAATCCCTGACAAGATAAACAGCGGCCTACTTTCTTTTCTTTGTTTCCTTGTGTTAATGAGGAACTGCAAAAAAAAAAAAAGAATGAAAATATGGTAATTTGTGTAATTATTCTGAAATTCTGTGTTTTTGATGTTTAATGTCGAGGGTCGTGTTAGAAATGTGTCCTCAGACGTATATGCATGCGATGCGAGTGTGTGAGGTAAAAGTGACTTCCATGCTTTAGGTCTCCGATTCTCTTTGAAGTGAGAGCTGTTTGCTTTTGGCATAAACACAACTCCCGTGTACACAGTGGTGCATTAACAGAAAAGCCCATGTGATGTCGCGTCGACGTCAGCGGCACAAGTGGAGAAGTCGTGGGAGGAGTCGACAGGTTGTGTGTGGTTGTGTGTGTAATCTCTCTGCAATCTCTCCGATTTACTCGGTGGATGCGCAGAGGGTGGCCGGGCCGCGGTCACCGCACTGCGCTGGGGTTACAGGGCGGTGGTGTAACCGGGGGTGGAGGCAACTCTTTGGTGGGGGGTTTCGGACGAGCAGATCGGGGGACGTAGCCCAGACTAGAGACGTGTGGGAGAGAAACCTAATCACTTTCTGTTGTTCACTTAAAAGGACCTGAAAATTCAAGGTATTAGCCAATGTTTAAATGTCTTTAAGAAGGCATATTGATTCTTTTTTTTCTTTTAACTGCACTTTACTATAAATATTGACGTGAAAAATAAGACAATACATCAAAGTTTCACCCTAGTTTCTTAATGAGTACTTGCATTTGTGTGAGAGCATGTGCATGTGCGTTCATTTGAAGACAACTGCCCCTCCCTCTTTGGCACTGCCATATCGTCATTCACATTCAATATAAATGTATTTTACCTCATGTTGTCTTTGGTGTTTAATGAAACCATTAATAACTAGTGGGAAATAAGTCTCTACAAATAACAAGACAATAAAAAAATAAGAAAATAAAAGAAACACCCACAAGTCCAGGCAGTTGAGACCAGGGGCCTGTTGCACGAAAGTAGAATCAAGAAATCTGGAATATCTGAGAAAGCGAGCCTTAACCTATGCTACGGAGTTCATTTCGGCTTAGTCTGTTGCACGAACATCAAACCTGGATGAGAAGGCACGGCTCGGTCAAGCCAGGTGTAACTTATCCTGGTAAGTGTGCATTTACGGCTTTCTGAAGTAGACCCTGAGGTCGATCACAGATTTACTGATGCAGAAATAGAGAAGACGTGAGTCCCCAAGCGAGCAACAGCTTATAATGGCATCTTATGAAGAGGTGAAAGCACATAATAAGTACAAAAAAAAAAAAAAAAAGGCGATACAGCCACTTTTAATAAGAGCAGAGAAAAAGTCTGGCAGATGATTGAGGACCAACTGAATGCATAAGTAGCCCAACATAAATATTTACAGAGCTCATTTGAGCTAAATATCTTTTATACTGTTTAAACTGAGATTGGTGCCTTTGACTCAAAACAGAGGTGTCTCATAAATAAAACCTTAGTTCTTTTTGCAAATGAGCTCCTCACTTACTTACCATTCCGCCACTAAAATAAACAATATGTGCAACTTCATAAAGACTCTGCAGTTGAAAATCTCCTTTGTGTTTCCCTGGGGGACGTTTGATGTGGATCTGTGTGCAGTCCAGTGACCAATCGCACATGAGTTTTCCTACTGCGACTGTAAGGCAATGTGTTTTGCGAAATGTGCAATTCATGATACTGCGATCTTCTTCTCCAATGTAGCATGATCTTCTGAGGCCAGGGAAAGTGTAGTTCTGTGTGCTGTAGCAGCTTAGGGCCAGCAGAAGGCGCTAGGATACTCTGTTATTGAAGACTTGTTGCTGTCATTAAAAAACCAGCAGAAACAAAGGACCTTTGACTGATATCCAAACATATCACGCAGACATGTGCCACTGGCTTTATCGCATGCAGCTCAGCTAGTGCGGCAAATCGTGCCTTTGTTCAGATTTTCCACATCTCCGTTTGAGAATAAGAATGCTGCTTGCAAAAATAAACAACCCCATAGAAAAAACAGGATTGTGACGGAAACACAGATTACATAACTGGGCATTTTATATTATCTGTTAAATAATATTACATACGAAATGTTTAGCAATACGAACATCTTTCTTCATGAGATCCACGTAAGAGTAACAATGGCTCCCAGAATTACAAAGAAAAGGCATAGAATCACATGTAATCACTGTAATATGATTACTGTAACATTTTAATGCAGATTAATAAAACTGAGGTGACAGCTGACGGCAGCAGGATTAAAAAATCCTTGTAGTTGCACAGAATAAATGGCCACGGTAAATTATGCGTCCCTGTTTTCGTGCAACCCGACTTTAGGCTAAATTCAGCGAGAAAAACTGACATATTCCGGGTTAATACCTTGAGTGAAGTCTCAGGATGCTAGAGATGATTCTTTTGCTGCTAGGAATCAGTAAAACGATGCAAAATTCACGATTGAGGCCATCTAGATCAATACATTTTTATTTTTATTTTTTAAATTCATAAAATGAATCGATATTTGCAAGTAGGAGAGCTTATACCTCTTGCAGTAAAGCTCTGCAGGATAAGACAAACACATGAATCACTGACAACACCATGGGACACTGGAGTCTTTCTACTTTCCATAAATGGACACAAGATGCATAAAGTAATTAGGTTTTCTATTAAAGACTAAACTGAAACACTGTGTGTGTGTGTGTGTGTGTGAGACGAGCTCTCATGACCTTCACACATCACTCGATGGACGTATGATCAACTGCTCTTGCACACACACACACAGAATTGTCGTTGTTTTGCCTTGGTGTTTTCTGGTGATGTTTTCTCTGTGTGCCGCTTCTTTTCTATTATTATTACTATAAATATTTCATTTTGTATCTGGAGCCTGGAGAGCAGTTTGATGGATCGCAGTGCTGATCTGTCAGTCAGTTGATCCACCACTTTTGGTCCAGACTGAAATATGTCTACCCGCTGCTGCCTGGATTGCCATGAATGACATTATTGCAGGTACAAGATTCATTATAGTGAACATGAGACAGTGAAACATTGGACTGATGGACACAAATGTCTAGGATTTTTTTTTCGTTTATACACGTATGAAATGCCCAGCAGCATTTAACCCCTGTAGTATAGTTTAGAGTAAAGTCTACACATATTCATAACCAGCTAAATGTTAGATTTCATTCGCAGTGCATATATATATAGCGCTTTTACTTTTCTTTTCGCAGAAACATATTCTACATCACTTGCAGGCCACTGTTTTCCAGGTACAAAGAACACAATAAAGTAGCATGAGTGCCACCTGGTGTGGTCAATTTGACATGTGCATTCAGAGATTCTTTGAACCTCGGTTGTAATGAGTTACTGTTGCCCTTCTATCACTTAGATGTAGCCCAGCCTTTTTTTTTTTTCTTCTGACCTCTGGCATCAACAAAGGCATTTTGAACCACAAAACGGTCCCTCACTGAAACCTTCTCTGTAAACCCTTGAGAAGGATGTGCATGAAAATCCCACATGGTCCGTTTCTGAAATACTCTGAAAGACTCAGCTGGTCCAGCACCAACAACCATGTCAGCTTCAAAGTCACTTACTGTATATCACTATTCTTCTCTATTCTTCACATTTTCTGCTCTGTCAGCCTGTCATCACTGACCATGTCTAAATGCTTTAAGTTGCTGCCATTGGCTCATTACACATTTGCATTAAAGCAGTTGAGCAGTGTACTTAATAATTAAGTGGCTGGTGAATGTAAATTGTACTTGTAAATGGACAGCAGCCATTTAACACACTGCAGGTGTACCTGGGGCACTTTTGGGTGTAGGCCATAATATTTTACACACTAGAGTGCATGGTGTCTTTTATACCTCTCTGTTCAGCGAGTGAGGTGTTAGGCATTCACCAAATGAACGTGACCCGACGAGCTCCATCTGTGGTGCCCTTTCTGTCTCTTTTACTAATCTCTAAATTAGTGCTTCTTTTATTAGAGCACTTTAAGTTAGACCTGTGACAACAGTCTTCTCTCTCTACTAAACCCCTTCCCCCCTTCTCCGTCTCTTCCCCATCCCACTTCAAGCTTTCTCCACTTGTTTTTTTTTTATATTATTTTTTTATCTGTTTTCTGTAAGCTTCCCCTCTCATCTCCCCCGTATCACCACAGACACTAACTCTCACTCTCTCACTCCTAAGCCTCCCTCTTCCTCTCTCAGCCTCCCGCTGAGCTCCTGCTCGGCAATCTTGTCATTACACACTACAAACACCTTCTATCAGATAAGACTTTGAAATAATACATTACCCCATGCTACGCCTGCACACACATTAATCTCATCCATCTACAGCACATGCCACATGCACACTACACAGGCACTAAAACACTTGTCTGTTGCTGGGATATGACAAGACACCAGTAAGACATGGACATGTGCCACTATTTTGAGTTCAATCGTCACTGTCCTGGGACATCTTGGATGAAATTCTGTAGGACACTTGAGATTGGATGGGTGGTCGCTGTCAAAATCGAGGTGAGCACAGTCCCTGCAGCATAAGGAGGGTTTCCCACCTCACTAACCGCTGTCACTGTGATGTCCGTGTGCTTCCAAATGTGTGTCGGTGTAGCGTAGCAATGAGTGATGGCAGAGACAGACGGAGAAAGTGGGGTGCCTGACATGAGAGACAAAGGCTGAGGAAACATCGTATCTCTGGAAGCCACTGCGACGGAAACAGTTACAAGCGTTTCAGTGTGCACTTGTCATTCCTGTCCAATCTGGGTTATATATATTTAGATTTTTGATGCGTCTCTTCCTTAAAAAAAACCTGGAATGCGTTTACATATCACACAGCAACATAGCATTTATTGGGAGCCCTCCACTGTGAAACAGGGCGAACCAATGTGTCTACATTAACGACCATTTTCACGATGAATCGAGTGATCGTTTGGTCCATAAAACGTTAAAAAAAAAGTTGATCAGTGTTTGTCAAACCTGGAAATGATGATGTTCTCAAATGTCTTGTTTTGTCCATTAACCAAAATGATTCACTTTTAAGAATCTGAAATAATCGGAAATTGTTTAAATCATGAAAAAAGCTTCAAACCGATGATTAGATAGATAGATAGATAGATAGATAGATAGATAGATAGATAGATAGATAGTTTATTCATCTCACAGAGAAATTCACAGTTCAGCAGCTCCAGAATATGTTACAAGATAGAAACATAAGAGGCATGCAAGTCTATGTACATTCTAAATATAAACTGAAACATATGAAATAATCTGTATCCATGGGATATACTAATAATAGTTTCAGTAGAAACCAAGAAAATTGCCTTCAATGTAGAATAAGGAAATTTAAAAGTGAAACACCCGGAGCTGCTAGAAAGGCTGCCACTCGCGTCGGCGCCGGAAGTTGAGTGGCCCAAATAGTTGACGATTAATGTAGTAAACGATTAATAATCATTTAATCAAGCAATTGTATTCTCTGCTCTCCAACCACACATCTCTATTTATATTTAGCTAAATGTTTAATAATAAATAGGTAAATAATAGTTAACAGACTTGCTGCTCTGCTGTCCTGTCGTGGCTGGCTTCCTGTTCGTTCCCGTACTTTCTGCTCTCTCCCTGCTTCAAAGGTGTTTTGTAAATGAGCCCGGACATGAAGTGGACACACTTCTTTTCCTACCAACAATATATATGTGTAAATCACACGTCGACTGTCTAGTATCATCACGTCTACTCTCACACAACTCTTGCAATGTCATTGTGTTTAAATGTCTTTAGATGAAACATACCATAATATTGTGTGTCAGCCCAAAACAGCTAAAATGTTTACATGTAGAAACAACAATTTTCTCTGTGGCGTCTTCATTCATTACACATAACATAAACACCAATGCTTTTGTAAAGATATTCAGATGGTTTTAAGTATTTAAGTTTTTTTTTTTTTTTATGTCAGAACCAGTGGAGGTTGCTGGTCTTTGAAACTGGGGAAGCTCATTTCAGAACCAGGTATGTATACATAAATTCTAGAAACTGAAATGCTAAAATAGTGTTTTTGTTTACGGTGTATAAGCAAATGAAAATGGTCTTTATCGCTGAGCAAATAACACACAACGACCAGCTATTCGTCGTTGTGTCCACGGTCCACACAAATCCACACAGGAGTGAGGCAGAAAAGGCTCCGCTGTCAGTTCCTCCAATCATCATGAAGAAGCCCAGCGTCTGGGCCCGCCCACACCCACCCCATCCACTGTCGTGGAAGCCGAGCTTCCCTGGAAGTGACGCTTTTGCCATTTTTGTCGCAGTTTAAAAAAAACCTATTCTGTGCCGTCCTACAGAGAAGAGTTGAAGCTGAGCTTCAAGTGGTTTTAATGCGGAGGCTGCTACAGCAACCCCAGGTTCAATGTCACTGTGTGGTTGAACCAATACTATTAGCTGAGTCACTCTACGACCATTCACCTAATGGTGAATATGACTAAGGCTTCTAGCTAGTTTTTCCTGATTCTAAAAACCTGGCACTCCTCCTGTTTATGTTTTTTCACTATTGCTGGTGATGTTAAGCACACAATAAATTGGTCTATTTAATAGCATTCACACTGCACTCATCTCTACTTAACACAGGAGAACACACTCAGGCACACACATACTAAGTCCCAGGTCAGGCTCTCCTACACTTCTTAGCCTAGGGTTACAATATGTAAATTATACGCAGATGATAGGAAGTCAATTAGGAGACCAGAGAGATATGAACTACATTAGAGAAGCACAAATCAGCTCGAAAAAGTGCTCCCCTCCATCTATCCTACACTCTATCTCTGTGTGTAGGAGCGTGTGTATGCATACAAATCTGTGAGTGGAGCACTAACCAGCCCAAAAAGGATCATCTCCCCAATTTTCATGAAGGTTTGCATAATGATTAAATTGTATTATCTTGATGTCTTTTTTTTTTTAACACAAAAACACAATAATTTGAAGACTTGTTTTCCAATTCAGAAACTATTGTACAGCAATTATCTTCACATTTAAGATATTGTGAGTACAAAAACAATTTTGCTTGAAACCAGAGGACTGAGGACAAACGCATTTTCAGTTATTCACTTAAATTGATCCCATTTGAGACGTTTGAGCAGTCTGTGGGCTGTGAACACACTTGATAGCAGACAGTGTAACATGCAGTAAAGCACTCATTGTTGGAACGATCTACGTTACCCTCTTTCTGGTTCCCTGCAAATAAATCTTTACTATTTATAGGGTCAAACCTGCATGTTCAGTTCAGTATCTGAGCAGATATGAACCCAACTCTCACAGTGGGAGTGAAGGAGACACTGTTTTCAAATTGTACAAGTCAGTGTAGGATCTAAAATAATTTTCCAATTTGATTTTTGATCATGGAATAAAGTAATTTTGTGTGTATCACTCACTATAGCATTGCTATAAAACACAGTCTTACCATGTAAAGTGCCTTGAGATGATACAGAAAATTGAACGGAATCTTAATATAGGGCTAAAAATAAATAAAACGTCTATTTCTAAAAGTAAACCTAGTTAAATCCATCCGTAAGTGCCCTGACTCTATTTGGGCAGCTGACTCCAGTCTCACACTGTAAAGTGGCCCATTTTCTTCATTCTTTCTTTTCTTTTTTTGACCTCCTCCATAGATGTGTACTACCAATGTAATGGGGTACAGGGGGCATAGTAAATGCACAATTTCCCAGTCCCTCATGACAATCCAGTTCCTTTTAAACTTCTACCCTTTTTTTCCCTGAAAATATCTCTTAAATCATGCATGTCTGTACCTTGGCAGTGGAAAGGCTTTTAGCGATTGAAGCCCACCTGTGTCTGCAGTATTTCTTTTGGCCCTCTCTCAGTTTTCCATCCTTTCCTTTGTTGCGGTGCAAAGTAATGAAGTTATCTAAAGTGCTTCCTCCCTTCATGTTCCACCTCTTCCTCCTCGTTCTCGCTTTATCTTGTATCTGTACCCATTCATGTGGTTAACAAGAAGCCCGGCATTGTCCCTGACCCTATCTTCCTCGTTCATTCACTCAGAGTAGGACACTTACTGATAAATAAAAAAAATGTCTACATTGTACAGTAGCTTATAAGATGGGGGAAGATCTATCTATCTATCTATCTATCTATCTATCTATCTATCTCAATCACTTTATTGGAACACATCCAGAAAATACATTAAACATGTCAGCAATTTCAAAATAACATATTTTTGACATAAAACTTCTTCCACAGGTTAAAGTGTCAAGTATTAAGTGTGACCTACAATTACACCAGAACAAAAGCAAAACTCTGGCTCTCGAAAGACTGGAGAGAGCCAGAACTAGCCAGACTAACTCATGATCCTTTTAAACCCTGTGTCAGTTCTACTATTTAATGCCGAGAAACACCTGCTGTGAATAAGGTCCATTAGGCCAGCTTTAATGAAGACATGCGCATTACATACACACGTTGTACGAGCGCAGTTTGCTAATATACAAGACCAACTTTCAGTCACGTTATTCCAATCCAAAAGCTAATGATCATAGAATTTGCCTGACATAAACACGAAAAAGGTAATGCTGCACTTACTGTGCATTCCTCACTCTGTTCATTGCAGTTTGTTGGGGGTTTGCAATAAATTTCCAATAAAAAAAACATCAACTAGCGCCGACACAAATATTGCAACCAAAAAAACATTAACGGAGCAGATATGTAGACGAAAACACACACCCCAAGGCAAGTGTGGAAGGGAAAATGTAAAGTCATGTGGGCTATATAAAATGCATCGGAACAGTTTGAGATCTAGATAATTGAAAGGAGACGAGGAATCTGTCACACGCCATCAAACATGCAGACACAGACACACTCTGCACATTTTTCACTGCTGGTTTACTGTATGACTTTACTGCATATAAAAAAAACTGCTTTTTGATATGATAAGAAGCTTTAATGTGTTGCCAAAAATACACAATGATCTAGTGCTGGGGAATTACATTTTATTGTGGGGAGTGGCTAAGACACTCACGAAGATCGTGGAAGTATTTCAACAGTAATGTTTTAATTTAAAAACAACAAGACAGAAATGTTTGCCCCATCTTCCCTTTCAGTCTCTTTCAATGTCATTAATCCTGCTCAAGCACTGAAGCCATGCCAGATTGTACCTCTCTGGATTTCCCCTTACCAATATCCTGATACATAAAGATATAACTGCTATTTTGATTGTATCAGAGTAATCTGTATCTGATAAGACACAGTTGTGATATGATAAAATGGAGGAGCAAGTTTGTAAGAGGAGTTTATAAAATCATAATAAATAAACATACACAGAAAGTGGGCCACACGGTTGGTGTAGTGGTTAGCACTCTTGCCTTTGCAGCAAGAAGACCCAGGTTCACAACCCGGTCGGAACAAGGGCCTTTCTGCACGGAGTTTTTGCCGGTTTCCTCTCATTGTCCAAAAATATGCAATATGGAGATTAGGTAAATTGGAGACTCTAAATTGACTGTGGTGTGAGAGTTGATGGATGTTTGTCCCTATAGCCCCTTTTCCACCTATGTTCCCAGTTGCCACGGCACGGTTTAGGTTGGTTTTCCATTACAAAATAGTACCTACTCAACAGGGGCAGAGTCATCACTGCACGGCTGCATGAAACGGACGTGACTTCATTTTACACGCGGCACACGCACAAACTAGTGACAAAGCAGTTGTTTTCAGTATAACTGGGTAATTTCCTCCATGACCAGAGCACAAACTCCGTCTGACACAGTCCCTGGACTGAAATACAGCGGCAGGGGTTGTGATGTGGCTCGCCGCACGCTAAAGATAAATACACCAGACTCCTCGTTAAATATTGAGATTTTAGACATTCCCCTGGTTGGAAATTAACCCAGAATTGTTAAGTCTTTTTAACTGATTCACAGTTCAGCACTGATCGGCTAGGTTCTTGTGTCAGAGCAAGTACCAGGTAACTGCGTCGAATGAATAAACAGAAAGTGGGTATTTTACATTAATCTCAAGTGAATGGTTGATTTCATGTAACAAAAGATTCCTCTTCATTAGTGGGATTGCTGCAAATCACTACATGTTGTTCTGCAGCAGCCTTTTTTTTTTTATTATACTTTTAATCATAGACATTTTGTCTTACACAGACAGTCACAGAAGACAGAAAGTCAAAACAAAAAGCCAAACAACACAACGCCTTAAATTAAATAACTTTCAAATTACCTACTAGACGGGCTTTATCAATTTTACAATTTACAATTTTATAGGGTAGCCCATTCATTTCTCACATGAGTGCATACATCTTAAGTGCTCTGGAGTCACAACCATAAAGTTAGAGTCTGCTGAATTAACTTTAGTGTTAGGCTTTAATTTTGCATGGACAGACGTGTTTTTTCAAGTGAAAGATTTGTATTCATTATTTTCCCCCCAGCCAGTTAGGCCAAAACAACATCAACACATGGGACCGATTTCAGTCAACTCCTAACTCGCAAGCCTGGGCCTGATGCAGTAAAACCATTTTGACAAATTTTGACTGCAGTCAAAGTGAAGGGCTACTGTCATGAGACTACACTCAAACAACAAACTCAGTGTTGCCCGATGGTTCAAATGGTGCTGTCAGTTTTCCAGTTGTCAAACATTTAGTATAATAAAGCTTTTTTTACTTTCCCTCTCCTCCGCTTTCCTCTACATTCCGTGCCCTTGCCTCTGGCCTTTTTCAATAACTGTTCCCATTCGTTCTGTTTCCATTTCCTCATCACTCACCTTTATTATTTTAGCACTAGTTTGTTCTGGTGTATAGTCAACCTTAAGGCACTTCACACAATAAAAGAGACGCGACTTCTATCCTCAGTGGGGCTCAACGAAAACTCCGCCATTGCTGGAATCATCAGGAAAGGGAGTTCAAAAACTCCCTTTGCTAAAAATAAACCAGAAGGTGAGCGATGAGACAGTCCCAACTGCAGACATATACATGTTTATGTGTGTAGCTTTCTGTCGAATATGTGACAACGACAAAGGGATTGAAATTAAATCAAATTTGGGTACAACTCGAGGAAGGAGAGAGGGATTTAGCATTATAAGAAAGTGATTGACGAATACATAAGCAGGTATCAAAAAGGCAGTTTGACTAAATAATTAAAAGTATTAAAGTAAAAATGAAATAAGTCATCAAAGAGTGTGTTGTAATCAGTAATTATTTCATTTTTCTACCATTATTGTATCAATCTGCGATGTAAACTGCTGCTGTGCTTATGAACATCATCAGTGTTCTACTGTTAATGAAACAAACTCACTTTAAAACAGAGTTTACGCAACCAAGGATACTTGGTACCACGGGGGGTTACTTGAGCAGTCGGCAGGCGGATTTTGTGGAGGCGTGTGGAAAGATATTAATCTGTTAAACACCTGCGCAATCTTGTGACGAGGAGTGCGAGACATGGTTAAATAAACCAGCGGAGATATTATTGAAAATAAACCTGAAACATTATGGATTGACGAACATAATTATTAATATTGAGACAGAAATTTAAGTGAAGTCTGAGATCTTAATCACACCCTTTCTCACCCGTGTATTTTCATCCTGGGAAACACAGTCAGTTTAGCATACTGACACCTGCAATAACATAGCACTCATTTATTTCCAGAACCAAACAAAAAAAGTTTCATCACGTGAGCTTCCTCAATGTCGTTCATTTTACCCAAACATTTTATTGCATACTAGTGGAGCACAATATTCTTTGGCGGTCTGATCCGGGTGTGTGTAGATGTCATCTCCAAATATAGCTACCATGTTTTTTGGTAAATAAGAGGCTTATTTTTAGACTTGACATTAAGAGGAAGACCTCCAGTGGGAGTCTCCAACAGTTAGGAGCACTTGGCTCTGTTGCTAAAATTGAATTTTGTGCTGCTTTTAAACTATTAAAGCAGGCATTTCAGCATCCAAAACTGTGCGCTAAACCAGTATGATACAATTGGCCTTAGGGAGCCAGACACTATGCTTTCCCCAATAGGGCCAGTCTGCTTTTTAAAAGCACTCCGTGTAGGCACTTGTGTAGTCTGTGTGTGACAGCACACAATAAATAATAGTGTATCCTATGGTGCTCATGCTCATGTTGCTTCTCACTTTTAGAAAAGTGCTTCAAAAACGGAAACATATTAGATGCGTCACTCTTAAATGGATCGGAAATCAGCGAGAGCCAAAAAGAAGTTTGTGTTTGGTGTGAAGGCCTGTAGGTCAAAAAAACATTGGGAAACCAATGCTTTTAAACAGATGCTTTGTTTTAGTTTACAAACCTAAAATGATGGGACATCAGCGTGGTATAAAAGTCAGTGTGTCGGCACCTGGAGAAATAAATATGGTTGTTTATGAAATGAAAGAAGCTGTTGCTGATGAGTTTAAAATGACGGCGTTGATTGCAAGAAATTAGAGGTAATGGAGTAAATTGCATGTTGCATGTGCAACGGCCTGCTCCGGATACCTACGTGTGTCACCATGTAGAGATAAGTGTGGCAAAACTGAAAATTATTTCTGTCTGATTAATCTGCATGTGTAAATCCCCCACGATTACACAAAAAAAAGGAAAAAAAAACCATCATAAAAAATGCTAATCCTTGGAGCTTTGTCAAGGATGCTTACCAGTTTTCTTTCATGGGCTGTCAGGCTGTAATCATCCTTGATAAATGTAGCTGGAACATGCTCTTGGCTTTAATTTCAAGGTTTGGGGAAAAGAACACACATGAAAAAAACAACAAAAAACCATATGTGAACCTTTTCTCTCGCTCAGGCAGCAGGTCAGGCTAAAAGGCTATTAAGTATTATAGGCACATTGGTACTCCTGTCATGTGTCGAAGCACCACAGGTAGGGGCCTTTGACTGTTTGAAAATCATTTACAGGGAGCTTGGATGAAGCAACACTACAATGCTGTAGAAAATGTATTTTATGTGGATCTCAGTTGTATCCTTCATGTTAGGAAAAAAGCTTATCTAGTTATAACACATCAATACTTCAACAACCGGCCAAGAGCCACAGTGGATATCTGCCTGCCTCCTACCGGGCGACAAAATGTGCATATTGCATTCACTTTCATGAATATCAAGCACTGTCACAGTTTTATAGAGCACCGAAACAACATGGGTGCTCTCCAGACGGCAAATCTGAGACTGGCCAATCTTTGATAAAAATGGACTACTTGAAATGGAGAAACCATCTAAACCCAACATTACTTCCCTATCACTGTCTCCCCTTCGAACAAAGACCCACGCTGATTTGGTGGTAACATCTTCTTCTACTACTTCTACTTACTAGACAGCAATTTTCTCCTCAGCCAGTCTCCGGAGCCGATGGGGTTTTCGGTGTCACAACTGGCTCATAGAGGAAGATCTGAGCAATAATGTTTGTGCTTTAATTGATGTTCAATTTTAGGTTTAATTTACATGAGCATAACACAAACTACTATGGACAGGAGCACAATGGAAAGAAACTTCTCCTGAGCAATTTGGTATTTCCATCCCGAATAATTCCATCCTGATAAAAGGATACACTTAAAGATCAGAAAATATAAACCGGCTAATAACGGACAGAAACAAGGGAAGCAAAAATGAACAACCATAATTGTTTGGACATCAACCCATGTTAATGTAAGGGACGTAATCTGCAGCATCTTAAATCACATCTTATTCTGGCCTCTTCTACTAACCGATGTCTGGTCAGTTCTTCAACACATTTCAAAATGACACATGCAAGGGAGAGGGTTCTCCGTCCGTTGTTGTGCGATATTACATAATATAGATAGTTTATTTTAGTTTGCTTCACTATGATAAAAAGAACACCCATCACATGAAGCTCGGGGGAATAGTGTCACAGTATTGACAGTACAGAACATAATCAGCGATTGAGTTGCGATCCTCCGGCAGGTCCGGGCCACATTGTACAAAAGGAAAAGACCACCACTGAGTATTTAATAATGCATGAAAATGTGTTAAAGAGATTATGAGTAATGTGGGAATGCTAACAGGACATGAGCCTAGCAGCATTTCTAACTCTAGGCCAGGAGACTGCAGTAATGCGGGGACCGCCAGCACCAAAGGATATGACTAATGCAGAGATATGACAAAGGAAATATGATTAATGCACTTAGAGACAGGCAAAAAGCAACTGGATGGGAAATAAACCCTATGGACCCCTATCCACCAACCGCTATTTATTTTTAGCTCCTGTAGAATTCCACTGTTTTAGCTCCATCTTCAGCAAAAGTTGTTTTTTTTACCTTTCAGCACATGCACAGCAGACTTCTCTGAACCGTCAAAAGCTCATCATTTGCAGTTTAATAGCAGGTGAGTGAAGATCAAAGACCTTAGAGGAGGAATTGTACGTAAGCCTGAAAGCTATAAAGAGTGCCAACAGGGATTTAAAGATTATGGGGAATATACGACTGTGACTTGTGATTTGTAACCATAGACCTGCAGGACTTTGGTCTAATTTTCTCTGTGGCCCTCAAGACATGTTTATCTGCAACTTCAGGGATGGAAGTCACAAATATTAAGGTTTCCAGCTGCAGATAAAGGATAGAGACAGAAGAAAAGTTTGTTGTATTTCATTATTTACTCATTTTTGGATGAATATTCTCTTTCTGTCCCCTTTGGACAGGTAGAGCAGAGCTTTCAGCTCTTATCAATTTTTCAGCAGTGGTGCTGTTGCGTGTGACACCAAAGCACATTTACACATTACCGTTATGTGGATGTTCACATTGTTAAGCATGCTTTTTGTGTGTGTGTGTGTGTGTGTGTGAGAGAGAGAGAGAGAGGGAGGGAGAGCAAGCGAGCTGTGGAGCAGGGAGGTGAATGAATGGAACAACACGTTGTGTAAATTGTGTTTGAAAACAAGACCGAATCGATTTATGATGATCCGGCATTGATCAATATATGGGGGACTAGAAATGTTTGCACCAGTGCTACCAAAAGCGGCCGCATTTTAGAGCCCTGTATTTATGGAATTACTGATAAATAACGTCTACCTACTGTACCTTTAAATGGGCTCTGGAGGTCTTGATAGCTGCAGTGATAAATGTCGCTCCAGGCTAGCAATAGATAACATAAATGCAAATATCAAATGTGCAGACGTTTTTGATATTTCACCATTAATTTGACTGACAAACAGTGTGTGCAGGACAAAGCTGAACCAGCCTCATTAGTGTCAGTTTGTACTACTTTCATTCTGAGACTGAACTGGGATATTAATAAAAGATCCGTTTGATTTATTTGTTACATTTTTGTGCCTGCACCGTTTGAGAAATTAAATGTTGTGTTTTCAACCACAAGCTGAGGCACTGAATTAATGTGTACGTAAATTGCACATTGTTTGTTTCCAGTCACGCAAGCAAAACAGTTTCACTTTTTGTCATCATTTCTCAAATCATGAGCATTAGACATCAGATAAACTAAACAAAAAAAAAAAAAATAATCAAACAGAGTCACTGCGAGTTACACTTAGGAAAGTACATGGACTCACACACACACACAGACACACACAGATGTCAATAAACCATGTATCTGAATAATGTGGATCAATGCACAGCACAGTTGTCTGAGAAGCAGCTGGTGGTAAATCATCCAATCACAATGCAGAAAACTGACCAGCGAGCCCATCCATCATCCAATTATGGGCCAGCACACTAACCAATGACTCATGACTCAAGGTCTGTCAGGAGGAACAGCAGAACTTGAGGACACATGCAGGCAGCAGCATATTGACAGATGTGCCTGTCTGTACAGTTGCTTGCAGGTACATGCATTTTTTTTTTTATCCAGTATCATAATTATGTGCATAAATTCACCATTTTAGACGATTAAATGGTAATGGGCCATTTTACAGCTTATCTGCGTTAGTGGATCCTGGCTCCAAAAATGCCTGATAGCTGTGCTCTCTGCCGATTATGTAGAGATTAGAGATGTTCCGATACCATTTTTTCCCTCCCGATACCGATTCCGATACTTGTGCTGTGGGTATCGGCCGATACCGAGTACCGATACCGATACCAGTGTGTTATAAAAAAATATATATATCATACTACGCCTGCATGACTGTGATATGATTATCATCACCAAATCCTTTACCGTATCAGTCACGGGTGTCAGACAGTGGAATAATCTGGATGAGGAGATGAAAAAATCAGCAAAACGGAGTGTATTTAAAAAGAAGTATGTAGAGATGACCATTAATCGATACAGAATGACCCAGGAGGAAAGTATGACAAAGGTCAGAGACAGAAATCTGTAGACACCGTGAGGATACAGCAGTGGAAGCAAATGTAACCAAACAACAGCTGACATACATGGAGTCTGATTGACTGTCTAGAGCTAGACTGCATCTCTGAGTGCTACCTGATGCTGAAACATGTTTTTGTCAAAATGTCATAAGAAAAAGAAAAATGATGTATTGTATGATGAAAATATGTATTCTGTGGGTAATGGGGACGGGACTAGATAAGCTTTTGCTTCTCCGGCTTTCCCTTTTGGTTATGTGTATTGTTTAAACTACACTAAGATGATGTGTGATGATGAGTGATCTAACTGACATGACCGAAATAAACATATATATATACATATATAAATAAATCATTGGTGGTAAGGTTTGGCTCAGGTTAAACCCTCTGTAAAACATGAACGAATACAGCAAATGGACATCATTTATTTTTACCAGTGATATGTTATTTAGTTTTTCAGCTTGTACGTTTGTTTTCACTCTGGTCCAAACACCGCAGCACTGGCAGAGCTTCATGTTTCCATGACGACTGACCGGGAAAGGACGCGCGTGACATCATTTTTACTCGACTCCAGATTGTTAAAATGAGTCTCTGAAGTAACGTTAAACTTTAAAAACAGAGGCATACATACGCAGGACACAGGTACGCTGGTTAGTTGTAGCGCTGCTCTTTTCGTTTAATAAACGGGCCGCTCCAGTTTGACGTTAGACGCGCTAACGGAGCTAGCGCAGCTAACAACGCTAACGGAGCTAACTGGTAAATACTGCCAAACCGCCGACATGATGAGCTAACGTTAGCTCCTTGTCTACAGGTGTCGGGTGATCCGTTCTTCTTCACGCCTCTAAAACAGCACAGCGCAACTGTTTCAAGAGCGGCGAAGAAGAACTGTGTCAGAGCTAACGGAGCTCTATTAAATAACGTGGTATCGGATCGGTGCATGGACTCCAGTACTCGCCGATACCGATACCCACATTTTCGGCAGTATCGGAGGCATTTCCGATACCGGTATCGGAATCGGAACAACTCTAGTAGAGATGTAGATCAATGCTCTGCAGGGAGGTTCCGCAAGCATAGTTGCTACTGCTAATAGCAAGCCTAGCACAAGTTATGGGTCAATGGCTATATGTGATCATTTAAGGGCCACTTTTGCTGAAAATAAGTGTATACTTGATCTTCTCCTGATGATTACAATATAAACCAACAGTTTTAAAGACTCCATGAAAGAGAACAGTTCATAAGTGTGAAGTCAGTTTCATCAAGTTGGTATTCCATTCTGACTTAAATGCAGCAGGGGGCTGCTTTTTTTTTCCAATTTCACTGCAGGCTTTATGAAAGAGGAAAAAAACGTTAATGATCCATCTAAACCGACATGATAGACTTGATTTATGCCACATCAAAAATAACGTTGTGAGAAATCAATGTTCCATTAGAAAACAACACAGCGCATGAGAGCTAGTGTAAATACTGCAGAGTCCACACCATGTTGAGCTTAGCGGAGCAGCAACAACATGTATTCGAGAAACCCACCTCTGCATACACACACACACACACAGCCTACTGACCAGATACCTGCCACTGCTGCCACCTTGTGGTAATAGATGCACTATTATTTAGGTCGTCATTAGGTTGATACTTATGGTATTGCAAACTAACATGGAATAACATAACTGCCTGATCAGTCTTAGAAAATAGCCAATTATCTTTAAAGGTTTTCTGTAATATCATTTTTTTTGTTCCATTTCAAAAACACTGTCAAACAAAAATGTAAAAACAAAACAAATCACACTTACAAAACTATACACTTACACACATAATACACACACACACACACACACACAACACTTTTATTTATATATTTGCAAAGATTATTAGTTTTGTTTAAATATTGTAAATATTTTTTCTCCTTTGATTCCCAGAACGTTCCCGTAACGTTACTTTTCTACAACCTTCATACATTATTTTGGTTACACTAATATGACAGCATTTGCTGCATAGTATACTTATTTATTATCTTAAATACATTAGCAGTCATTCTTGCAGTCTTACATGAATGAACAGTCAAAGTTGATAGAATTTAAACAGTTTTATTTTCAATAAACCAAATATATACAAATACAAAAATGAAAATAAAATCAAGCTTTTATATACAGTGCTTAACAAATGTATTACACCACCACCCAATATGCCACGGCTGCCTTAAATTAACAGCAAGTTTCTGTAATATACCGGTATGTAGAAGCTCTTCAACAAAAATTATATTTTTAATTCTAAAATATAAAAACCTGAGTTCCAACCCTTACCCTAAAACCAGGTCTTGTACCTGAAAAGGGCCTTTAAAGTTGTGGGGCTCATACAAAATGTCCTCACAAAGATATAAATACAAGTACACACACACACGCATATTAGATCAATAAGCTCCGAGTGTTACCGCACATGTTCTCTCCTAACACAGAGCATGCATCCGATAAGTAAGACTCCTCCCCGGCGGCAAAGTCGATAATGGCAAACCAGTCCAAGGCCACTTGTTTTGTACCTGCAGCACTGGCTTCATTAAGTTACTGCCCACATAAACGCACTGTGAAACAAAACATGGATAACATGACAAGACATAAGGAGAGACGGAAACAGGAGTTTGTGAGCGACAGAGGAAAAGAGTGGACAGAGTGGGGAGATGCTAGACAACAAGAGCAAATGTGACAGACACACAGGCAGAGTGAAATGGAGTTTGATGGGTGGGCTGCAATGATGAGATCAAACATTCCATCCATCATTAGTGAAGCAGTGAAGCTCTGACAGTGTCTCATGCTCCCTTTAGGTGTTGATATGGAGATACGATCTTGGGTGAAATATTTCGTATACACCTGGCTGCTGTTTCAGTCTGTGAAACAGTCACTTCCCGTCACTGCCACTGGAAGCTTCACTAAACAATCTACAACTGTGGGTTTACTTGACACACTGACTGAACTTTACACTTCCAAAACCTAATCATGCATATTCTTTCAGTAAAAAAAACTAGTAAAAAAAAAAACTCAAGTTTTTTAAAGGGCAGTACCATGGTCTGTACTTTTTTTTTTTTCTCCAACCAACTTCTATGGAGTGGGAATAAATCTGGGTGGGTAGAGTAAAAAAAAATGGGAGCTCACTTAAGTGCCCTTGAACAAAGCATGTAACCCAGGTGCTCCAGTAGAACTGCACAGTGGCAAACTGATTGGCCTCTGAGTTTACTGGGCAGCTTCAAGGTGTGAAAAAAAAAAATATATATATATATAAATAAAACCAAGAGGAGAGAAGGGGGCTCATAGAAAAGACCGAGCACACAAAATAAAGTAATTCATCAGCAGGAATACCAGGCAGTTCACTTAATAATACATTTGATGAATATAAAATGTTGATAATGGTTGCGTTTAATACTGTGTGGTGCTGCAAATCCCCCCTCAACACCATATATAAAAAAAAAAATATCATATAACCACTTGACCGGAGGGTAAACACATTCAGCTCAGGTATATGGATATTATCCTTCAAAGAAAGACTGCAGGTAATAAAACTGCTGACATGAGGTAAACGTTAAATCAGATTAGTCCCACCACAATTAATCACTTCATTTTTATACCATAAATTTTATAACCAATAACGCAAAGATGTCTTTTATTTATTATTTAGTATTTTGTGCCTAGGTTTCACAAAGCTTCTCTTTGTTCCAAAACAAGAACCCATTCCATCAGCTCTATCCATATTCAGGGGCCACAACCTTCACACTATATTAAGCACCTTTTCCACTAGCGTGGCACGTTGCAGCTATTTTGCCTTTCTATTAGCGATAGTACCTGGTACTTTTTTAAGTACCTGCTCTGGCGAGGTTCCAAGTATTTTTAATTCAGTAACACTGAAAACAACTGCTTTACAAGTCAATAGTTTTTGTATGTCCATGTAAAACTAAGTCACGTCCGTTTCATGCAGCCGTTTCTCACATTTAGAAGGTGCTATATATTGTAATGGAAAACCATACAAAGCTGTGTAGAGTCGAGGCGGGGCGAGGCGAGCTGGGAACACGTAGTGGAAACACGGCATTAGCAGACACTAATTGTGTCACAGCAGCGTCCTTCAAACTTGGCGGATCAACGCATCCTTCCATTCCTGAGCTCTTTGCTCCTACATGCTAAAACCCTTTCTCAAGGATGCACACATCTCGCACTATACAACCACGCAATCACAGTGCCTAAAAGCATGATGATAATAGTGATAATGAACACTACAAACACAGACCCAAAATGAATCGGAATCAACATGAACATAATTGTTTCTTCAATCCAGTGATTAGGGAGAATGAGATGGAGAGAGAGGTTGATTGGTTGATTTGTTTGATTAGCCCAATGCGTGATTCACCGTCAGACACAGGGCATGACAGCATGTCTCCTTTCATCTACTGAGTGGGCTCTTCTTCACCGAGTCAACATCAACTTGGCAAATGTTTGTGCTGCATGTTTACAAGTGTTTTGTCTTCAAGAATTGACTAGCACTTTCTTCGCTTTTCTGTCATTTAACTTAATTTTTGTTCGCCACTTTCTCTCACGTGCAGAAAATTGCCAGCAAGAACGAAAACAAGCATGTCAAGCACTGGGGTTTCACAGCTTCCTGGACAAGACAACACAAGATAAACAAAATGTGGGGGTTTTTTTTGACTCAACACAATTTCCCCTTTCGAGGAAGCCACATCAGTCGATGAATTATTTCGATTGTGTCCGGGTATCCTCTTCCTCAGCTGAATGCAACAGCAGTTTGACAGGTCAAACTGTAGGGCCCAATTCTGAGGGAGGTGGAGAACTCTCTTCCTCTCCCTGATGAGTTTCTCGGATCGGAGTGCTGCTGCTGAGAAGATGATATGGCTGAAAATGTGATGAAGGATCGCCAGAAGCAAGGTTACCCCTATATGTAGTGGGGTAGACAAGACACGGCTGAATATGTGAGCTCTGTACGACTGCTGCAGCTTCTCCCCGCGGTGCCACCGCTGGAGGGAAGTCTTGGTCATTAGAAAATGCCAATTTAAGAGCAGTACAGGACAACACAGTAACGGTTGCCAGACAAAGTGGGAGTTTCCTTGAATTATAGTGATTTTTACCCTCAGAATTAAGGGAGAAAGAGTCCGATAACAGGGAGTGGAAATCCACATCATAATCATAAGCTTTAATTTGATTTTATTTGGCTTATGACCAAATGCTGGGAAACGTTTTTTAAACGGCACAAGCCAAATTGGTTTAACACTACTGAGTTTTGAAAAAACTTGTTATTATTTTGATACAAAATTTAAGCAGTAAGTCTCAAAACAGCGCGTTTAATATAAGACCTAATGAATCCGACGACTCGCTGTATGAAAGACGACAAGATTACGTAAACGCATTAAAACTGAGGGCTATATCCTGAGGGGCCTGGCTACACTATACAATGTGTGAAAACTAAGACTTTTGCACAGAATGCACAGGTTAAATGTACCTACAGACATATCCACATTGCATTACAAATAAAAAGATAAATGTTTGTAAACCGCTCATAAATGACGAGGATTCAAATAAAGTGTTGCCTAAACACGATATTATCCTTTTGGTGTTGTAAGTAAGAGCATCTAATGCTGTTGTAATCCTTGGAATATTAAGTGTGAAGACGACTCCATAAATAAACCCCAGCAGCTCGAGAGAAAATGCTTGATAACAGAGACAGAATTAGTAAATAACTGGTGGAAGGGAGACACTCGGATTTAAAAGATTCTCTGAGAGATAAGAATAAATCCAGCTCTATTATGATGATGATTATTATTGTTATTTTTATTATTATTAAAGAGGTAAACAATAAAAATATTATCTACAACTACTGAATTTTCACACACACACACACACACACACACAAAAAGATTACATTTACAACGTATGTGATATGTGCGGCTTGTCTGCAATAAAACTAGAGCTGAAACGATTAATCGATGAATCGATTATTATTCGATTACTAAATTAATCGACAACTATTTTGATAATCGATTAATTGGTTTGAAGCTTCTTTCATGATTAAAAAACAGATTTCTGATTGTTTAAGCTTCAAATTAATCATTAAAAGTCAATCATAATGGTTTGTGGACAAAACAAGACATTTGAGAACATCATCATTTCCAGGTTTGATGAACACCGATCAACCGATTTTTTATGGTTTTCTGATATTTTATGGACCAAACGATTCATCAATTAATCTAGAAAATAATCGACAGTATTACGTTTACAAAGGGATATACAGTGTAGATTAAAAAATAAAAAAACATTGGGTTTTCTATTACCATTGTACATTAACCTCATATTTTGACCAAAAAGGGTAAAAAATATCCTTTGAAAAATCCTTTACCCCTTAAATTGTAACAGTATAAACACTAGCAGTTCACAGTGAGCAGGAAGGCAGTGTGCGAGCAGTTTAGAAACACTACATTGAAAAAGGCATCGGCAAACGATCGTCCACATTTCACTACAATTTGATTTTAGGTGCCATGAAAGCGCAAAGAATAAAACACGACAGAACAATGTAGCCTCTGACTATTTAGTGATCTCAGGGGCGTCGAGACCATGCAGCTCCGTGTGCTTCACTGATTGATTCTCAGCAGTAAAAATTCCATAGTCCAGTGGTTGTTATAAAATCAAAATTCGAGCCACAATAAAAAAAAAAAAGTGCCCACTGCAGACCCTTGTCTCCATTTGTATGTGGCCGACTCTAAACTTCATACAGGGGGCAAACGTTCGTTTTAATATTGGGGTGCATTCAGCAGACATATCTGTACACACACGGGTACAACTTAATTGAATTAACTAATTAATTTATCTGCGGTTTTTCAAAACAAGTATTGCAATAAGGCTATCGGGGCTATTCACAGGCCCCGTTTTTCATCCGAATACAAATATTTGGTAGACTCAAGGGGATACAGCAGAGAGGCTGCTCAGCAGGAAGCCATAGGCAGTTTCAATATTTTACTTAAAAAGTGATTTAATATTGTAAAAAAAACATCAACAACAAAAAAACTGCCACTTCTGCAGGGTCTCTCCATTTCCTTTTAGTCGCAGTGCTTGCAGCTGCAGTGACAACACATCACAAAGAGTACTGGGACAATGACAAGACTGTGCCAGAGATTATAGGGACACTCTTTTGATGAAGTGGCAGCTTGTGAGATTTGCAGCAGATAGTAAACGAGTATAGGAACTCTGCTGGAAGTGCAGTCTCATCGCTTTGAACATGGAAACAAGTCGGTGTCCATAAAGCCAGATCTGTTGGTGTGGAGAGGCGGCTGGAGGTTAATGTTACAACACAACAAAAAAGACACAGGTGTCATAAATTCTATTATCGTTTAAACCTGCAATGCACGGCCAGTAGGCTCATGAAGAGACACCAAACGCCTCACCTGGCTTCCCCACCTATGGCTAATTCTCCCTAACCGAGAAGCCATATATAACCTGCTCTCTTCCAGGTCGTCTATTGCTTTGGGGGGGAGAAGTAATACTAAATGTACTTTTGGATGTGTACTGATCACTCTACGGTTCCAACCAGGAATCAAGCACTGCGAGAGGACCGACTCACAATTGGACAGGCAAGTATATTAGTGGGATGTCGCTACTCTAGTTCCACTCCACAATCTCATACTGTAAGTCACAACATTTTTGCAGACACATAGAGGATATTTTTGACTTCATGTAGTACGGCATGTAACAGAGACATGTCGTCAATCTTACTGCAGTCATGGAGCCCACAGACTATTATGTAACCATTATAACACATAAAAATACACTATTCGATGAACGTCGTTTTCCTGTCAGACCTTTTTGAAATGTAGGATCTGTGACTTCTAAACCCTTTTACAACAATGACATTTCAAATACCTCGTGTCCGTTTGTCAGTTTCATTTCAATAATGTCATGACTCCAAGTCTCCAGGAAATAAATATCATCTCTCTCTATACCACAATTACAATGTTTTTTTTTCTTTTCTTTCAATTTTCCCAAACAACAGAAGTGACCATAAACAAAAATTGCAGTGTTGAGAAATAAGGAGTGCTGTAGTTCACGTCAATTTCCAGGTTGTCCATCATGTGCATCATGCAATTACAGTATTGTGAAGCCAAAATGAAAAATGTCAAGGAATTCAGCAAAAAAAACCTTTATATAACCAAGAATCATCTGTGGGAAGATTATTTTCTTCTTCTGCTCTGTGTGTTTTTGTGTGTGAATGCTTCGGTCAAATTTGAAATCTGAAGATAAGGACGCTTAGTTTGATAGTGGAGGGAAATGTGAAGGTGGAGAAGGAAGTCAAACGATGGAAGAAAAGGCGAGTGAAGCGATGGAGGAGGGAGAGGTAGGGTAATGATAGCAGGATGGTGGGAGTACGGAGAAAAGAAACGGGGGGGGGGATAGTGGGGACGGTGGGAAGGATGGAGGAGGAACAGTATGACATGTGTTGTTTTATTCTCATCCAGAGGCCAGTGAGAGGAGGCAGATACCTGCTGATTATTCTGCTGTATTATCAAACAGTAAAGAAAGAAAATATGAGGAAAAAGGTGTTTGTGTATTTGCAGTGTTAGGTAACAGCTGCTTTCCAAATGCAGCCAACACTTACACTCTAGTTTCTCTATTTATTCCCCTTCTCTTTGCCTCTCAATTAATCATCGCAGATTCCTACACTCCTCTTCTCTCCATATTCCTCTTCTTGTGCTCTCCTAACCTGACCTGACCGCCCTTCGTCTCTCTCACTTTAATGCTCTTATCCCTTCCAATCCTTTATTTGCTTCCCCTCTCCTTTCTCCTCTCAACTCTAGCTGTATTTTTTTTTTTTAAAAAAAAGGATATCTTCTTAAATATGTCTGAGCTCTCGTCGCCGTTGCATTACGCCATCGAAATACTAAGCCCTTAAAAATGCAGAGGATGCATTTTGGAGACGAGATGTGGATTTAAATGAAGCTGCTCTCTCTTCTACGTCATGTACATTTCTGTGTGTACGTGTAAATGTTCCCGTGAGACCAACCATCTTAGTTTGGTGTGCATGTATGTGAAGAAGAAAAAAAAAAGAAAAAAAAGGAGTTGCCGATTTCCCTGTATATTGTCATTTAAATATTTAAATAGTCTTCCAGTGCTTGTATATGTCTTCAACATCATGAAGACATCACCCCTTTACATACTGTGGAGGGAGCTCAGCTTTTGGGGGGGGAAGTAATAGTGTATTTTACATAATGGATATAAAGAAACAAGTGTTGCTGTGCGAGTGAGGCAGGAACAGTGGCTTACCTGCTGCTATGTGAGAATGAATGATTGATGAGTTGGATTTTGTCTCTTGGTATATTGATGAAATGCTTATGGGCCAGAGGGAAGGGAGAAAATGTACAAATGCGTGCAGTGCAAACATGCCTGCATGTGTACGTGTGTGTGTGCTGTGACTGTGTCTGCTGTAGCCATTTACATAAAGGGTTTGTTTTTTTTCCCACTGCTGCGTACGTCCAGATGGATGCAAATGGCAGCCAAATATGGAATGAAGTCCTCCTCTAATAGTGCTTGTTCAGTAGCTTGTTTCAGCGATGACTTATGATCCAGATGTCCAATGACGGCAGAAAATGTCTTAATGTCCGGCCATCTGTTTGATGGCCAGCACTTATTAAAAACACTAAACGTCTACGAAATCAGAAATCTATGTTGGTGAATAAATGTGTGTGAACAGTACCGATTCGTGTGAGCGCATACGGTTTTTTTTCCCCATTTCAGTTCATGTACAGATAGAAAATGTCAGTGGAAAAAATGGAGGTGTGGAAACGGGAAGATTAGAAAAGTATTATTTGGGAACTTGGGCCAGGAGCAAACTAGTACGCAGCAATAGCGAAAGTGTATGTAAGTGTGTATTTTTACACTAGAGCTGAAACAATTGTCCATGGCCAAGTGGAAAGGGAACTTGACTTGTTACCGGAGGGTCGCTGGTTCAAATCCCCACTTGGCAAAAAAGGGCTGGGGTACCCCTGAGCAAGGTACCCAACCCCCAATGCTCCCCGGGCGCTACTCAGTGTGGCAGCCCACTGCTCCTAATTCTAGGATGGGTCAAATGCAGAGGAATGCTTTGCCTAAGGGGATTAATAAAAAAAAATTTAAACTTATGAATCGACAACTATTTTGATAACTGATTAATCGGCTTGAAGCTTTTTTCATGATTAAAAACAAGATTTATGATTGTTGCAGCTTCTTAAATGTGAATATTTTCTGGTTTCTTTGCTCCACATGACAAATAAATCACTAAAACTGAATCAATTTGGTATGAGGACAAAAACAAGACAATTGAGAACATCATCATTACCAAGTGTGACAAACACTGATCGACCTTTTTCAACATTTTCTGACATTTTATGGACCAAACAATTACTCGAAAAAAAATAATCGACAGATTAATTGCTTATGAAAATAATCATTATTTGCAGCTCTAATTTACACATGCTTAAAGTACGATAGAATAGAATAGAAAGCTTAGATTACAAGACAATGGAAACAATAGTTCCTCTGAAAAACATACGACACAAATAAATTCAAGACATATACCAATAAATTAAGTGCTTTAAAATAGAGGACAGGTATCCATTTGTCATTGCACAGAATTGCAATTTTCAAAAATACTCAGGCACAGCACGGATATAGGGAAACCCTGATATATACTGTAGGTACATTATACATTATTTTCTTATGACCAGGTCTGTATTTCTTTAACTCAGTGTTTGGGTTTTGAGAAAGGGATTTCTCCACTTTTATGGATTTTTACCAGACGTTTTGACAGCTTGCCTGTGTTTTCACTCCTACAGCCAAAAGACCTGCAGCGTGTGTGTGTGTGTGCGTGTGCGTGTGTGTGAGAGAGAAAACTGAAAATGTATCATAGGCTACAGTCTTAATTTGACACGTAGTTTGTGACACAAAACATGCAAGACACCATTTATGTCATATTTTATGAGCCCATAACATTCAGAACAGTTAGATACTATAGTCTAAGCCTGGGTTTCAGTACACTTTAATTTAATTCCTTAATTCAACCGGAATTTGTAAAGATTTGACTTGAATTAACTAATAGTCAGACTGAAGTTTTGCTCTATAAGCTGGGGGGGGGACGTTGATATGCTGTAGAGCAGCAGTTGTATCTCCCATGACCATCTTTATATAGTCATCCTGTCAACTTGTCATCTCTGTATTAGCAGAGTCACTGAGCTGCCACTGAAGATCAATATATAGAGGGCAGTTAGTAATACAACTCTTGTTCCGTATTCCTCTGCTTGTGAGCAATCTAGAATAATTTGGATATTATACACCATAACAAGTATCCATTGAATTCGGTCCCCAGAGGGCCTGTTTACATGCAGCATCTTTTGCACACACAAATACAAATTATTTTCAACAAAGGCGCGCACACACAAAGGAGAGCGCTGTTGTGACATGAGTCCGTTGAGACGTGCCTCCGCTCATTGTGACGCTCCGCTGGGTGTGTCACACACGCAATCGAGCGGCATCGTCTTTGTTTTGATTCATTCTTAATTAAATGTGTTAATTCAGCAACGTCAGTGACATCTCAGTCATCTCGCCAGCTCCCAGGTTTTGGTTGCTTAGTAATGCCGAGCACAAAAGAAGCACAACCCCTCCAGGGTTTCGGTTAGAAACACCCCATGCTTCGCCCACAAGTTTTTCCCCGCAATTTCCAAATGATTTATAGCGTTCGCTTTGTGAAGCCAAAAACATCTAATAGCTTGTGATCTGTGCGATTATGTGGTCTTAAATAAACACCATTCTCACATGAAAGCCAATCGACTGGCAACATTACAATTTCTAAGCATCTAAGCACTTCTAAAACGGTTTTTAAGGAGACCGTGAACAGGGTTAAGGGTGAGCTGTAAAGGATAAGATAATGGGATAGAGATGCCTGTTCTGTTTGATAACAATTTTAATCTCTGTATTTATTTCTTTAACCATGATTCGCAAAGCCATTGTGCTTTATTTGTGTGTGCATGTGTATTTCTTCTTCGTTTCTCTGCCAGTTGTCTGTCCACCTTCGTATCTTGTAACCGTTCCAAAGGAAACGACTCACGGAAGCTGCAGGAAATGCCTTTTACACAATGTGACATAGCAGACCTTGAAATAAACAAAGAAGGCTGCAGTTCGACCGTGGGCCAGTGAGAACAAATTCTGCATTTGTCGTGTCAGAATCACTTTGCCTGTATCATTTCACAGGCAAACATTTGGTCAAATAGGATCAGACTGATTAGACTAACCTCAACTTAAAGCAACCCCACGACACATTGTAAACATGTTTTCGGTTTGCATTGTTGAACTGTATATCCTGCATGTGTGTGGGTGCCCTAGAACCACTGCATCCCTGCAGGCATGAGTAATGTGCCTTTGATATGCTTTGAACCCTAGAAGATTGATTCACAGCAATAGGCATTTCCACAGTCTGAATATTCCAGTAAATGTCTCTATTTTTAAAAGGAAATTGTTGTACTGTGAGGACAGTGCCGCACTGACACTCAGGCCCTACAGCACCTTACTCAACCGACTATTGCGAGCACCATTTAGACTGTTGGTGGAATAAAAACAAAACTAAAATGAAGTTGAAAAACAAATAAAAATATGTTAAAATGTAAAAAGGCAATGCAATCGGCACAATATTAGTATTGGCCGATATTGGCTTTAAAATGGATCATCGGTCACGGCAAACACACCAAGATCTGCCTATATGACGAATGACTACAACAGTAGGAAAACATACGCACAACTTTCTGAACTTTATTTTATTTTTTTCATAAATGGAACTTGAAATCACTGCCCTAATTTCTCTTCTCTCATCCTTTTCTTTTTCTTGCTCACTCGCTCACTCACTCACAACCCTGCTCACATTTGCAGTTGAAATGGAGATTTTGTTTTTCGCTGCAATGCAGAGCAGGCATCCTTAAAACTGGCTCCCTTTAATAATTCAGCATTTGAATCAAGCCACACATCTGAATGCCACTGCACATGTGTACGGGAGAATGAAAGACAGCCTATGAAAGAGATAGGAAAGGAGAGAATGGAGGACTAAGGGAGAGGGAGACGGGAGAGTGAGCAGGGCTTGGGAATGAGAAGTAGGAAAGAAGAGCAAGGGAAACAGAAGTTGAAAAGCCTCAGACACCTTACACATTTTAACAGCAACAATCAACTTCATAGTCATTTTTAGAAACGTGCTTATATTACTTGAAACAAACCCAGTTAACTCTATTGGACTAGTATTTACATGTATACAATATTTAAATCACTGACATTTTGGGACGCTCATCTGATTTCACTCCTCATTTCTGTACAATAATGACCTAACGACTAGAAAACTATTAGCATAACTGAACAAAGACTTGAGAGACAGAGAGAATCTGCGAGTATGTTTCTGTTTAGGAGCAACAGAATCTGCTTTACCACCTCGATTGTTCACTTATTACCACATCATATCTTATTAGAGGTGCTTGTGGGCAGTTTTCGTCTCTTCATTGTCTGCCCTCGGATGACCAGGCTTAAATGGCTCCTATCCGATTTTTTTCAGGTCATTCAAGTTCCTGCAGCAGGGAGGGTTTCTGCTGCACGCATTCAGCTAATGTGTGGAGTTTAAGTAATTTAAAGAATCGATAATGTCAATTCGCACATCTTTAAAACAGCGGTCATGATATTATCTTGCCCCAACCTACCACTGCAGGTGCTGAGCGCCGAGGTCATCGACCTGCACTACGGCAAAATCAGAGAACAGTGGATGATAGTGTCACCTTCTAAAGCAAAATCTCACAAACCGGACCCGATTGGTATGGCAACCTTACCACTTGAGATGTGTTCACTCGCCTATCGTCCTCTCAGAATAACGACCCACTGAGAAATCTGTGAATTCAGCATTGCATATCCATCTATGTGTATGTGCACCTTTAGATAAATTGTGTGCGTGTCATTTTTGGAAGCCTTGCTTTTTGCTTTCACGTCTAATTGTAGGTTTAGTTACTTTGCCTGTCTGTGTGTGTGTGTGTGTGTGTGTGTATCTGTCTGTACAGACTGAGTATGCGTTGAGAATCTGTTATGTTTAAAGGCTCAGTTTTCTGTCAAAGCACTGTAAGACACCGTTTGTTGTGGTGGGCTATAGCCTGATTTAACTACAGTGTGCAGTGTGTAAAAGCATTCAAGCTGTCAACCCAGTTGACTATAAGGGAACTGAACCAGACAGAAAATCAGAAGCACACCATTGTCTAATCCAAAGGAGCCCGCGATGTAACGCTCACACTGACGGCGCTTTGAGCTCAAAGAGGCGGGTACAAGCTGTGGGTGGGCTGGCTTCCACTGAATTTGAAATTGATTTGACAAACAACAATGGTGTTGACGTGGCATTTTAAAATGTAGGGCAGTCATTTCACCATACAAAAGAAACACAGACAGCAGCAAAGAGGAGGTTGTCAGAAAATATTGAGATGGGGGATTGTACTTCTTCCAAGAGGAAGGAGTGATGTTTCAAAAGAAAATAAAAAAAAAAACAGGTGGAAATAGTTTAAATGTCAGCACCATTTATGTTGTTGCATTTATCTCAGGCCTCACAAATCTAACTCTGTAAAGGGTTGATTTATGTATTTATTTATTTATTTTTTAAATTTTGTTTATTTAAGATCAAATTATTTTAGGAATAAGGAGTGCCCCTTCTATAGCTGTTTTGATTTATATAATAGATACTGAATTGTACAGTGAAAATGTTAAACACTGATCACTTTATTTCCCACACTCACCTAACCTTCATATGCAGAGCATCACACACACCCACAAAAGTCAACCATTGTTTTCTCAGTGAGCAAAAAAGTGATGAAATAGGCAATGCATTGTTTTCATGCTGCAGTGTGTCATTACCGAGGCACAAAGTAAAATAACTGATGAGCGGTGAAGAGGTGAAAGCCATCTCATCATAGGTGAAAACCATAATTATTTTTTTTATACAGCTCGAGCTGTCACATAAAGTTTGATAAGTCGAGACATCAGTTAGCTGTGTTTTCCATCCCACTCTTGAATTTCAGATTTTTAATATCAAAGATGTTTTAAAACTGTTGAAGGACACATGAAGACCTTTTCATAAATAATTATAAAAAATACACACACACACACACACACACACACACACACACACACACACAAATGCAGAAAACAATGAACCACAAGCTCCTGAATTTCAATTTAAAATCCTGTTGCTTGGGAAACCTCTGCGCATAGGCACAAGCAGATTTAGGAACAATGATAAATATGTGGCCCTGTGACGGACTGGCGAACTGTCCAGGGTGTACCCCGCCTATCGCCCTATGTCAGCTGAGATTGGCACAGCGCCCCCTGCGACCCTCACGTGGAGGATCAAGCGGCAGAAGATGGATGTACTACATTTCTTCGTTCCGAAAAGATTTGTTCCAATTGGAATTCACAATTCCATTGTTTATGGACGCAAAATGAAATGATCCGATTGTGGTGTGCGTACACATGCATCAAGTGTTCAGTTGGAATGGACTATTTTGACATGCGCAGTGTCTTTGGTAGTAGAAGCAAAAGAAGCAGCTTCCACTCCCACTTCGATAGTAAACAAATGTCGCAAACTTCTGCTCGTCCTGCTGCTGTCCGATGTTCAGCAGTAATAAAATGGAAATATGTCACATTTACGTGGATCAAACAAGTGATAGCACCAAACCAGGAAGTAATGATCGGACCAACTGTTTATATGAACACAAATTTTTATTCTGATCAGCCTTTTATTCCAAAATACTTATGTCCATGTACGGTAAACATAGCTACTGTCAGAATGTGTCTGAATGCACTCTAGGCATCTTAAAGCAGACCAGAGTTTTGTAGTATTGTGGTCCTTTCCCGCATTTGTGTACAGGCAGAAAGGAATTCATGGATCGGTAAATAAACCTACTGGATGTTACTGGAAATATAATATGTTGACATTTAATTATGTATTAGTTCAGATGGGTAGCTGTCAGGCAGGCAGACAGAGGGGAAGACTAAACAGTGCTATAGACAGATGGTTTGGTACGTCAGACAAAGACAGAGGAGATATGGAAGCTTTAAGATGCATGGAAACTAACTAACTTCTATTTACAGGACCATGCAGTCGGTACAACTGACTGTTGTAGATACAAATCCTGCAACCAAATTCAATCTCTTCCTGAATGATACTGTATGTGTAAGAGGAGAAAAAACAAAACACCTTTAGTCTGTTGAAAGAATACCTTGAACTTTACAAGACATGATTTGGTAGATAATAAGTTTCCTGTCCTAAATGCCAAAGCAATTATATGAGGCTTTCTCACATACTATAATGTCAGTGACAAATCATCCCCCAAATGCAACTAGTTAAGCTGTTTTTTTTCCTGACAGTACAAAGCCTGAATCCAAATGGTTGAACCTTTCACACATGCATATCAAAAGGTCAACAGATTGCTTAGAACAAAACATAATATATTGAATTGGAATGGGGGGAGTGGAATTAATTAGTCATTTTAACTTACTCCCTCGATGAAAAGTAGTGTTTGTCAAGGTTGGGTTTATGTAAAAGGTGGCTTAAAAGAGATGAGATAATATTATACGAGTGAGTGACAGTTTGGCTTCTTCTCCAACTCACTTTACAAGGCCTGAAACAAAGATTGATTATAATATGGACTCGTGATGAGGTCATGGGCACAGGATGCTGTTAAATGAGAGAGCCAACTCTTGTCACATCATGAGAAAGACAAGGCTCCACACTGACCCCACTGCCTGAAAACTCCCATCTGGAGCAGCGCGACAGGAAACAGGCCCGTTCATTAGCATTAGGACTGGACAGATGCAGAAGGTGGCAAAGGCGCTTTCACATCTGCCCTCTCTGGGTCTGTGTGAATGAGTGGCAATCCATTATCCTGTCCGGCAAACATGACCTGAAACAGGTGCACCAGCTGGAACAGTGGGAATTGAGTCTGCTTGCTACTGTCTGCTAAAATATACCCACCCATGCTCCAGTAGCAAGGCATATGTTACTGGATATGTTACTCACCATGCCCACTGAGCACCACACACAAATCAGTTAACATCTGCTCCAGGTCAAGGCCGTACAATATTGTGGAGAAGCTGTAATATTATATATGTATATATATATATATATATATATATATATATATATATATATATATATATATATATACATATATATATATATATACATATACATATACACATACACATACACACATATATATATATATATACATATACATACATACATACACATACATATATACACATATATACACACACACACCACCTTTTAGTCACATTATTCCAAACCAAATGCCAAAGTTCACAGGATAGACACAAAAGCAATACTATACTGTATCTCTCTCACCTGTTTTATACGGCATCACTTAATAACTAACTAAATAAATAAATATTATCCACAATCTAAGGTTACAACATTAACAATCTCAATTTAAAAAAAAAAAAAAAGATGCGGTCTCTGAAAGTCATAACAAAACATGCCACAGCATGACTAAAGTCCCTGGGGTACTAACCCATCTCATTTGTTCTTTCTGGTTTGGCTTATTAGCTATTTCCACTCTGACTGACTCCATGTCGGGACTATCTAAGGTTACAGACACAGACATCCAAAGCTTTAGTGTGTGGAAAGCTCCTGCAGCTCACTGTAATGAGGCAAAGACACAAAGTCACATAACATACTGTGACACTGTGGCAAAAAAAAGAAAAAAGGATTGGAGTGATTCAGAACAATGGTAACCTTAAACTTTAGTGTTTGCTAGAGTGTCAGTGTTTAACACTATCATTTAAAGTTGGAAATAAACTCAACTAAATTCAAGCACTTTAAAAAGCACATTAACATATTAGGTGGTGGGTTGCAACAACTGCATGTTTTCTTCTTCTTCCTGGTGGAAACTGAAATGCTCCATGATCATATGCAGTGACGGCAAACAATAACAAACACATATTATGCACATTAAATTCCGGTGGTATGTTATGTTGCTTCCTATTAAAATGGAGGCTACTAGTCGATGCTTTGGTGCTGGGAGACGATTTACTCAAAACAGCTTTGCCTGACAGTGTGGGGAAGTATTTTGAGTTGCATACCTTAAATGGCAAAGCAATAAACACAAGAACATTTGAACACTTCATGCAAACTCCTGTCCAACACCCACAATGACAGCAAACCTTCAGGCTCACCTGCTACTTTCCCACTCAGGCACAGACTCAGAGGCACCACAGATGAGCAAGTCAACATCGAGTATACGACCTCATCTGACTGACAAATTTTCAGCACACTCGGCTTCAGCAGGCTCTTTGCCAGAGGCTTGTAAAATGCCATCCCCAATGAAATTGCAAAATTTATGTGAAAGTATGCGTATAAGGGACAATCCTTCTCCCTCTAGGAAGGGGAAATTCTTGATAACATTTGATAAATACAGTATATGACTTTTGGAATGTTTTTTATCTTAAAGGAAATAGTAGAAGTCCGTTTAGTTTAGACCATGTTCTACCACATCCCATTAGAACACATTTCTTATCAAATATAATTTCTGTATTGAAGGTGCACTTTATTAACCAACAGATCTATGGGTGGTAAAAACAAGACCACTGACATTCACAGCTCCGTCATTATTGTTTTTGTGTGCTCCCCTGATTCATTGAAGATTAGATTAGAACACTAGATTAACATTTCGGCTTATCCCAAGAAACATCTGACCTCCTAATCTTACAAAAGGCACCACAGGGTATTTGCAGTTTTGAGTGAAATACCGCAAAACGGGCCACACGGCAGAATAGTCGATGTCAATACCATGGCAGGAGCAAAATATTAATGATAGATCGGGTGCCATTTATTGTAGAAATATTGCACCCCGAGGATACCACTTCTGCTTGGAGACGTGAGAGCACATCTCCGCTATGAGCAGCCTTAAGAGAAAAGTACAACACTACCCAACCACTGTATACATGTATCCGATATGAAATATGACTGCTTTAATGCCATAACATGAAATGTAAAGAGTGTATGGAAATGTTATGGTTATGGATAATATTGTATCTAGCATCTAACAGAATAAAGACAACATCTATCGACACCAAACACATCAGCATGATGCGATGCAGACACGATAAAAGTCAGAAATAGTCTAGAAAATTACTGATTGAGTCATGCTACGTTAACTAAGAGTATCTTTCAGGAAAACCTATGTGCGATAATGATGAGAGACAAGAAGTGTTTCAGGTGAGGGGGCTTTTTCACACTAAAGTGAGCGTATTGATAGACAAGAAGAGTGATTCATTTGAAACTTGAAGGTTCATGCTCCGGAGACTTTCTCA
This sequence comes from Solea solea, assembly GCF_958295425.1. Lineage (NCBI taxonomy): Eukaryota > Metazoa > Chordata > Actinopteri > Pleuronectiformes > Soleidae > Solea > Solea solea. Next base: position 14,284,645 of record NC_081140.1, on the reverse strand, counting down.
TGTCCCAGAAAAGTTTTGGAGTAATGAGGTATGTGACAAAATGAAAATGTGACAGCCAAGAACCTTGAACCAGCTTTCCCCCTCATGTATCAACAGCACTCTTATTAATCTCACCTAAGACCTTTCCATCCTTCATCCCGTTTTCTCTATGCATTGGACAAAATCTTTCTTGAACTTCTAAAATACTAATCTGTTAACAACCACCTGAAACTATTTGGTGACTTGCATCTATTCCCCCATTTCAAAAAAAAACAGAGAGCCAAGCTCATTTAGCTATGTAAATTCCGGGGCAATGTTGGTCTGACCTGGCATTTAAATTTGCATGTCAGAGCTGACGAGCAGTGATTGTATCCAGTGTTGATATGTCCACAGGCTCTGTGAGGCAGTTGGACATGATGCCAGTGTCCTTTATTTACAAGCCAGGGGTCTATTATAGTCATAGACGCTGCCATCTGTGAGCAGTAAAATACAACGTTTTGATGGATGCTACAGATTTGTCATGATGCGACACGGATACACAATTTCGTGAGAAAAGTCAGGCTATGGACCAAAAAAAGAAGTGAATTGAAGCTGCTTCTACTCAGTTTCTTGCCTCCAGCACAGAAGTTCTGTCTTGTCTCCGTCTATGGTCGCAGTGTCATAGTGTGTGTAAGACGTTTTGTTCTCTGCCCTTCCTCCTCTTATCTCCACCAATTTACTTCATAACCCGCATCAGTCTCTTTTGTTTCACTACGTTACACTACGTTACACTATCTCTCTGCATCTTCATCCCACTCCATTCTCTGTCCCAGCATCTGATTCCCCTCATGTTCTTATGTGACCTGCAGACATCAGAGCTGACCGAATCAGTGCTTTGATTTCAGAAATATGTTCTTTCAGCATCCAAGTGGCAACATAAAGGAAGAGTTCAGCACTCGCATGGCAGATGTCAAAGGACTTACTGGTGGCCTGCAGTGCCCAGAGACTCCTCTTAAGACAACTTGTTTTTTTCTGGTTCATATTGCTTTCACTGTGCTTTTCACATTCAAGTTAAAAGTAGTGTAAAATAACCCTTCCCCCCAAACACAAAAGAAATGTGACCACAACAACATACTAAAAGTAGTATATCAGGGCAAAGCATCTGGTCTTTCATATTATCATTTCAGTGATCAAAAGTGTTTTTTCATCACTCCAAAGTGAAACATATTCATCCAGTGCAGGTTAATACTGGCCGATTATTTTCTGTGGCCAAAAGAAGGGTGTTTTGTGTCTACAGATTGGCACAAGATAGGATGCTTTGGCTGCAGTTTACTCCATTAGCTAAATATTTGAAAAGTAGGGGTTAGGGTTGCATTAATATATGTAAATGCATTGCATGTGATCCGCTGTGGCGAACCCTAAAGGGAGAAGCTGAAAGAAGAAGATGCATTGTGTATTCCATAGTTCACTGTATTTAAAGAAAATGCTGTATCAAGATACATTATCTGTGGCTTCTACTCACTGCAAGCCATTTCATGGAAATTATTCAGGGGGCAACCTAATAAAATTAATGGAAATCACGGAGTATGAAAAATACACACTCTCGAGATGTCATGTTTCTAGAGTGGCAGTTGTTTCTTTTTAATGAACTGTTTTCAAGTGTGAGCCATAAAAAGGGTGGCTTTATAAAAATCACAGACATACTTTGTTTAGTACAGGAAAGAGGACTTCATGAGTGCTACTTTGCAGAATATGAAGCTGCTGACATAAGTTGCCATGGCACACCATTAAATACACTCCACAGTGATTACTGTAAGGCAACATGAAGTTTCATGGACTTTGCAACCTTTCATGTGGAATGAGTCGAAATATTAGAGCCGTTGTGAGTCTTGACCTTTTCAACACAATATCAGGGCTGTAGTGCCTAATGTGTCAGGACAAGATTCAAACATAGGGGCACAGACGAGAGCGTCACAGCCTTAATTGGTGAAGTAACACTGAAGGGTGTGAACTATGCCTATCATTGGACATACACAACCACACAGTGCTACTGGCTGAATAACTAGGAGATTGTGAAAAACTTCACAATCTCCTAGGTATGCTAGGGGATGGCCTAGGTGTGCCTTTTTTTAGACTTGTCTAGTTTCATAATTCCCATTTTGATTGTCTACATGGTGTCATGAGTGATATGATGTCCATCATATGTTTGCAATGTACCACACTAAGGCCTCAAATTTAAGTTATTTATTAAGAGTATGAATGTAACAATAACCTGTCAATTGGAAACTAACTGTAAAAACAAGAGAAGTCATAGAGTCATGTAGCTCTGTGTTGCTCTGGAAGTCCAATAATCTGTTGTTAAGGCCACTAAATCTGCTCTGACCTCCAATAATGCTTTTGTGGTAAGATGTGACCTGCTTGGCATTTCGTAGCGTGATTCCAGTACGTTAACTAACTGTTTAAATCCAGGGTTTTCCACCACTGAATATGTCTGATGCTACAAACACCTATATCGCTAGTTATCTCTTTAGCGTGAGTTGAATTTTGAGGAAATTTTGAGTTGCCTGTGTTAACAGAATTGTCGTAGTTGCGTCTACGTCCTTTTGATGCGTGCGCAGATGAAAACACACCATGGTTTTCTTGTCTACTACATAAACATTGTCGACAAAACTCATGGGGATGGTTATGAGGGTTACTATTAGTTGGCAGCAGCTTCATGTTAGTGAGAGGAGGTGACATGTAGTCATGCTACATTTCTCCTCTGGCATCGAGCAGGACGTCACACTGGGGGCGTGGTCAAATCGGATTCCACCTTTGCTTGCGAAAATCAAGATTGTGACACCCCTATCCATGACACTACACAGACTCGATTTATTTTATCTTTTAAGCTTTACATTTGTGTACTATATCTGTTTGTTTCGGCCCATTATCTAATGCATCAGGTTCACTCCAATAGTTGGCTGCTCCGTTTGTGTTTTTCACATACAGATATGCACCAAGATGCAAAAATGGTTATACAAAGAACTGAGATTCACAAGCACAACATAGCCCAAAGCAAGTGGATTACAAAATGAAATAAAGATTTATCTGCACAATGGGATTATCGATTGGAGTGGGGCATACACACATGAACACAGAGACACACCTGTGCTGATTCACCCCACTGAAAAAACTCACATGCAAAATAAAGCAGCATGAATTTCACTGCAGCAGTTATACTTGTCCGATGTAACCACAGGGGCCACATTGAGAAAAAATTTAGCCGTAATGGACCCAGTTAAATTAACGCAAGAAGTAACCAAATCCAGATTTGTGGTATACCAGTATTTTGTGATACAAAAGACTTCTTTCACCTAGAAACCACGCGACCAAAAAGTTTAAGAAGAGAATTCTATTCCTCAAAAACACAAACAGCTCTTTGACTGGAACGTTTTTTTCTTAAAAACAAATCACTACACAAACAAATAACAACATCAACAACTAAAATCACCAAAATGTATGCATGTACAGCAGCTTTAAATACATTAAAATCTGCATAAACTATTGTTTATGCTAGTCATATAGCATAGCTAGCATGACCTCTGGTCTATGAACTAATCAGTTTGAAGCCAAATTATGGATTTAAGGAAACAAATGCAGATCTACACTGTATGAATCACAAATACACAAGTACAGGACACCAAACAACAACTACAGCACACTGCTACCTCACAGTTAAACATATTAAATGACATACATGTAACCGTAGCACAGGCACAGCGGGCCATGTAAACATCAGGACATAAACCAGCCAGCAAAGACAGAGGCAGACTGTGTATTCGACTCACCTTGATTATAGACGTTGAAGTCCTTCTTGTTGCTGTTGGTGAAATTGTCCATCTTTTTAACAGTCCTTTGCGCGTGTTGCTGTCTTTTTTGCTGTCAATTTTTTCCCTTGTACATACTCCTTCGATGGTGGAAAGCATACCAACTTGGTTTGTGTTATTTAATGAAACACTTTTGGACCTTGTTGTAAGTTCAGGAAAAGCCTGGCTTCACAATTTTCCTCTCACGGTTTCTTCCTCCAGACACACGTCCGTCCGTCGTTGGCGTCGCGGGGGTCACTATGTCACTAATTGATGCATTATTCAAATTTCAACTTCACTTGCGACCTCACCACAGCACAGAGCCCTTATCGATGTAGGGTGCAATACCAAATCTGACCACACATACTTACTATTGTCACAGACAGGCAACCAAGGGGGGCGCTGTTTCGTCCAAAATAAAAACAGACACATTTAAATTGATCAGATAAAACAATTATCATGAAAGGTATTTTGTATTGTGGGGATGTTGTGTTTACCTCCATTGAAATACATTTAACAAAGACAGATTAATATAGACATAGATATAAATGTAGTTTATTTTTAGATTTACATTGAATATATTTTGGTCCTCCTGTCTAAACTTTACTTCAATATTATGATCAAAGTGGATTTAAAATGTCCTCTTTTAAAATTGATGCTTGGAAACTACTGAACTCTGAACACTCGGGGAGATGAAGGTTTACTGTTGGATCAATTGTTTATCGATGAATGCAAAGTTTATTTCAGTGTGCACATGCTGAAAACTAAAAACCTGGTTTATAGCAGTCATGTCACAGTAACAGCAGAGGTGCTGAAATATGATGATTTACGTAATAGTAACGTGCATGCATATTGAGTATGTTGGCATATAGATAAATCAGCTAGATATAATGTGATATTGAATGGTTTGAGTTACTGCGTCAGCACCTGAAGTCTGCCTTTGTCTCTGTGTTCATGTGGCAATTTTGTTGTTTTGTAGCAACCTTTACTCAGCCGAGTGATTAATAAAACATGGAGAGTGGGTAGGAGTGTGTGTGTGTGTGTGTGTGTGTGTTGTGGCACATGGAAGTGTGTGTCAGGAGAGAGAAACTGCAGCAGAGCAAGGTGGCTTATGTAGGTCATCACAGAGAGACCACTAGGGAGAAAAGATGGTTAGGCTGCAGGCATAAGGGAGTGGTGAGGCTTTAACTGTACCACTAAATCTCAGCGCTTTAACCCCAAATTCGAGGAATAACGGGAAACTATTTTGTTTTATAGAGATTATACGACGTTAGATGTAGATGAATAAATCAGTGCTGGTGAAACCGTAGAAAAGCCCACACAGAGGACAAGTCTGGAAATGAATGACCAATTAAAACCATTTAATACCTGCTCAATCAAAGCCATCTGGAAAGGGGCCTGGGAAAAAATAGAAAACACAAGCAAATCACAGAAAACAGATTAACCAGTATAGTTTTTTCACTTTTCATTTTCCAGATAATCCAGAGATAAGGCATGTCTGCAGTGTAACCCTTTAGCACCCTTTCTTTGCTTATTTTAAGGGTTAACACTTTTATTTACAATGTACTGTATGTTAAAATAGTGTATTAACAATTTAAAATGAAGAACAACCAAAAGTTTTATTTATAAAAAAAAAAAAATAATAATTTTTATCTCACTGCCCAAAAACAGGCCAAAAAATTGTATGTACAGGTGATTATCCCCTCTTTTTTTCCCCTTTCTGGCCACAAAGCCACTGATTTGCTGGCTTCCTGCAACAGTGTGAATGAAATTACCGTAATAACCACACGGTGCAACTTCTCAGCTTTCAGAAACCACATTTTTCCAATAGCATAAACCGTTGCATAATTACGGTCATGCAGAGTGAGGTTGCACGAACGTGTCGTCTGTGATACGAACTGTGTCAAAGGGTTAAAGGGGACCACATGGTGGAGTAGTGGCTAGCACTGTTGCTTCACAGTAAGAGGGTCATCAGCTCGGATCCTGGTTCGAATGAAGGCCTTTGTCAGTTATAGGATAATTGACAGTTGCCAAGTAGGTCACACCAGCTTGACGGGAGGTGTGAATATAAGAGCGAATGTATGTACGTCTCTGTATGTCGGCCCTGGAATGGACTGGCAACCTGTCAAGTACCTTGCCTTTCGCCCTATGTCACCTGGGATTGGCTACAGGCCCCCTATGACCTTCATGTGGAGGATAAAGTGGTGGAAAATGGATGGATGGATACTGCTTGAAACAGTATTACATGTTGTTTTAGATAAAAAGTAGTCCTCCCGTAAAACTTTGTACTATTTTAATTCTATGGTACAGCAAAAACATGGTGGTTGGCAGTCGTGCTTTCTTTTCTGTGTGGAGTTGCATGTTCTCCTCATGTGTGGTGAACTGTGTCACCTTGATTAGGATTGGCTCTAGCTCCGCTTTGACCCTCAAAAAAATAATTAGAGACTTAATGATATTCTTGCTGTTATAATGCACAAACCCATTCATTGTACATAGTAAGTGTGTTTTAGAAGGTGCACGAAAAAAAATACTGTCAAGAAAACTATTGTAGCAGCACCACTTTACAAGAAATCCTGGTTTTCACTTTTATTTATGTATAAGCAAGGAGTAACATACTGCCTCGACTGCACAAGGCCCTGAAAGTAGCATGTTAATTATTTTAACAACTGTAATATAAAATATTGTTCTTCCTTTTGATGTATTTATAGTCCTCTGACTACTTTATTATTCAAGTATGCTCACACAAGGCTGCATTGCAAGAAGAGACTCGTTGTTTAAAAGCATGTATTGTCTCTGTTTTACATCGCAAATGTATTCAGTGATGATTTGGATGCAGATATTTTTTAATTGCCTTGTCCTGATCACGGCACTCTTTTAGATATCATATAGGATGCATTATTACAACATTTCACACACACATAATCTCTCTCTCTCTCTCACTCTCACACACACACACATACGTATACGTATGAGTTTGCACACACATCACCCTGACCCTTTAAATCTGCAAATCAGCAAAGGAGCTTCATTAGAGCGGTTGTGAAGAGTAATCACAACTTGCGCTGGTGCATGTGAGAGCCCCAAGTGGTCCATTAAGCCAGTGATATTATTGTTTGGTGTGAGGAAGCCGTCTTCGCAAGTCGAAAAACACACAATAGCTGCTTTGAGGTAACATGCACAGCTTCATCAGCAGTTTGGATGAGAGTTACTCACAATAATGAAGACTTCAAAGTAAATCTGCATTACATTTTACCATAGTGTTACATCTCAATCGCTGCACAGTGTGTGGTATCCTTCACTCAGGAATGCAGAATTAATGTGTGTGTAAGTGTGTGTTTGTTTGAATACCTTCAGCTATGGGGTACAGTACAATGTGTTTCATCTTGTTTTTTTTGCCTTTCATGCAAATATTTGAAATCATGCGGGTGCATATTCAAGACAGCTTGAAAACAGCTGCGAGCACGTCTTAATGCTACTGTTGGGATCGTCTTGTTTCCGTCTTGTCAGAGATGCAGCCTGTCAATGTATGTAGTGAGATTGAGGGGGAATCTTGAAGCTTTACCTTCTCGGTATGGGCACCACAAGTTAATGAATTTATTCATAATCACAGCTCTCAGTTGCTGGGTATGTTTGTTTGGAATACTGATGGACGAGCATGAAGTTTGCTGTATAGATTATTCTGTTTGCTTTTGCTGCTTAATTGCAGCAAACTGATTGACAGACTGATCAGTCAGTTAGTGCAGGCAAGCTCTGCAGGAGCCGAACCTGTGTGGAGTGACCGCAAAGAGCCAGCGTCTGTCGGCCTGGTAATAAAAGCACTAGTCTCATCGCGTCTTTTCTTTTCACATTAATGTCAAAATCATTTTAATAAAGCAGCTCTGCAGTACTAGCGCCAAAAACAGTTTAAACTGTTGTAGAGATATATGGCTTTATGGTAATTTTGTGTTATTTTTTTCCCTCCTTGTAGTGAAGTATAATGTTCCAGAATTACAGCAGATTCTAATAAATGAATACACTGCATTCTGCACCTCACAATTCACTGTATGCCTTAACATTATGCATTAATGTACAATGAGCAAAAGCAGTAAACACCCCAAATAAGTACTGATGCTGTATGGATGGGTAACAGGATCAGAGGTATCGCTAAAACGCTATAAAATAGTAACTTAGAAATGCACAAATAATGATTAGAGACAAAATTCTGAGGAAAAAAGTCAGAACTCTGAGATGAAAATCAGAATTCATGGTGGTCTTACTCTTCCATACCTTTGGTGTAAAATTTACATTTTTTTAATACTCAAACGACAGACAATAATTGAGCAAAACCAAGTAAATATGAAGACTCGGCCTCTGATAGTGTCACCGAATAGCATCTCTCTCGCTTCACAGAAGCAAATCACCTTTACTCTTTCTGGCCACAAAGCCACTGATTTGCTGGCTTCCTGCAACAGTGCGAATTAAATTACCGTAATAACCACACGGTGCAACTTCTCAGCTTTCAGAAACAACATTTTTCCAATAGCATAAACCGTTGCATAATTACGGTCATGCAGAGTGAGGTTGTGCGAACGTGTCGTCTGTGATACAAACTGTGTTAAAGGGTTAAAGGGGACCACGTGGTGTGTAGTGGCGAGCACTGTTGCTTCACAGTAAGAGGGTCATCAGCTCGGATCCTGGTTCGAATGAAGGCCTTTGTCAGTTATAGGATAATTGACAGTTGCCAAGTAGGTCACACCAGCTTGACAGGAGGTGTGAATGTAAGAGCGAATGTATGTACGTCTCTGTATGTCGGCCCTGGAATGGACTGGCAACCTGTCAAGTACCTTGCCTTTCGCCCTATGTCACCTGGGATTGGCTACAGGCCCCCTATGACCTTCATGTGGAGGATAAAGTGGTGGAAAATGGATGGATGGATACTGCTTGAAACAGTATTACATGTTGTTTTAGATAAAAAGTAGTCCTCCCATAAAACTTTGTACTATTCTAATTCTATGGTACAGCAAAAACATGGTGGTTGGCAGTCGTGCTTTCTTTTCTGTGTGGAGTTGCATGTTCTCCTCATGTGTGGTGAACTGTGTCACCTTGATTGGGATTGGCTCTAGCTCCGCTTTGACCCTCAAAAAAGACCCTCAAACGACAGACAATAATTGAGCAAAACCAAGTAAATATGAAGACTCGGCCTCTGATAGTGTCACCGAATAGCATCTCTCTCGCTTCACAGAAGCAAATCACCTTTACTTTTATTTGATTGTCTACTTAAGCATCTCTCAGTCACCATTTGAGAGCTTCACACCCCAAGGCTTATATGAGTTATGTGTGAGTTTTGAGAGCATAGAGAAGGGAAAAGGCAGAATACAGAGACAGACACAATCTGTGTCAGTGTGAGAGAAAACAGTGAGGGAATAAGATGGAATCAGATGAATCAACTCGTCCTCCAGCTTGCTTTATATAAAGCTTTACCCCCAGTTCTTTATTAAAATATTCTATTGATCAAAGATGTTGTTTTCCTCCTCACCCGTGGGAGACAACAAGAGCGGTGCCTCCTGTACAGTGATGAATGAAATTTCATAACCAGGTTATTCTGGAGCAAGTTTATCCAAAGGCCTGTGTTGCTCTTATTTCTCCCTGCAACCTGATTTGCTGTGCACATTCAAACATAGTGATAGATCAAAGTACTTGACCTGAAAGTTTGTGACAAAATAAATTTAAGAAGATACATCTCCTCCTCTGGCAGACGCAGCACAGAACTGTCTTTAAAAGTGTCTTTTGGAATTCCTGTGAGGCTTCACACCTCTTGGGCTGTGCTGGTTTTCTGCATGAGCAAGCAGGACTGGAGGGGAGTGAGCTAAAGAGAAAGTCAAGGTGAATCGGCCCCGACTGCCTCTCTGTGTGCGTAAGTAATGTGTGAAAAAGATGAAAGTGAGCAGGTTGCAGATCTATTAAAATAATAATAAAAAATGTGTATATGAGCTCTATCTCAGGACATTCTGGGTAACACAATAAAGAAAAGACAAAAGCTAGATTTGACTTGTCAGTGTTTCTTAGATTCTTGCTCATCATTATTCACCCCCCACCACAGGATATGAAAACAGCTGCATATAAAAAGGGTGAGTTGAATCATTTTGACTGAGCTTTTTGTAGCTTTTTAATATGATTTTATTGGAATTCCGTCCCTAAAATACCAAAAGACTAATGTTTGATACATGTTATATGACAGCCGCCTCTCTAGGTTCTGCTTATTCCTTCTGTTTAGGCAAATATCTAATCAACCAATCACATGGCAGCAGCTCAATGCATTTAGGGATGTAGACAGGGACATTTCAGAAACTGCTGATTTAACTGGGATTTTCACACACAGCCACTTAAGGTTTCCAGAGAAAGGGTCTGTAAAACACACTATCCAGAATTAGCATCAGTTCTCATGGGGGAAATTGCCTTGGTGATGCCAGAGGTCAGAGGAGAATGGCCAGCCAGCCTGATTCAAGCTGACAGGCAACAGTAACTCAAATTACAGTTAACAATCAGAGGCAAGGTACTGTGTGCAGAAAACTAAAATGTGTCAACACACTGAATCTTAATGGGCTACAGCAGCAGAAGACACCACACACTGTATTAACCCTTAGAACTCAACGCATTAAAGAATGTCCAATATAGAGTGTCTTATATCCCTTTTTTCAACACAACTTAGGCAATCTGATGAAAAAAAATAAAATTTCACCACTTAAACTTATATAAATTGGATTGAATTTGTGAAATTTGGAAAATATGTCACAGTTCAAAGTTCACTTGGCTCAGTTTTTATGAAAAAAAACCCCAAAAGAAAAACAGTCTAATTTTGTGACTTCTGCACAAGTGTTGTGCTACTTTATATCACTACTAAAAAATTGATATAAAATGAATCATAACTTTGACTCAACAACACATTTTTTAAAGCCTGAATATGTGGCCTATAACCACACCCCCCCAGGATGTCCATATAAGGAGTCCTGCATTATTCCCACTGTAATTTACCACGGGTGCTCAGCACTAAGGGTTAAGCGCACATTAGAAGTGTTCTGATAACTGTGATGTGACGCTGACCCTGGGTACAGTAACACTTTATGAACCTTGTTTTTAGTCTCAAATTGATTGGAGCATTATTATGCACAGCTACCAACCACTGCTACCACCTGCTATGATGGCACATCCCTGGACCACAGGTGGACCTCAGCTGCTTCTTATGAATAAAATTCAGTGCACTTCACTGAGACTTACATTTTCTGTAGTGGGTATATTCTCGAGGGATTTTTCTCTCTTTCTAATGAACTGAGCTTGAAGATAAAAAAAAAAGAAAAAAAAGAGAGGCTTAAGGAGCTTGATTAAACTGTTGGAAAAATAAACCAAAAAAAAAAACAGTGTCAACATGCTGCGTATGTTGTTTTGAGGAAAGTACTCAGCCCAGTTTCAGAAAAGAGGTTAAAAAAAAGGCTATTTCTGAATTTTAAGTTGAGGTACCCAAAGTAGAATTTAACCGTTCTTTTTGTGTCATCTTGGTGCCAATGCAGGCATTGCAGACGCGCTCAGGCTTTGAAAGCGGGTGCCATTCACCCTGTTCTAAGTTGAAGTACTGTCAAAATGATGTTGCAGACATTTGAAGGTCAAAATATTACATTTATGTTGCTTTTAATATTATATTACTTATATAGTAGTAGTACAATAGAGCTCTGGTAGCTCGCTGTTTTATGATGTCCTGTGTGGCTCTTACAAGATCTTTCTAAAGATAGATAACAGTGGGAGGGAAGGAAATGATCCGCCCACCATGGAGTTCCCATTCAAAGGATGTGCATTGCCAGTGACTTTTCAGGCACATTCCCTTCATTTTCATTGTGATGATGGTTTTAGTTTTTCACTGGGTGTCCATGACACAGCTTTATACCTGGATTTTCATCACTCCTGTTATTACTGGTTGCGCATGAGGAAGGATGTGCAAGTGCAAGCGTCAGTGACAAACAGAAAACCGCTGTCATACAAACACATGAACATCCTTTATAAACGCTGCTTGCGACATAAATTCACTGTGGGGCCTTGGTCGAGGACACAGGAGGCAGGGGCGGGTCTCAGAAAATGGCCACAGTGACTTTTGCGGAACATTTACGTCCCTCCAGACAGGAATGTGTGGTTTTCAATAAATGTCTGCAAAAAAAAATAAACTTTTGTTAGTTTTGACTTTGTCAGAGAAAGAGAGAGAGAGAGAGAAAAAGTCTGGAAATGAAAGGCAGAGAGAATTTGACATGCAACAAAGGTCTCGATCCTTGGATGTTTTAGTTATATGCTATGCCCTTTTAATCAATAGGCCACCAGACACCCCTTATGACTTTAAAGCTCTGGAATGTTTTTTTTTTTTTTTTTGAGTTTTGATGGTGAAGGCCTTTAGTGGCCATGACAGGATTGGCAAATAAAAATAGCTGACACACTGGGAATAAAAGAGAGTTTTTCATTTGACGATTCCCATAGTGCTTGCAAGGAGAAAATGGAGCGTATACAACTCAAAGACAAAGCTCCCGAATGAAACAACAGGTTATTATCTCTTGTTTTTATACAGGTGGCTGTAATTGTCTCCAATTACTGTTGGCATTTCTATGTTTACGTGTGCGCGCGTCTAAGTAAACAGGGCAGCTGCAGGTGCAGTCTATTCAATTTGGCAGGTGTGGGAGAATAGCAGGTCACTCGTCAGACTTTGTTTAGTCAATACCCACAATGCTCTCTCTCTCACACACGCACACACACACTGCTTATACAACTTGTGGGAAAATAAAGAGCCCGGATACGGTTGGTTGATTAAGGTCACAATCTGCATGTGAGTGTGTAAACCGCACAAGTGCAGAGGTACACACACACACAAATTAGACCATACAAATGAATGCTGGTATTTACATTTACCTACCGGGAGCAGGGAGGGAAACCAACAACAGCGCTAGACAGTAATGGCAGACAGAACGATGGAGAAAAAAAAGTTGTTTAAGTGTTACCTATGTTTGTATAAGCGAACAAATATACAATTACGGAAGGAAAAACACGGAAAAAACACCCCATACATACGTAGTTTTTACAACATAGTATCCTAAATTCTATACTAGTCAGTGTATAGCGTGATAACTGTGGTTATTCTGTTCTGAGTTATCCCCGTATGTCCTCCCCGTGCCTGTGTACGTCTCTTCTAGCTACACCTGCTTCCTTCCACAGTCCAAAGATATGCATATTTGTTTGTGACTGCGAATGTGGGTCGTTTATCTCTATATGCCAGCTGGGTAAGAGGCTGACAACCATGCATTATTTTTCATTCTTTTGTATTGATAGATAGTCTATAATAAAATTGAAGAGTGCCTTCCTTTTTTGTGACTGCAGGGGGAGTCGTTATTGTGCACACATTCACGTGTAGATGAGTAAATCAGGCGTTTGACAGCTCAAGAAATCGTGAGGGACAAAAAAAATGAGGCAAGGAGATTACGATAGTGGCTTTATGGTTTCCGTGGCCCAACTCTTCATTTAGCACAAAGCCAAATTACAAGAGGTGATGCAAGACAGTCATCTTAAAGCAGAAACAACACACACACACACTGTCCCCCTCTTCCCTTTTTGCACATATTGTTTTGCATATTTTGATTTTACATCGTGACTCATTTAAATAGTGGATCTGGGTGAGCCATTTTTCTCTGTCAGTGTGCAGCGTGTGTCTGAGGGCTGCAGTGGTGTGTTAGTCAGGTTGCTCAGCAGAGAGTAATGGCTGGCAAGAACAAGAGGCAGAGGGGGGGGGGGGGTAGGAAGTGGAAAGGCGATGAAAGATCTAATAATTCAGCTCCTGGCGTGAATTGTTGAAACTAAAACTATTTCAAATTACTTTTCAAGTCAACTTTCTAGTGTTGGTATATGTCTACTGTAGAGCAGGTGAGATACTGTACACCAGTTTTAAGTAAATATCTATTCATTTTAATTTGTATTAATATTATATATTCCTGCACACATCATTGCATGGCAGATTGTTTAATTATCCTTGAAGGTGACGTATTAATATCAGACTAATGTGACATTGCATGATGCCTTCAATCTAGATCAGGGTTGAATAGGCTGAAACAATTCTCCTTTACTTTGTTTAAAAGTTTCGCTGTCATCTGTAAAACAAATGTTTAATGATAATCCTCCAAAGAAATAAAACATACCAATATTGTCTTCATTGTCACCTTAAAAAAAAAAAAAACATAACTGACATACAGTCATACTGTCATTTTCAGAAATTGGGAGTTCCAGGGTTCTTTTTACGGCTGTTCCTCCTGTAAGTACAGTTTGACCTGCTGCAACAGTTCAGTTCCCCAAAGTGATCAATAAAGTGTGATTTAATGTGACAAATGTACATTTGGACCTCCAGCTATAGTGGAGTCTTAGCAGTAGACTGGATGCAGAAGACATAATCAATCTCACTGGTCAAGAGAAATGAGGTTGTGACCTCAAGTGTTATTTTAGAGTTTGAGCATCATGTCCGCTCAGTGTAACCTCTGCAGACTTTCACAAGTTAAACAGTGTGGAGAAAAACAACAAAATAATGGATACAACTTTTCCAATTATTCTAAACCCGCATGTATGCAAATTATTTTGGAGGAAAAAATGGATTGGATGTGGAGGTCAATATACAAACGCACGTTCATGTTCATTTCTCTGTATAATCCTTATTATTTCTGTTATTCATCAATATCATTGCACAAATATCAATAAAATGCCTTGTCGCTGCCAATTCGATTTGACATTATGTTGTGGTTGTGGTGCATGATCTTTTTTCATGAAAGACAGATATCAGATAAGCAGAATGACAAGCGTGAAAGTGTGTAACAACATTTCAGAATCTCTCCATATCGTTGACCTTTTGCTCGCTGCCAAAACAACCCACACAGCAGCTTGAGAACTGATTTTTTTTCTTCTTTTTTTTTTTTTTACAGTCTGCCCTCTATAAGACAAAGATCGATGAGTGGTTACGGGGTTGTAAGTTTGACACTCAATGCTACTGTGACACAGCAGACGGGCAGACTGAGGCTAGTAGAAGCCCTTAAATTTAATCAGGTGGAAAAAAAAAACCCACCTACATCACTTCTGAGCCAAAAGTGTTCTGCTGGTGTCACTGTGATGTAGTGGCAATAAAACTCGCAGAATCATGTTTTCGTTCTTGAAAGTCTATTTATATCGGATCAAGAAGTAAAATGACTGTAATAAAGAATGTAAAACACCCAACGCCCACACCTCTGCACGTCTACATTTAGAGTCTGCAGGCTTTTATTATTACACTGGACTCACAATGTTCGTGCGTCGTACATTTTGTCTGTGAACCGAGGACAACAGAAGATGAGAGGGATAGAGGTGATGATAGAGAGAACAGAGAGAAGTGAAAGAGAAAAAGTGAAGGTGACAGAAAAGAAGAAGGAAAAACGATGAGAGCTAGAGGAACAGGGAGGGCGAACACTGGGAATAGATAGCGAGAGGCCCGGAGACAGAGAAGACAGCTGGCAACACTTTGACACAACAAACCCCCACAAGCACACACTGCCACTGAAGAAAAACTAAGCTGCTGCCACGGGGGCAGCTGGGTAAGAGAGGAGGAGAGGGAGCGGAGCGAGAGAAAGATAGAGGCATGCTGAGAGATGATGCGTTAGCTCACTTTCCAGAGGACAGACAGAACGGAACTGGAAGCAAATCTATGATCCCGGTTCAGCAGAAGGGCAAGAAAAGGAGAGGAAGACAAGAGCAGTACACATACAATATGAGTGCAGTCTGTTCACTGACTCGGCAACTTTGTGAAAGAGTGGACCTGATGTGAATGTGCGCCGACTAACTTTTATTGCCGCATGTCTGACCAGACCGCCGATGAATTCTCAGTGAGGAACTCTTGACATTTTATAGTGTCGGGGAAAAGATTTTACTGCCAAGTGTTTCAGAAACAGTTGTGTAGCGATATGACTGCCTGCCCTTTGCCACAGGCAAAGTGCAGCACTTTGACATTAATCAGGAATAAAACACGTCAGGGAATGAATTTATCCATATTTTTCTTGGAAGGGTGAAAAGAGAGCCACCTCATGACTGTAATTATTCGGCTGACTATTCAAGTTAGTACGGTGGTCCACAGCGGAAGTCATTTTACTGCTACAGTCAGATTTCAAGCTCTGGAATCAACCAAGTGTCTGCCTCAGCTTGACCTCAGTGACGTCTACATGCGTCTCATCTACATCTACATATAGTATATCACAGGACGCCAGCAGAGATCATTACTGCTGGGTGCCTGTCCCACGTAATGAAGCTAAATCTGGAATCTGTAAAAGACAGTACATGCAGAAGATGTTTGACACAACTCATTCAGGAAAGTCAAGTTAGAACTGCTAAGAACTGCCTGAGGAAAACATCCAAACAAAAGAGGGCAAAAAGCCAACAACCGAACAAAGTAGACACCACACTTTGACACTCTTTTATACACGGACCAGTGCGAATTTGGGGCGTAACGTTCTTGAGTGTTACGGTGAGGTGCTGGACCCGTGAGCCAGCAGGCGGGAGACAGAACAGAAAGTACAGGAGTTCACGCGAGCAGAGAAACAAGCAATAACTAGACACTAGAATACGAAAGAGCTTCAGGAGAAACGTGATGTTTACCACTTTACAATCTGGCGACGTGTGACTGGAGAACCAGGAAATAAGTAGAGGAGCTTGATGATTGAATTGGGAGCAGGTGTGCTCCCGCCGCAGGTGAACTGATTGCATGCAGAGACGAGGAGGAGGAGGAGACGCAGGCGGAGATGAAGGCGGAGCGTGACACTTGACCATGTTCACTGTCATTTTTTTGTAACGCCTGATATTAATTGTGTTAGCTACACAAATAGCCATTTCCAAGATGTTTGATTCCTTAATCACAATTGTTTTATGCAGTAGAGTGTCGACGTAACTCCACATAATGGCTGTATGAGGCAGTATTTTGGCATATGTTGCCCAGGAAGAGTGACGGTGCTTTGAGTGTGACTAAGCCATAGAGACAGTCACTAATCAAGTCACTAATTCATAAATGTCTGTGCTGCATACATGATTTAATCGTTATGACTGTTGAGAGTTATGTGTGAAGCTATATAAACCTGTATGTGCTAAGGGTTGATTTTGTGGAGCTCTGGGGGATTTTCAAGGACAGCAATTACACAAGGTGGCCCTGCAGGCTAATGCCATGAATTGATGACCTTACCATGTCACAATTTATCAAGATTGATTTCATATCCTGCTTGGTGCACATTCGCCAAAATAACGGCACAAACTCATGCTCATTAAAAGACAGTACGCGGGGGAAAAGTGCCCAGCAGAATGAATGAAGGAGAAAGCGGTTCTGTGTGTGTGCATCCTCTAAATTGCACCACTTGTTCCAGACAGCATCGCTCAATGCAAATACATATAAAACCTCCTCTGTTGAGTGTTGCCATAGATGGGCCTGTAGCAGCAGCCAGGGCATCAAAGCTGTAGCAGTATGTTTTGTTTAGGCCTGTGTGAGCGCTTTCTTTTTTTCTGTTTGTGTGTTTAGCTGTGTGACTATATGGGGATAAGCGTTTCAATATTGAAGCGTTACCAAATGACAAATCCATGCCACGCTTCCAGTTTAACAGAAATACACTTTAAATGGGCATTCTGCTGAAATAAGGCTTCCTCCAGCACCTCGGGGATGTCTGGCTATGGCAACAATGAAATGTTTAATTAAGATGCTGATGTGTATTCTTCATAATTTATGGATCATGGCATAATGCGGGATATACATCATTTTAACATTTCATTTCTGAACATGTCGCAATCACTGACATTTGCAAAATATGAAAATGTAATCCTTTTTTTTTGCTCATCTGTTATGGGGGGAAAAAAAACCACGTACCCCTCCTCTCCATTTTGTCAATAACACTTCTTGATATTTGTCGGATGAAATGAGGCGAAGACGCGACACTACATTAATATCCTGTGCTCTGCCGAACATTTGCGGCACCGTGTCGAAAACACTGGCGAGGACAGATGACTTTACTGATCGGCAGCCAACCTGACACATATGTCATGACCTTATCACTCTTATCGCCCTTCACCGGTGAACACCACCACTTTGCAGACAAACAGAGGAAGAGCCGACAAGCAAGCAGCGAGGAAACAGATACAAACAGATAATCAGTGTTCATTTCCAGCCCCGAGACGGTCGTGGAGGATACTCATGGTAACATGACTGGTTGTCATCCCTGAGAGTAAAGCAAGTCTTCATTGCAGTGAATCTCAAAGTAGAAATATCATATTTTCTGTCCAGTGTCACATTTAGAAAAAGGTGTTTTTCTAACAGCCCAATTCTAATGTTGAATCCTCCAGCAACTAGAAATAATCTAAAAATCTCACCAACCAGCTAATCCCCAAGGAATCTCCACGCTCAGGTTTACTAATGTGCAGCTACATGTAATTGAAAAACACTAAATCAGAGTCATGACTACATCAAAACAATCACATGACACATTCAATATCCTACACTGAGGAGAAATATCCCCATAAAGACAACAGCCGTCAGGAGTCTCACTGACGCTGAACATCAACAGCTCCCCGATGGTATTGCTTTTTTAAGCAGGTACATCACCATGGTAACAGCACTGATTATAATCATCTTTAAATACACGAAAAAGCCTCCTATAATCTTGCCAGTCCCCAGATGGGAGCTCGCCCACCACTCACGGAAGGTGTTAATTCAGGTGTATAAATGGCGAGAAAGAGCTTGTTTTGGCGTTTCTTTTTTATGAGCTGTACTGTCGCGTCTATGAAAAGCTCTATATTCCGACAGTAATGCTCATCCCGTCCACTCAGTTTTAGTCCACAAACAACTCTTTCATCTGATCATGAGTTACGCTGCAAACAGGAAGCATCATCTTTGAATGAATGATGCTACTCTTTCATTCATGGCAATGGATTTGCAAATAGCTGGATGGGGGATGACTGTTGCATCACAGGGTGGAGCAACAGTCTTGCTCAATTATTTCCATGTCCTCATGCTGTCCTATATTTCCTTGACCTCCAAGTTCTGTTCCCCAGCTGCACGTGTGCCTACTTTGAAATACCACAGTGTCTATGTTAGCATTTCATTCTGAGATTGCTCTGTTATCATACATTTAAATGTACGGCCGGGGCTCTATGAGCACTGGGAAGCAGGTATGGGAGAATAATAATGTCTTCAATAATGTTTCTATAGCCTCCACTTTTAGAATTAATTGACCATCTTCACCTAAATAAACAACAAAAAATAAAAAAAATAGGAATCTGTATGGCACATTAAATACTACCACCCATGCGCACATACTCATAAACATCTAAAAACACACCTACTTAGCACCCAGCACACACAACTCTCCATTTATTCTTTCTGCGAACAAAATGTGACAACAATAAAGTGCAACATGGAAAGCAGCTCACACACTCTTAATGTAAATATTCAAAGTGCAAGTCTTTTGTTTTCCTTGCCAAAGAGAAAGCCTTCAAATCACTTCAAAGCATCTTTTAGATTCCATAGTTGCATTTAACCCCAGGATAAACAGGTAAAACTAATATGAAAACATAGGGTTGGCAAGTATATTACTATTTGCATTGCATTCTGTTCCTGTGAAATATGTAGTAAGTCAGTGAGATTTGTGAGACACGTATTTCAGACCATTTTGCTGTTTCATATACTAAGCTGTTTTGGTTTTCAGCAGCATTTTACAATTCTGAGCTTCATAATTGGAACAGACTTTGTAATCCTGGTTCTCATGCATTGGTCACCTCTCCTCTGTCCCCCATTGTTCCTGGTTCCATTTTACATTTTTACAGTTTTATTGTGCAGGCTCAGTCCATTCTAGCTTGGTTATTTTATTTTTGTATTGTTTTGGTATTGCTTTATTCTTTTGCTGTGTCATTCCTGTGTGTTTGTACACCGGCCTTGCTCCCTGTTTCTCTTGTTTCCCCCTATATTTAGTTGTCCTTCTGTTTCCCTTCTCTCTTTTTTTTCTCTCCCCCCTTTCTGTCCCCTATTTTCCTTTCACCCCAACCGGCCAAGGCAGATGGCTGCACATCTTTGAGTCTGGTTCTGCCAGAGATTCCTACCAAAGTGCCAAAATGTCAGTAAAGCACCTCATCATCTTTAGTTGGAGGCTGAAAACTCACCATAGAACAACAGAATGTGCTGCCTTACCTCTATACTGATTCTATCTCAACATAACATATCCACTTCCTCTCTTCTAGTGTAGTTTATAACACTACTGTAACTGCGTGATCATTTTAAGAAGCAGATGATTATTATCTAGGTTATTTCTCCATCTCTTGGAGTTATATTGCAAAAAACCCTCAACAAATTCCATAATAGTGACTTTTAATAATTACACTTAATTCCTTAAGCTTCAAACGTTCTCCTCCTGTGATATGCAAAAAAACTTTGGAGCCGCAGAGAGCCAGATTAAGGGGTATTACCTTATTCATTGTATTCATTTCATCTTTATTTAGTCTCAGTGAGATCAAGATCTATAAAGAGAAACATGACAACAAGGAACACTTAGAAAACACAATTAAAAAACCGAACAAACACTGTCTTGACTGCCTTGACTCAAGGTTTTTCAACCTCCTTGGACAATAATGAAAGAAAAGTAAGCTCCGGATAACGATGATCAGTGATCAAAGAGACCCTCAGAGAAACGCAGCAAACAAAAGGTGAGAAAGATGACAGAAGAGATGAGAAGCATCACAGCACAAGCACAAAAGGGGAAAAAGACTCCAGTCAGCATCTGTGGTGTCGAGCAGCACTGGCAGCCTGGCAGAAGACGGTGTGATGATGGGATTCTTCCTGCAGTTTAAACAGAGAGAAGGCAACCTGCTATGTATTGTTTCTGTCAGCCTCATTTTGAGAGTTTAAAATGTGTTTTAGTGAGCTTACACACTTGAAGTCATTTGAAGAAAAGATATTTAGACAGACAGACAGATAGTCCAACCTCTGTGTCAAAGACAATTTATATTGTTTTCTGTTTAACAGTCTATGAACTGGACTGGACTGAACTGGACTGGGCTGGGCTGGACTGGGCCATCTGACCATAAATCCAACACTGCAGCAGAACTAATTCACCACCACAACAGCTTGGTTTGGAGGACAGACTTGAAGTCCTTGCCTTTGGGCAGAACACCAGTAAGAATCAAACACTTTTACGTCACATCCATATTTTGGGGGGGCGGGGGGCTGGCTGTTCATCACATGTGAGTTGGCTTATCATAGACAGGGTGGTGGGAGAACAGCTGCTCGATTAATCACCCAGATTCTTCCATTAGTGGTTGTTATGGTTTGTGGTTGACAAATGTTTTGTATCAGCAGTGCGTGTGCTATGTGGATCACACTGCCAATGCGTACTGTATAGGAATTTGTACATCCCTCCCCCCTGCATGTGCCCATGTGTGCCTGGCTGCATGTGAGGCTAATTCCATTATTAATCCAGAGGCTGTAATATGTTCCCCCGAAGGGGAACTTGAATTGCGTAACGCCTCCTATTTCCCACATGGCTGTTGATATAAGAATATTGTGTGGATTAGTGTTGATGAAATGACAGCTGTGCTGGCCAGTGCTGCGTTAAATGAGTGCTGCACAGCTCTGTAAAGTACAATTACGTCCAAAAGCTGCATACGACAATAATATTTACACACACACACACACACGGACATAGAGGCATAAAATACTGTGTAAAAGTCGTATATTTGTGGTTTTCGCTATATGCTATAATGAAAACAATAGGAATATGTATGCAGTTTTAAAATAGCAACTCCATCCGGAAAACAAACAGCATCTACAGGTCAAGGTGTCAAGTATTTAGTGTGACCTACCCTTAAATTTGAACAATAGCGTGACCCTGGCTCTATTAAAACTGGAGTGGAATCCTAATTAATGTTATTGTTAAAACCTGTGAGTGTGCTCTGCTATTTTATGTCGACAAATATCCGCTGTGGAAGAAAAAGTCTGCTATGCTTGAGCATTCATGCAATTGTTTTGTACGATTTAAAAAAGTCAATGATCATAGAATTTGACGGACATAAAAACAGCAAAGCTGCTGACGCCCTGAGACGTTTGCAAAATACAGTGTGTGGACATCTGTGTTATTGACCTTGAACCCTCCTCGAGCTCCACTGCAAATGCAGCGAGTCCCGTTTTTAAAGGACACTGCCCAAACATCTTTGAGGATCTGAATATGTTACTATACGCCCACCATCTAGTGCAGTGGTGAAATAATTATTCCCCTGATGATTGCATCGTAAAAGGCATGAAATTATTTCCCTAAAACATATTTCGGTGCCGCCAAAGCCGTTGTTTGATGACTTTCTTATCGGAATAATCTCGCTGTTGTAACATCTTTAATCAGTGTTTTATTTTATATTTTTTTTTATTTTTTATGTGGCAGTGATCCAGACAAGCAGCCAAATGTGTTTAAGCAGTGGACTGTAATCTCGTTACAGCAGTCCAGAGAAAATGAGAGCAGGAGAGAAGAGCAGCTGTCGTGCAAAAAGTGAACTCTATATGTTTATTTTTTGTTTTTTTTTCAGTTTGTAAAAGATAATCCTTCCTATCAGGCAGATTTGTAGATCATTCCACTTGTTTCAGTCGTGTATAGTCAAGTATTCCTGAACTGTTTCTCGTTTCAAATATATTTATATAATATGCTCCAGCACACCTGTGTCAGATGGTCAGCTCGTTATCCAGCTCTGCAGAAGCTAGATAACGAGCTGTTCATTTGAATCAGGTGTGCTGGAGCAGGGCAGCATCTAACACATGCAGGGCCGTGTTCCCTGAGGACCAGTGTTGGGGAACACTGTTGTAATGTAACAAAGTACAAATACTTTGTTACTGTACTTAACATTCGCACACTTCAACATGGCCTCCCACTGAGCTACCAAGGCTAAACCCTTAAGTATCAAAAGTTATTTTCTGATATAAAATATACTTAAAGGCGACACAGAATGCTTGTATCACACATATATGTTAGTTATGGAGGTCTACTTACATATATAAACTTGTTTTCATGGTTAAAATCCTCCTAATCGCTGCAAACGAGCCGATCAAAATATCTCCTCACTGACGCTCTCGTCAGCCGCGCTGTTTCAGACCAAAACCAGGACTGTGTTGTGATTGGCCAGCCAACGAGAGATTTCCTACTGTACTTTGATTGGCCAGGTACCTGGAAGTGACGTAATAGATAGGCCAGCTCTCAGATACACAGCTCCCCCTCTGGCACGGAGGATGCTCTGCATCTCAGCAGCTACAACGAGAGTAGTTCTTCTTCTTCTGCGGTTGAATGTACGCAACCGGATGTGCCCGAACTAGTGCCCGCACCAGGAGGCGCTACGGTGGTGAGAGGAGTGGTGAGGATTTCTGATGACGACATCAAACTACGGAAGTGCCGATCCGCTTCGCAGAGCCCAGGAAAACAATACAACACTATTTTCTCAGCAGTGGCTGAACTGTTTGTTCTGAAGCTTTAGGGTTTCATAAACGAGGTAATGACGCAGATACACACACAAACGCAGCGTTAATTGGAGCTTCCGGTCTATGTGGGCTTTAAGAAAGTGATTTCGGGTACAGTCAATGTCATATAATTTAAGACTTTTACTTCAGTAACATTAGAAAAAGTGACTTCAACTTCTACCAAAGTCATTTTCATGTAAGATACTTGTACTTTTACTCAAGTACTCCTTTTAGGTACTTTAAACCAGAGTGCCATCTTTACAGCAGTGACCAAAAGGTAGTAAACCTGGAACTACTCGGGACACCGATGTTGTCACTTTCATTGAGCTGTGAAATGTTTTAATGACTCTCCATCTAATTTTAACAAGTGTGGGCAGACCAACACTGAAAGGTGCATGTGATTGCAAGCGCTGCTTCTTTTGGAGCTATCGAGACCACAGGCGGCCACACAGCTACGCAGCCAACGAGGAGCAGCAACTTATCCAGCTGAAAGTAACCGAGTCATCAGACCTCATTATAAGGTAGCTCAGGAGCCACGTCCCCGGTGCTTTATTCAACCTTTTATTTGTGTCTTTTTCCCCCCAGAGATGCCAAGCATGACTGGTGAGGCCTAACATATGTCCTCTCTGTCTGACCCTCGCTTTCTCCGCCAAGCGCAGAAGCCCGAATGTTCATTTGCTTCCTCTCTCTGCTTTTATATAAAAAAAAACCCTCGTCCTTCCTCCGTCCTGCCCTGACACACACCCCTCGCCACAAATGAATAGCCAAAAGGAACTGTTATTAATGTTGAAGCCTGTCCTACATATAGTAGTAGGTCATGCATTAACATAATAGAATGGGTGTTCACACCCGGCTATATTCAGTCAGCTCTATGAGGTCTCCTGCTGCGACCTCACACATATAAACAATGAATTTTTTCAAAAAAAGGATTAGCGAGGGTGTCTCACTCAAATCCTGTCCCAAGCGTGGCAGAAGATATCACATTTGTGTGTGGAATTAGAGGACAGAAGAGGTGCACTCAAAATAAGCATTTATATTAGTTAATTAGTGGCGTGAAAGCTAATCCTTGGAAATATTTGTCACATCTATGTATCATCATATATCTTGAGTCCCCCACAAATGCAACCCTTAAACAGGAGCAATAAAGGATGGAAGTCAGGTGTAGATATAAGTAAGATAAATAAGTTACATGTTACATCCCGTTACTGTACGACCCCTACCTTCTTGTATTTTCTCTACATTTACACTAACTTTTTGTCTGCAGTTTGGAGGCGATTCCCACAGTTGAGAGGACACGGAAAACACTGCACGTTGTGGTTTTTCTTAGTGATGTTAGGTCAGTTCATTTGGGGAGGGTTCAGCCTGCAACAGACGCTTGGCCATACACACCGCTTCTGAAATATAGAGGATGAAACACTGAGCTTCAACATTAAATAACAATATTGTAGACATACATACATTCACAGACATAGATTTTAAAGGAGCATACAATAGTACAAAAGTTGGTTATTCATTTTTCTTTTAGCCTTTATTTAAACAGGTTAGTCCCATTGAGATCACAGATCTTTTTTTTTTTGGCCAAGATAGCAGCAATACACATTTGAATGGTACAGGGAAACAGTTCTTGGGCCCTGAATAGACCACCTTTAAAACAACCTTGTTGTTTTGGATGTGGAATAACAAAGTTCCCTCCCTTGTGCTGTAAATTGAGTTATCACATTTCTGCGGAAACTGCATCCAAGTGGCAAAAAGAGAGTCTTATGGAGGATCAATGTAATTACGGATGGTGTCATTTTTCTATTTCCATTATTGAGCACTTCTTATCTCAGTCTCTCCACGTTTCCGTTCACAGATAATGCCGGAGTCTATTGATGATCAGCATGTTCATGAATTCTCACAAGACCTGAGGTCTTTTTTTTTTCCTCAGCTGAAATAAGGCAATTCATGAAATTCAAAGTCTGAACTTGTTAATGCGACACAAAGTCGTCCTTGGTGTTTTTCAGTATGCAGATAATGCATAATATACATTATATATAATATATCATTCTCAGTGTAAGAGCACACTTAAAAAAAAAAAATAGCCATGTCTTTTCCACACTGAATAAGCTGTTGTGTAGCTGCATTGTGCTTGTTGGATTGGTGTGGATTCAAGAAATGCTGCACTCTCCTTTTGTCAGTGACCACTGTGAGGATTTAACGCCCAGGATGCCCTGAAAAGTGGATGAACGAGCTCAATGAAGATAAATACTTAACTGCAGCTAAAGTAGCTAAGACGCAATTACCTGAGAAAAAGTTACTTTAAAAAATGTATTCATCGGCTCTGGGGCAAAACAGTTTGTCATAATGAATAATATGTCTTATAGCCAGAAATAAGAAAGATTATCCTGCCCAAACTTGTACGGCCACACCGATGCACTGTGCAGCTCTACTAAAAAGTAATTTAAAAAGTCCCTTTGGAGTGCAAAAGCTCTTATCAGTTTGTCGGACTTGTAATAGGTTTCTCAGCTATTGGTAATAGAGAAGAGCCAGGTTGCACTCTATAACAACATCATAGAATAGGCTCTTTAGTCTTGTGGTTTCTTTGAAATTGAGTTTGTATCCAAGAATAATAACCACAGACTTGAGGTAAACATGAATCAAACTATTAAGCATTTAACCATTAAGACAAATACATGTTATGTTCTAGTCCATTGGGAAAACATATTTTGGTTTATTCATTCAACCTACATAAGCAATGTTTGTAGTTGTCAAACCAAACCGACACACAGACATCCAAATTATAATTAAAAAAAAGTACATTAATGGAAAATATTTTTACTTTAGATCAGTTTTTTCCAACAGAACAACAAGATGCATATACTGTTAGTGGCCTTGTATTGCTTTGTTATAAAATGTAATTACGTTTCATCAACAATAACCATGACATGGATTGTCAGGGTTAATATTCTCCACAGTAATGATCACTAACCAGTAGATTTGTATAGATGTACTGATTTCCTGCTGAGATCAAAGATGTATCTAACCATGTCAGGGTTTTGAAAATGATTTGTTTTAGTCAGCTGTTTCTTCTCCTTCTTGAGCCAAATACACCACAACTTATTTAGCCACTATTAAATAGTCACCAGTAACATTCAGTGTCAGTTCCAGGCAGGTCTGAAGCTAAATCTAATATCTGATATGTTATTTTTGAGTTTGAACACGATCAACTTGTGCAGGTGAATGTTATTGTGTGATACAGAGACTAATGAACAATAAGCAAGGGGACAATTCACACCGGCCATTAAGAGAGTTGCAGTGTCTCCGAAAGCTGTTCTGCAGTTTCATATGTTCTGAAGCGCTATCATTGGCTGAGAGTCCATTTACACAAGCCTTTGTTTAATCACTTCTAGTTTTATGAGGTTAGATGATATGAAACAAGGGGCAACAGGTAACACACAGGAAAGAGATAAAGGCAATATCAACAGCCAGGACACATTTTTGAGCTGCCAGCTATAAATAATGCGATTCAATGACAAACTGAAATTATTTTCACAGGTCAGTGACTTGTAACAGTGAGAATGATGCCCCTTTAATTTCCCACTGAACCTCTGTCCTTGCACCTTGTGCGTTAGGTGAGAGTGTGTATAGGAACGCTTATAACAGGTAACCACTTTTTCCAGGTGAAAACTGTTATATGTTATATATGGGTGTCTAATCCAATTCCTGACAGTGTGAAGTATTTAAATTATATGTCAAAAATATGTGTAGTATCTCCGGCTTCAAACTGCATTTGCATTTTACCCTGCTCTTTCATCACTTGTATCCTCTTTTTCTTTACCAACCATCCTCTTTTGGCCAACCTCCTGCCCATCTGTTATATAAAGACAGGCTCATGCAAAGTTGAGGACAGTAGAGAGCAGTATGCATAGAGGACATTGTGTAGAGAAGAGAGCGGATTGATTGAACAGACTGGTACAACGTCCAATTTTCTAGGGTGGGCATAAATTACATTTCAGAAATGAACCCTCTTCACAGCATTTATGGCACTATTGGCTCAAACTAGCACAGCTCTGGACCACAGTGGTCATCAAGGACGAGGGAAGACTCGAAATTCTGCGACTTGAGTCGTCACTCACAGCTAATTTGATTGGAAAGAACACCGTCACACTCAAAGCGGTTAATCAGACATTGGATGGAGTTAGCCTCAGATCAAGGGGGTTTAGTTACACTATGATGATATAGTCAGCAATTCAAACTGTCATAATCAGGCCAAGTTGTGGTCTGTAATAAGGTTAGTCAGAAAGAAGGCAAGTTGGAAGTAATACAAAAAAATCCACTTTCATCATGTTGTGGGTTCGTAAAGCTACAGCAGTGCTGCTTTAAATGTCCGGTGATAATTGGTGACATCTCAGGGAAAGACTGAAGAGTACAACACATGGAGGACTCACCCACTCTCCCTTTCCTTTCCTTTCCTAAATACATCAGGGAACTACAGTGGCCTTTACATACCAGAGTAATTCTCACCTATCCATGGATCACACATGCTGTCTGTGTTACAGGCCTCAAGACGAGTCACCTGTTAACAGAAGGTATATCGCGTTTCTCATAGCAGGCTGTTAGCTGTCTTTATTAAACAGATTCCACTCTTCCTCTTCATGCACTCAGTTCTCTATTCATGGTGTCATTCACTCATCATGCTCCATAAGTCACCACAAAATGAATGATGTCATATTCCCAACATATGATACCATTACAAAACATGTTTGTGTCCTTAAAATCACACTTCCACTGTTTTAATCAGCTAAATAACATTTTGCTTGTGCTTTTAACACCTTTAACTTCTGTTGTACAGGTTTTACTATTCTGCTGCCTGTTAAACACGTCTTTCATATGTAACGTAAATCATCATTTAAACTACGTTTCAACATACTCTTTTAACCTGAACGAGTAACTGTAGCATGAGCATTCAAACACAACACAAATTCATGCACTCTCAAACAACTGCGTATGTACTACTTATAAAAATTAAGCCACTCATATAAAATGAAATAAAAACAAAAGCGAATGAAAATATCGACAGACCGCCATTTTCTATTGTTGTTCCCCACGGGAGAGAGTGAAATTCCTTCCACTTCATCTCTCACAGTTTTCAACAGAATTCCTCCATCCACCAACTTCATTCATACATTCAAAAGAGTTTTAACAGTCCTTATACATGGATTGTGGTCAGTTAACACACTTTACTAACCTGTTTACACAGGAAAAGAAGCCTCATAGCAGGCTGTTACCTGTCTGAGGAACGTCAACATAATTAGCGCTCACTAAAGGCGATACTCCCCCTGGTGGTAGAATTAGAGACGTACCCCTCTGCTAAAATCCATAGAAAACACACAATCTGTCTAATTGTTCATACAAAACGCATACAATACAATAACTTACGTATTTGTGGGTGTCACATCTGCTCCATGGATGTTGACATATGTAGGTGAGAATTACATGAGTCTGGGCTGATTAAGATTTGACTACTTTACTAATATGCTTTAAGATGTGTTACTGCAAAGCAGATTCTGCAGATCATATGAGATGCACGAAGACGGAGGAAGAGGCAATTGATGTAGGGGGAAAGAAATCACTTATAATCACTGTGGTCAGTGTCAAAACACTTGGATAACCCATGGTTGTTTGTGTTGCATGTCATTCAATGGCACATTCAAGAAGGAAAAAACATGATTTGCCTCATTTTGAGAGTCAAGTACTTTGGCAGATTGTTCAGCGTGTCCAAGGTCAGGAAGAATGGAATGGAAGATGGAAGACCCAGGAAAAGAAAGAGGTACTTTTTGTGAGGTAATTGTGAGGGCGGGATATGGAAGAAGATTTTTGGGCAAGGAAATGGGGAGACGAGGGGAAGGAGGAACATAATGAATAGAAAGGGCAGACTGCAGGGGGCTGGACACAGTAATGTATAGAAGTATGGATCAGCCATTGTTAGCATTCATAGAAATTATTTTGTACATGTGATGAAAAGACTTAAGTGATTTTGTTACAGGTCCTGAAAGGTTTAGTAGATGTAAGATGAATGATGGATTCATCTGGGTGAAGAAAAAAGGGAGGGAGCTGACAGGAATCACTGAAGGAGGACAAGGACGGGATATACAACGAGCAGAGATGGTCAAATAACTAAATCACGGGCAACGAGAGGAGCGCGGTGACTCGAAGGGCAACATAGAATTCAGGAGAAGGAATTTGTCTAAAAACTATGCAATGCTAGTTTTGAAATCCTCCTTTCTTCTTCTTCTGCTTGATCCTCGTCTTCTTCTTCTTCTTCTTCTTCTGACACGTCCTTGAAGAAGAATGGGTACATTCTGTGGTGGTAAGAATACAAAAAGATCAAAATATCGCACACAAACAAACAGCACATGTACACAATGACAAACTGTATGTTCTGAGAAAGTGTCCTGGGGAAAGACTTCTGTAAACAAACAGACACGTGTTACTGGAGATACTCCCACACGAACACATGGATATTCTTTCTTTGTCTCTTTTTTGATTTCGTTGTGTTGTCTTTCTCCTGTGACTTCATCAAGTCAACACTCTTCGTTTCTCCGTTTATTAAGCCCCAACTCTCTGTTTTACATTTTATCTTTCCCCTTCACTCACACTTGGATTTCCTCACTTCTAAATGGAGCTTTTCTTTGGCTCTTTCTGTCCCTCTATCCCTCACCATGGCTTTTGTCCTGCAGCACAGATGCATTCATTTAACGTGTATGAAAAGCCCACACTAGGAGAGTTGTCAAAGCAGATTACTCATGTACAGCACATTCTGCGGGAAGCTATTTCTATTTTATTTATTTCTTTGGTCTCTTGTAGTGCCAGCCACCCACAGACAAGGTTTGGAGAAAGAGTAAATACCACCAATGACACACAAAGCATTTAAATTAAGATGAATACAATACAACCAGAGGGAGACATGTACATTATTTATTTCAGCTTTATTTAGCCGGTAAATTAATCATTTCTACTTTCAATGAAATCTTGGCAACTGCCATTACAAAAGAAAGTTACACAAAAGTAGGCTGCTGCGGCCAAATTGTTTCCGTGAACATCACTGATATTTGAGAAATGCTATTCATTTAAAGGATGTTTACCGTGAACAACATAGTCTCCTGTTATTTCTACACAGGAAGCAGTCAGGAACAGCAGGTCACACGCGTAATGCCCAATGCAAAATCCCCTGTTATGCAAAACAGAAGAAAGTAGATTTGCACCATAAAAATACACCTTGGGTGGTCTTTACACGCCTTTAGCCATGCTCGCAGTTCTATGAGGCTTTACTTAGACACAGCTGTGCTTTGAGCTAAATGCTAACATCAGCAGGTTTGCTCATGACTTTAGTTTAGCTTATTAGCATATAAACTTTTAAATTAGCTCTAAACACAAAGAGAAGCTGGGGCTGATGGGATTGTGCTGGGTTACTAAAATGGTTGGCTGGCCAACTCACTTATGTCCCCCGTCCCTTGAGCCGAGTTTGGCTAAAACCTTTAAATGACTCGGATAGTGTTTCCTATATCTTTCACATTTTGTATTAATTTTTCTCCCGACTGGGATGATTACTTCAGCTGTTTCAAAAAAAAGATGGGAAAACTGGCCGCCTGCCAGCCTGAGTTATTGTTTCTAACTTTGTTCTCCCATTCTACTTTTGAAAAAGTCACTTGCGTATGAGCGCTCAGCCTGAAGGTCTGAGGCTGTTTTCCCTGGCTGTGATGCACGGAAGAGGCGCTGGGACTGCACAGGGACCCAACACAAATTGCCTGCAAACTCAGCAGATCTTCTGACAGAGTTTTGATTGAAACTCACTCAAACTCAAAACCAGTTCAGGAGTATGGAACTCATCAGGGTCAATTTAAGATGTGTTGTTTTGCTTGCCACTTCCTTTTGTGAAGTCTTGATCTAATTGTTACACTAATGGTAAAAATGATATTGAAACATTTTTTGCAGCTGAGAATTTGTGAAAATGATTATTTTTTTCTCCGTAATGGCATACATCTAACAATCCAGCAGGGAATTCAAGTGTGCATGTGTGTGTACACATAATACACACAGAATTGCCTCTTTGGGACCTTTTCTGGCATAAACACTGACCTTGTCAGGACCAGCAGTCCTCATGGAGACCGAAACTTCGTCATTATGAGGCAGAACCTCATTTCTAAAATACGGGTTAAGTTTAGAGCTGAGATTTGAATTGCGATTAGGTTCAGGTTAGGGTTAGGGTTAGGCATTCACTGATTATGGTTAAAGTTAGGAATAATGCTTTGTTTAGGCTGTCCAAATGAATGGAATTCAGTAGGTACTATTTTTGTAGTGGAAAACCAACCTAAACTGCGCCGTGCCGTGCCGTGGCGAGGCGAGCTGGGACCATAGTGGAAAAGGGCCATATGTGTACGAATGCTCTCCTAACTATAAAGAAACAAGTGTATGTGTGTGTAAGTGTGGGTGTGTGTGTGTAAACTATTGCAAGATGACTTGTTAGGCATAATGGCTCTGCCAGTGCATCAAAATGATTGAAATGGAAATAGATGGAAGCTGTCAGGAAGGCTGACAGTCACAGAGTTGGATAAATCGCGGCTGTCACAGTGTGGGGGGGGGCATGTAACTTAATTCTTTAACCTTTACTTATTATTTCCCTTCTTTAAAATCTACTTGATGAGTGACTTCCATAATCATTGGCTTTGAAAGAAAGCCACCTGCAGCTGCATATATTTGCATAACTCAACATTTTTATACAAAGAAACTTTCAAGAAACAGTCAGTGTAATTTAAATTTTCTTTTTCCAAATGTGGCTCATAATGTAGAAGTGGTGACACATTTGCATGTGTGTCCTGTATATCAGGCACCCTGCCACATAATTCATCATTTAAAGAAAAGTCTTCAGTCACATAAAACTGAGGAATGGCAGTTCCTCATAGACACTGCACAACTTTTACATGCCACTGTGCATAATTAATTGAAAAATATGCTGCTCCTTGCCTTCATGTGACATTCGGTGAAAGTGGTCTCTGTCAAGGCCAATTCAAGTACTTTTAAAAGCAGCTCACGCCACAGCGTCCAGAGTGTTTCCTGGTGAAAGAAAACTACAGGTGTGCGAAGTGAATCTGCCTGAAATCTTCCCCTCCCATGAGGAAAGGGATGTGTGGGATTAGTGAGACACACCGTGACTCAGCGGGTAGCACCTTCATTTGTGTGGGAGGAGTTACCACGAGTCACACGTCTGTCTGTTGTATCATAAAGATTCAAATGACTTGAACGTGTTATCACAACTTCCATTCTGCTTTGAATGTAAAAAGGCAAAGTAAAGCGAGGACAGCGCTCAGGTCAAGACAAGTTCAAATTCTCATCTGTAATTGCACTCAAGCTCTCTCTTTCCTCTACTTCTTTTTCTAATTCCACCATTTCTAATTTGTCTGTTGACATACTTCTTTACAGAACTACACCAAAACATTCTGTTCAATTGGGTAATTATCGCTCATATTTTTCCCGTTTGAATGTGCCATGATTCCTGAAACATTCAACCTTTTTTTTCTTGTTTTTTTTTTTCAAATTCTTTCCTTAAATTAAAAATTAATTCAAAACAAATATTCAGCTTCTTATTAATTCCACATACTTGAACGTATAAGTCCATGCAAAAATGTTCAAACATAAACTTCATACACAATATTAAACTTTGAAAAGACAACTTTTCATACACAGGAATTGGGGCACAAGGTCAAGGAATGTGCGGTATGAACTCCAAACCCACGAATACACACACTCTTTCAGACTGTTTCATCAGAGTCAATCATCCCATCAGACGCCAGGGTTTGAAGTTACGTGATGGGATGTTGGAGCTTAACAGAGCTTCAGTGTCGAGTCAGTTAACTTCACGATGCTGGAGTTCTATCCAAAGGTAGATTAATAATGTTTTGCAAAAAAATTAAAAAAGTAAAGGGTTTGACCTTAAATTGACATGACAATATTTACCCAAACGACACATTATCTTTTTAAGATCTGTATAATATATGGATGAGTGGTTGAAAATGATACCACAACGAGCAGCTCGGCCCCAGTGAGAGTTAAGACTTGAGAGTGAATTTTTTGCATCTTTTCCCGTCATTGGGCGGACTAATCCAATAAGCCATTTCATCCAAATTGACAAATTGGCAAATATAGAGGAGACGAAATGAAGCCAGAATTACACAAATTAAAAGCCAAGTATGCAAGTATATGTTTGTAAACACAGTAAAGTTGTAGCACAGACTCTTAGTTACTGACACCTGGGCCACACTGGCTGCATGTCACAGAACTATGGCTGGAGCAGGTTTATGTGAAGAGATTAGGCCGCTCACACTGTCTCAGAGCCAGGGCTGACATTAGCTGGAGTGGCGGCTTATATGATTTAAAGTGGAACATTGCAATTCTGGTCATCTACGGAGTGTGTCTGCCTCACTGTTGTAAAAACTCATGGCTGATGCTCCCCCCCCCCCCATCCCTTCTCTTCTCCTGGCCATATTATGTGCATTTGTTTTGGCCAACAGAATCCGTGGACTCATTTTCAAATACACATAAATACACGTTTTTCAGTTCTCATCATTTGGAAAAAAGCCGATCCGGTGCTTCCTCATGTGTGGCCCCCCTCTCGGTCAGACAGTTTCCTCTTCCTTGCTGCCTCCGACAACGGTTTTCTCTGCTTCTTTTCCACCAGCTCTGCCATGAATAATGCCTAAAATAATGTGAACGCTGCTGGGGCCTGGGGGCCCTCTGATTTTTGGCTAGAGGCCCTGATCTTGTAAAACTGCTAAAAGACCATAGGGAGAGTGGAGCCCCCGATCTCCCCGCAACAAGCCATTGAACCATCACAAGGAATCCAAAGTTGTTAAATTATGGTCAAATAACCGCAAAGTTCCGCTTTAAAGCTCAAACTAAGCACTACAGACTTCCAGATTAGTTTTTTTTTTTATTGTAGGAACCTGCTGATACTTTCAAGCTACTTCAGGCTACTTAGGATAACTGCTAGCACTTATCTGTCCAACAGAACAGAGGTCAACGCCAGATTGATTCTTGTTTCAAATGGCTTTTGTCAACTCGTGGTTAGCCTCATTAAACATGCATTTCTAAGATGCAATGTCTGGCATTGCTGCAGCTTGTGATACCTGCTTGGCTGTATTGTCTCACTCTCGTTCGGCTGTAGTGCGTGAGAGTGTTTCTATCTGCAGAGACACTGCCCTCTGCTGGTATTTACTGTTTTCTCTTTGTTTTTGCTCTGGGTTTGGACATTTCCGCGTGACAGTGGCTCTGCAGATGAAAACACCACTCATGCACTTCTGGCGGCTCCTTCAGGATGATTGGCAATGATTATTTAGGGATCAATTTAGTTTTAGGAAAATACTGCAGACCATCCAAATGCAATGCAGTAAAAATGACCCCAAATATGTCTAAATATGTCTTTATATTAAGTATATTCATAAAGAATTGTCTTTATATGACGCTAATCCAAACTGCTGCTTGTCAAACCATCTATTTATTGGACTGAGGGGATAAAGCTCTCTTTTTTTGGCCGATTTAAGCAGCCTCCCTTAACTCAGTTTAATCTAATCGCCAGTAGACTTTTCATACAATACTTTTGTGGAATGCCATTGCATCCTGAATATCTTCTATCAGCTGCGGCAGGAGCGAAAATCAACAGAACCCTCGGCACTGCATTGTACGTCACACTATATTAAATCACTGACAAAGTGTCCAAGTGTGAACCTTAGTTTTTTTGCCGGCTGAGAGCTTTGGATGGATGTTACAGTGTGATATGACTGGTTGAGTCCCGCGGATGTTTGTGCTCTGCAGCATGTTTTTTTTTAAAAGTCTTGCGCATTAAACTAAGATTTATGAGTTCACACTGTGTAGGTGGTCGGCTGAGCCGGGTGTTCCAGATGTCCTTCTTCATAGCAGCATTGCCCACGTCCTCCTGGTGGATCCACGGTTTGTCTCGGGCCAAATGGGACATGCACTATTTCCTTCAGTGAATTCTTGGTCAAACCATGTGCTCCTCTGAGGGAAGACACCTTGGAGGCGTCTCTCTCTCTCTCTCTCTAATGAGACACTTTTTAATGAAGTATGAATTTATTAAGAGTCTTTTACTTTGAGGAAAACAAATGTAGCAGGAGAGAGAGT
Source organism: Solea solea (assembly GCF_958295425.1). Taxonomy (NCBI): domain Eukaryota; kingdom Metazoa; phylum Chordata; class Actinopteri; order Pleuronectiformes; family Soleidae; genus Solea; species Solea solea. The sequence continues at coordinate 14,249,143 of NC_081140.1, read as the reverse complement.
CAGACAAGGAGAGGAAGAGATCAGATGAGGAAGACAGTGGAGATATGAAGTTAAATTGTGTCTTTGATGGCGACAAAACATCCACAGTGATTAAATATATTAGGACAACACTTTCACATCACACATCTCTTCTATCTCCCCTGTGTATTCATAAACTGATCTGCCTCTTATCGAGTTGAGTCCAAGGCTCCAAATTCCTCATCTCTGTTCCATTCCATCGCGTGATCTTGTCCTTTCTGTGTCTCTGATCTCTCTCTGTTTGTAACTCACTTTATATCTTTCATGTCTTTTTATTCAGCTATTTCAAAGCTCTCTTTTTTCTAATTTTGTTTTGTTTGTTATTATTTTCACTCCATTTTCTTCACTTCTTCGGCCTCTCTTCGGTCCCCGTCCTTGTTCTCGTCTTCCGCCTGCTTCTTATTCATACATTTCGTTCTTTTAGCTCGTCCTTTCATCCCCTCTCTCCCTGAACTGCTCCCCCCGCCCCTTCTCCTCTCTCCTGTTTGTTGCCTCTCACCTCTTCCCCACTTCTCTGAAATGTATTACTGTCATCTAGTGTTTAAAAACATGAACCACAGCAACACTGAGTTTGATCAATGGACCAAGGAGCTCAGCCTCTCCTCTCCCGTAGTAAAGATAAATGTTTAATAACAACAGTAATTATTAATAAGGTGTTCATTTAAAAATAAAAAAAATAAACTTAGTTTCTTTCAAAGTGCATTTGGAAATAATGTGTTCGTAGACAACACACTGCATATGGAAAATGCTAATAATGCTAAAACACAAATGAACCATATAACCCTTATTATTGGCTGAATACACAACAGCAATGATGCGGTTTTTTTATCACTTAAGCTGAACAGTATTTTATCCATAATATATATGCAGCAAGCATTCACATTTACAAACAAAGGTGCATAAACAGGCTTTTAGCTCCAGGGCGGAAAATATATTGCCACATTAGCACAATAATTTATACAAAGGAATATCTAGAATGTAGAATTAATAACATCTTGGAGAAATGTAACATTGCCTCTTAGTAAAAAAGAAAAAAAAAGAAGTTACACATACGCTCAGAGTGTAGAATTAATAACATCTTGGAGGAATGTAAAAATGTCCTCTTAGAGCTAAATTTGCAATTAACTGTCATTTCCAAAGCGAAGCACATGCTTGTAGGCACGTGTTGGCTCTAACTTGGTGACGTGACAAATGAATGATGCATAGATTCGACAAAACGAGACACTGGCAGCGCCGAGAAAAGCCGTTGTGACAAATAATATAAGTGATGTTGGCATACGGGAAATCCCCGACTGTTTATGCACTCATATTACACCGGAAAGCAGAGTAGTGATATCTGTGATGACATCAGTATTATCATGGGATGTCTGTAATGACAAAAACAAGGCACAACACAACTTGTAAAAAAGCAGGAATTCTTTTTTTCCTTTTCTCAAATCAAAAGCTATTCATCAGCTGCAGGGGGTGCACACCTGCTTTTGTCAGACACATTTACTGTGATGGATGTAACATCATGATGCAACCAAAACTAGCTCACGCTTGTTGGTTATCTGCCTTCGGCATCTCGCCGTGACGCTCATGGGAAACTCATCGGAGCACATTCAGTTCGCTTGAGCCCCATCGCGAGATATGGCACATTCCAGAACACCCACTTGTTCTGCAAGTAGCAGAGGTCATTGCCTAAGATCCTGGAAATGCAACTGAACATCACGGCGACATAATCGTAGGGAAATAATACGTGCGCAGACAACACGAGGAGGAGGCCCAGGAGCGTACGTGAAGAGGAGGATTTGGCTGAAAGGACGGTTGTGACAAACTGTTCCTCGTGGGCTCCGTCTTCAAACGTGCCCAGTCTTGTTTGAACAACATTCGTTTTCCACTGCGTTTTTTTTCTTTTTCCAGCTGAACATGAAGTGACCGTCTTCTCTTGAGCTGCACAGGAAACTGTTTTGAATTGTTGACAACAACACAGATGTCATTACGGACAGGCCTGTAAAAACACCAATCACCAATAATCATATTGAATTGGATCGTGATGCATCAATTAAACTCAGGTTCACTTTTTTTATTCATATCATTATGTCACTACAATTACTAATTGATAAAAATGTTGTCAGCTTTATAAAGGGCTGAATACTCAGTTATATTAGTGTATTATATAAAATGTACAAGGGAAGAACTTGGATGATGGAAGTGGAGGAGACGCGAATATTTCTGTGACTAATCATACATTTGCATATTCAGAAGAGGGTCACTTCAGAACCTTTAGTAAAATATACGTAATGATTTTGTTAATCTGACTGTGGTGATGACCAGCCTGGCGCAGGGAAATTGGAGTCAATCTGCAAAATGCAGATGTGACAGAACTCAGAACATGGACACATGTGGCTGGCTTAACCATGGCCTAGAGGTATGAAGCTGCAGATCCTTTCACTGCCATGAGTGCCAGCACCAGGGACTTATCAGCAGTATGTGCAGCCATGGGAAGATAGAAGCGCGAGTGCAGGAAAACAGTGAACATGGAGGAATTTGGAAACGAGGCAGGCTGCAGTGTTTGAGATGAGCTGGGGGGCACTCAAGGAGCGCTTTTAGGCGGTCACAAGGCAATCAAAGTGGAGACACTGTGGCTTGAAGCCCTGCAGCATGTGTCCACGGAGGATTCATCTGTTTTAGTGGATCTATCCATCTATTATTGCTTATCCTGTAAGGGTCATAGAGAGAGCTGGAGACAATCCCAGCTGACGTTGGGCACAAGAGGCACTCTTGGCAAAAGTTGCCAAACAATCATTCTCGTACAGTGCAATTAACCCTAATCTGCATGTCTTTGAACTGTGGGAGGAAGCTGGAAGCACACAATTAACACACACACACACACACACACACACACGTATATGGAGAGGAGAAAGTCCGCAGAAAAAGTAGTGATGGGAAGTTCGACTCTTCTTACTGACTCGGATCTTTTACTCTCGGACAGTAAATTGAACTAATCTTTTTTGAGTCATTTCGTTCATTTCGTTCATTTTCACAGCGGGTGGCGCTGTATCCCTCTTGTGGGCGTTGTAAAAAAGACCGCGGTTCTCAAACACTTAACACTGTAGGCAACATAGTTTGCTTCAGCTGACAAAGTATAATAAACAAAATGCCACAAGCAATTCAAACCATATGAAACCATTGTTGTTTAACAGCACGACAGTGACTAGGTAACTGTCACGTGACCTGAGGACGGACGCTCGCTCAGTTGAGTGAATCCTGAACTAATCATTTCTGTTTCCTTTCCTGCTGAGCTTATGCAGCTGCCTGCCATCGTGTGGTGAAGGAAGGTACTGCATGAAAATGAACGAACGAACCACTCAGTTGAGTCAGTCCTGAACTAATCATTTCTGTTTCCTGTTCTGCTGACTGAACTTATGCAGCTTCCTGCCATGTGGCGAAGGAAGGTACTGCATGACAATGAACGAATCACTCACTGAGATGACTCATTACTCCCAAGTCATATAAAAGATTAGTTCATTTTGAACGAATCGTTCACGAACGACACATCACTAAGAAAAAGGCCTCAGTTGTAAGTGGATTAAAAAGGAGAACCTTCTTTGTAATAAACATTGCACCCCCGTTTTAAGAGATCTATAGTGTAAAAAGTCAGATTTTCCTGCTGGGCAGCCTGCAAACATTCATAATAAAATGAGGGTGCACATTAATCTGGTGTGCCATGACAACACGGTTATAGCATAGACTTACTCACAAGTATTAATGCATCTGTTGCACAGTTTATTTGACAGATTGAAATCCCAACACAAAACATCAAATTCTCTATAAAAATGAGTCACGGTGGATTAACTTTACCGGGCAAATGGCACAGAAAAAAAGAAATTTAGGTTATGAACTCTAGTGCACTGACTCAGCTGTTGAATTACCTCTCTCATTATTGTAGATTAGGATTGAACCACGTTGCTCTGCGGTATTGTTTGCTGTAAGACTAAGATGTGAATCAAGCATAAAAACTTCAGATAACTGTGGTCTTTTTTCTTTTCTTTCTTTTTTTTTTCAACTGGTCACCATCATGGCTAAATGGAGGAAGTATTTAAAGCACATAATGTTGAATCCGTGCGACCTCTGGATGTTTTGCCAGTGTGAAAACTTGAAATGCTGTATGTAGAGATATACCCGCTTTCCATGGACCTGCCAAAACTAAGATGGGGATGCCCGCATGCACAGACAACACACACAAAGTTGTTCCTGGACAGAAACGTACAGTAGCACAGAGCGCTGCGACCTAAGTAATCAAATGTGTAATTGCACAGAACCATAGTAGACACTGAAATGAGCGTGTGTGAGCATTTGTCTGTGAAAGTCTGCGAGCAAAAAGAAGCCCGGGGAACGAGCGCCACATGCTTCCGAGTGCAAATAAATCATTAACATAAACACATGCTGACAATGTTATAACCTCACAGTAAAAAAGAGTCTGGTAGTTGTACACCCCGGTGGCCAAAACCAGTCTTGGAAATGCCACTCATTTATATATTAATCTGTTTCGATATAGCTTCTTTTTTTAAAAAAAACCCCATTGATGATAGATATTCCATGATGTTAATGTATTGTAATCAACTAGTTGCAGTTTTTCAATGAGCAGGGGAAGAATATTTATGACCTGTTCTCTCTTGGGCCCCCCCCCCCCCCACACACACACACCAGCATAGATCAGTGATGTTTCATGACTTGCTGCCGGCATCATTTCAGTTGGGAGAGAAGATGTCGAATTTGAGGCTGATGCTGGTTCACAGTCTTGAGGTTGAGGGTGGATGGCGGTAAACAAAACACGACACTTTTCCCCGAAGCACCAGTCGGGGACACTTGCTGTTTACAAACAGCAAGTGTCTGTGCAAGAAGTTGCCCAGAAAATAATAATTAAAAAATACAAATCCATGCATAATAACGCTGTGGGTTTCAATATGTAGGTCTCACGAGGTGCTTTTTTTTTCTGCAATGGCGAGGAGTTGGCCTGAAAAACCTCCATTACAACTGTATGTAAACTGAATATGCTGTTTGGGCTAGAGTGGCTTGACTTCTTGCTTTTCTCACCTCAATTCTATCAATTCTTCCTTAGATTCTCTTTCTCGAAACAGTTGCTCACGTTCTTTTGTTTTGTAACATGTGAAAGTGAATGATATGGTTCTGTGAACACAAATGATATATATTTTAGGTCCCAGTTTTATGTGCGTTTCCATTGTCAAATGCTGATCAGCTGCTCCTAGAGATACCAACAGAGCTTTTCCTGACGTTGATTTGACCTGTTTGTATTGTTTTTATTGTACGGCTTGTTTATTTGTGTAGTTTCTATATTACCTACAGTATTGTATTGCTTTATCGTCCGTTTTGTTGCTTGTTTTTAGGTCTTGTGTTGCTATGTTTTATTTATCTGTGATGTACAGCACTTTGTTCCAGCTGTTGTTGTTTTTAAAGTGCTCCTTTAAGTCGGATTGGATTGGATTGCAGAGTACTGTCTCATCAGGGCGACGGTAGGGAAAACACAGTGTTTTTGTCTGTTCAGCTTCAGTTTCGACCTTCACTTAAGGAAGTGTTGTCTTCTTGTTGTTTTAAGGAGCCACACGCCGAGACGAAAAGAGCACCACCACTAAACCGCTTGGTGGAGACGAGGCTAAATATAAGTAATCCACCACACTCTTTCTCAGGCACAATGTTCATCATCCTATATGATGCAATTATGTGCCATCACAGTACGGCACGCTGCCTCTTTTGTCGGTGTTTTCAAAACATTTAGAGGCTGCAGATAATGAGTCTGTCTCGTTGATCAGATGATCCGACAACCCCTGCCCTCTGCTCCACAGCTTCCCCGCCGCGCAGCCGAACTAGTGAAGCATCTGGCTTCTCCCGATGCATTGATTTATTTATGATTGCAGCAGCCTTGCTACGCAGGTCCAAGTTCTCCTGGGATGAAGTCACTCGCTGGAGTGCGGTTGTGTCAGGAGCAAAGACTCCGCAATAAACCAAACCAATAAATATGCCCTCGACGAGCAAAGAGATCAGTGAGAAAGAGGAAAAAGTGCTGATTGAAAAGTACTTAACACGAGAGGGCCGAGACACTGTGGGCATATATGCTTTACTTGCATTGCACGTGGAGAGCTGTCATTATTTTATTAAAACTCTAGTATTTACTTGAACCAATGAATTGTTCAACTGCTTGCTTGTGCAAAGATCTGTTTATTTATTTGGGCTTTTGTAGTGCTTTCATTGTACGGCTGCTATTGTATGTCTTTTAACTTATTTTAGTTGCTTTATTTTATTTTTTTGTATTTTAGTGCCTCGTGTGAGCTCTTATTTATTACGTCGTTTATTATTCTGTGCAGCACTTTGGCCGAAGTCTGTGGTTGTTTTTAAGTGGTTTATAAATAAAGTTGGATTGGATTGGATCTAATCACGTGACCCGCTAAAGTTCAGGAAAGGTCATTTAAATGATGTGGTTAGTTAAGAATCTACTGGCATTCTTACACAGAAACCCTTTTTTTTTGTTTACAGAAAATAGTAAAGTGAAGTGTGAGTGGCAGATCTCTCTGCAGTATTGTGATGTTGATGCCAGAGGTCAGAGGATGATAGCCAGATAAGTTTGAGAGTCAACAGAAACCACTTGTTTCGATCAAGGAATGCAGAAGAACATACAGAGAACTGAAACTCAAACAGAGCAGCAGAAAACTAAACCAAGTGCAACTCATGTCACTTTATCCTGTATATTTAATAAAGTGGCAGTTAAGTGTAGCTTCTACTAAAAGTTATCGATGATGTGCATGGTTTTTGTGTCGAGTCTGAAAGTTCACCTGCTGTGAATGGAGCTCATTTATTTATGCATCAATTGTGCAAGCTGTGGTGGATAACTGGGTCAAACAGAGGGTTTGAAGTCTGTGTCCTCCTTTTCATTCCACTCTGTGTTGTGTTTTATTTGCATTTTTAGTTTATTTTAAGGGTTTTAACCTCTTGACCCCATAGCCTTTCCCTATGGTATTCCACCCTGTGTTTTATTTTACTGTTTCATTTGCATCTTTTGACTTTTATTTCAAAGTTAAGACAGGGTTTTGACTTTGGACTTTATTATTATTATTATTATTACTACTATTATTGTCTGCGATGGACTGGCGAACTGTCCAGGGTGTACCCCGCCTATCGCCCGATGTAGCTGAGATTGGCACAGCACCCCCCGCGACCCTCTGGTTGAGGATAAAGCGGTAGATGATGACTGACTGACTACTATTATTGTGTTTTTTCCTGATTTAGTAACTTTAACCTTTTCTTCATTACTATCTTGAGCTTTCTCTCACTGGTTTATGCAGCAAAAATAACTTGATTAGTCCACAGTAAGTGGGAATGCATATCTACTGTGCTTTAAAAACAAATGACACTGTGGATGAGTCTCATTTCAGACATAACAGGGTAAGACTTTCTGGGTCTATATCTATATTTCTTGATCATGCATCATATTGACACCCATGCCGTGTGAGCGTGTGTTGTGAAACATTTTACAACCTTTGACAGTGTTCATTCCTTCTTCACTCTCCAACCTACGTCTACATGTGCTTACTCGACCTCCGCTGCTGCTGCTGCTGCTGCTGCTGCTTATGCTGCGGCCTAAAAAAAGAGAAATTCCAAAAAAAAGTCTGGGTTTTTCCATTGGAGTCCAGGTTGTTTACAGATGACACCTGTGAAATTGTGTAATGGTTCAAAAGGGAATGTGTGGTGAGGAGGTTACCTAAGTGTGTCTCTCATGTCTGATTCATGCGTCCTCAGATCGTTGTGCGAGAGTGTTAGCGTGTGTGTTTGTTTGCGAGGAGGTGGTTCTCTCCGAGCACTGCCGAGCTGAGGCACCGTTCCTGCGCCCCTCAGGATATAAACACATACCACCAACATTCAAAGTCTTTCGAGAGACACTAACAAGATCAAGTGAGTGGATAGAATGTAAAAAAAAAAAAAAAGTGCACACCCACAGAAACATATGCACACAAACAAAAGTGCAACACTGGCAGGAATTTCAGCTTCACCCGGAGGGTCAGAGCACAGACGCAGTGTGTGAAGACGCACGTGTGCCTTTTAAAGCCTCCGTGTTGACGAACTGCAAATCCAAACATTAACTCTCAGACTGACCTCAGTCCAGTTCTGCTTACCCAGGCCGATATTTGTATTTGAAAAAAAAAATAAAAAATGACGAGTCAGGATCACTTCCGAGAACCTAAATGGATTCCGTGTATGTGAGGTCAAAGTTTGACAATGCAGCGTCATCATGGCTCCTGTGTGTCTATGGTTGGCTTTGTCAGGTCATGACAAAAGAACTATTTTAAAGCTGTTGCTCATTTCTTGTATAATGTTGAGTCATGGTAGTATTTTGGATTTATGAAATGAGCCAAATGTTTGTTCTGTTTATTTATTTTCGTCCCGATTTTTGTCCCCCGGGAAACATTTACCCACACTGAGTCAGCTTCTAAAGATCTTTGTGACCAAATGTGGTGAGGGCTTGTGTCTTTCTAAGTAGATGAGTAGGTAACACGTTCTGTTAAACATAAGAATTGACTTGAAATTGGACATACCAAATATTATAGAACAGTAGGAATTATTTTCACCAAGATATTGCCTGGATAGTACAACGGAAATAAGTTGGTCGTAATGCTTTCACCCGTATTACCATGTTACCATGAATTTTGTCTATTGTCAATTGCAACATAATATACAGATGAAGGGAAATGCCGTTCCTCTCTCATCATGTTGTAAGTGAACTGTACTGTAACTTGTCAAATGATGGATTAAGAAGATTGTAAGAAGATAAGAAACGTGAGCGAGGAAATAACGGCACTTCATTTCCCAACATGGCCCTGAGTAATACTGAAACTGTTCACCACTGACTTACAGTTTCATAATGTAATTCACATCATCATCATCATCATATAGTGACATTATGAGTTGTGCAACGGGGACACAGTTTAGTTCACTTCCCACCAAGAGCATATAGGACTTCATGCAGAATTTAGCAGAGATAAATGTGGAATAGTTGTTTTTAGTCCTTGTGTCGTGTCACTGGCACAGGTGGCCTCAAGAGTCATTTGTGTTTGCTGACATGAACAAAGATTAAAAAAGAAAAAACACAGATGTGCAGCAACAGTTTCAAATCAGTTTGGAATTAAATGATTATACATTTAAAATAATTAAATAAGTGAATCTCAGCATAATATTGGACTCCTGTGGGAGTCCCTACCCCAGAGCCTTATATCACTGAACACATTGTTTACACAATCCAGGTCAGAGGTGAGCAGCACTGGGCCTTTTGGCTGCAATGTACACGGCAGTCTTTACAACAAACATCAGGGAACATGCAGTTCATGTCATATGTACAATTCATTGACAATTCTTGAAAATCCAAGCCTTAAATAAACACAACGTCTGACAGTTTGGCCTTCATCTGCAAATGAGACACACACAATCCAAAGTACACATCAGTGCATAACTAAAACAATGTTTTCTTTACCCCCTTTAGCTTTAGCCGCTGTGGATTTAAAGGGATAGTTTAGTATTTTAAAATGGGATTGGATGAGGTATTGACATCAACAAGCCTGGGACCTGGACAACACTGTGAATGATAACATGGCTGCCAACAGGGGCAAAAAAAAGCAGATTGCAGTCACTTAACAAAAGACTCATAACATAACATCTAGGTCACAATATTTTGGATAAGTCTGATGCTTTATCTCGCTGTTGGAGACACTTTTCTGGCTGGAAACTCAAGTTTGAGAAAATCATCACGGCACACAGGTGTTGGTAATCTGCTGCTTTGGTGTTTGAAATCCTGTTTGGATTCCTGTAAGTGATACAAACTCCGCTCTATAGACGTGTTCTGTTAGATCTTAGTGCCTAATTTGACACCACTGATCATAATCATCATTTATTGATGACTGGAGACTGGAGCAGGGATACTGGGATACTGCCCTCTGCTGGTTTGATATAATTCCAGTTTGCTCATGTTAATGATAATGCCTCACTGCACACACAGGTTCATTATGCAGAGAACACATCACTCCAGTGTTCACTTCTCTACACGGGCTCCCCGTACAGTTTAGAATTCAATTTAAAATCCTCCTCCTCGCCTACAAATACAAAGCACTTACTGATCCGGCCCCATCATACCTCAAAAACTAGGTTTACCTTCTCATTCCTACAAATTGCTTTGGTCCCAAAATGCTACTTGTGGTTCCCAGAGTCTGAAAAGAGTAGAATGGGAGGCAGAAACCCTCAGTTACCAGGCTCCTCTCCCGTGAAACCAGCTTCCAGTGTCAGGTTTGGGAGGCGGACACCCTCTCTGTATTTAGAGTTAGACTTAAAACCATCCATTTATATAAAGCTTATAGTTAGAGATGGTGAACCATCTCTTAGTTATGCTGCTTTAGGCTTAGATTGCTGGTGGAACTGACATGATTACATGACATTAACTTTGTTCTTTCTCTCCCCTAGTTTGTACTTTTCCCATTCTCTCAGGGTGACTGCAGGGTCCATAGTCAGTTGCAAGGCTATTATTATTAATATTATTAATAGTAATATTGTTGTCAATATTGTGCGATGATTAATGTTGCAACTGTTAAATATTTTCTCATGGTCTCTCTCTTCTGTCTCTACCTCTTTCCCTTTCGGTCCCCCCCTTGAGCCTGGTTCTGCCAGAGAACCGCCATCCTGTTAAAAATAAGGTTTTTTTTATCTCTCCATTGATTGCGTCATTGTGTGAACTTTCGCTTTTCTTTTCTCTCTATTTTATTATTTTTTTATTTTTTTTATTTTGCACAGTTTAAAAGAAAAAATACAAGATTGACAAAGAATACAAAGTAACATACAGTGCAGGATATCTATAATATTGTAAAGGTTTTTGCCTTGCTTGAGATACGCTGTTGTGATTTTGGTAGCTGTACAAATACATTGACTTGGTTCCTTTTAAACATGAGATAAAGTGGGCAAATATTTTTCTTTCACTGTCCTTGCTGGCAGCCATGTTATCAATGAGAGCTTCGGTTCAGGCTGGTCCACGAAAACAGCAGCAGCAACCAAAACAAAGACGAAGCAAAACTTGAACTACCTCTAAAATGACAGGATTAAGGAGCATCATTTAAATATCATGCTTTGGTGTTTGTGTGGGGTGTTTCATGTGATATATAAATGCATAATTTAGCAGGTGTAAGGCCCTGCCTATATACTGTATAATCTACCACTACATTTGACCTCGACCTATATAACGTGCCTTCACTGACTTTGAACAGCAGGTGGCAGCACCACATCAGTGAGACAGACTTTAATAAGAAAGGAGGGTAAGCTCCAAAAGTAAAGTCAACACACCTTTCCAAACCATGAAAGCTATTCATGAGGTTAACAACACACACAGGGTGACTTTTGATGAATGTGTATTTCTTTTTTGTACATTTCCAGTCTGTTTTCTTTGCTATTGTGTAAAGCATTTGGGTCTGTCAGTCATTATGATTCATATGTTTGAAGGGTGCAGACTGTTTGTACTGCTTCACAGCTCAGATGATTTCCCAATATTATGAAGAACAAACAAGGTCGACCTCAATCTGTCCTGCAAAGAAAATGATAGAATGATGTGCACCGTCCTTTATGATTCTGTTCAGACAGATAAACAGCGCGGTAGGAAAAACATTTTTTTGTATGTCAGAAGTTTCTGTTGTTCTGCTTTGTGAGTTCATTTTTCCATGTCAGTTTCCTCTGAGTATGTTGCGTTTGTTCTATATTTTTTTCTTCTTTTTCTTCTTCTTCTCGCTACAGTGTGCCACACATGACCGGGCTTGATTTCACACAGGTTCGGCCAGAGAACTATAAACCATGTCGAGCCTTTTGTGTGTGAAGAATCAAAAAAAAAAAAAAGGAAAAGAAAGTTCAAGTCATGACATGGAGGGAACATCATTTTTTAAAGTCATTCTGCATTTTGAATGAATTCAGTTTGTGTATACTGACCTTTTTGAGGGTTTACACACCCCGTGACATTTTCAGTCTATTAATAACAAGGCACCGCTTGCACTGAAAAAGGTCAATAACCATAACTTGTTAACATATTTTCTCCCCCCTCACAGTGCTGTGGTGGAAAGAAGTGTGAGTGACTATGCTGTCGCCGCTGTATTGTTCTATACAGTCAGTACATTAACCACTCACATGATACAGTAACAAGGACAATACAGCATAGGTTTGGTTATTGGTCAGTTTCACCTGACTCTCAGCTTGCTCCATTACGTAGCAACAACAAAAAAAAAATCTGTTTCCTTGTGGGTAGAACTGAGTGTGACTATGTTTGCTCGAGAAGCAGAGCTTCAGCTCACAGAGAGAGAGAGAGAGAGAGGAAATGGAAAGGCTTTTAGAAAGGAAGTGAGGCCCCCCCTGGTACGAAGAGGAAGGTTTCAGTGGAGTGGGTGGATGTTATTCAAGTCAAATCAAAGGCCCACTCAATACAAAATGTACTGTACACTGTCTCACGTGTGGCGTTTTAGGGCGCACATCCCCTTCTTCTATCTAAGAGCAAAAGTATTTGGCCTGGTTCAGCATACATTTATTATTGCTCAACCCTCGGCCCTATAATAACAGCTGCTGCACAGTGTTGCAGCGATGGGAGTGCAAACATCCAGGTGTTAAAGCTCATCATTGCGGACATGTGTGTTTTATGTGTTTGTTTTTGTAGTTATCTTTTTATTTTTAAAGAAAAAAAACGTATCTTAAAACCCTTTTTTTATTATTATTATTTGGCTTTCGACCCAGTGTGAGGCATAGATTGTTACCCGTTTTTATTATGCAACAACTTGTTTTTATTTGTGCTGAGTTTATATTCCCTACAGTATGTTATTGTTTTATTGTCTGTTTTAGGTCTTTCAGGTCTTATGTTTCTATATTTTATTTATCTCTGATGTACAGCACTTTGTTTCAGCTGTTGTTGTTGTTTTTCTGTGCTTTCTTTTCTGAGGAATAACCTCACTGGATTATGCGGGACAGATTGTTCCTAGGCTTTTAAAGTGTATGCTTTCACCTGGTCTCTTCCTCTTGTGTAGCTCCTGTAATACTGTAATATTATATTTAAACTGATGTTTAATGCTGTTTATATGATTATGGCTGACTGAGTGGGGCTGGTTGGAGTGAGGGGGTTATTCATTGGTTTGATTGTCTTTTACTTTGTTTTTGCTTTTGTTTGATTTTTGAGTAAATTGGGAACCTCTTATGTCCTCTTACAATATGTATGGGTCACAAATGGATGACGGTCTCCCAATTAAATTAATATCATATTCAATGGTCCCTCACCTTTTTCTCACCTCAGCGAAACCGCAGCCGTTGGCTCATTTCACCGGATCCCACCCATGTTTATCTGTCACACACCAAGTGTTTTGAGGAGGTGTCTAGTGGGCCACCTTCTCTTTCCTCTGACGGACGCTTGAACTCTGACTTCCGATTGTGACCACTACAGGAAAGCAGAGGCCAATGGCTTCCAGCAGTGTCGGAGTCTTTTGTCCGCAGCGCCCTTATTTGTGTACCGCGCAAAACCACCTACAACTCCTTGACTCAACTCTAGATTCACACTTGGCTGCTCTTGTCAAACCATAGAGCTTGTTGTAGGCAGATGTGTGTGTGTGTGTTTCATGTCTAACTGATAGATTCAGAGAAGGTATGTATATGTTTTAATTGAGTAATAGAGGGCAAACTATGCAAGGCACCGAATTAGTCATATAGCTTAATTATACTCACTCACACCTGTGTGGAATCTATATGTGTTGTGTTGAGCACTCGTGAAACCCGTCATCCCCTTGTGCCGTTTTGCAAATTCACATAATAACTGACTAATAACAATAAAAACAGTAATCGACTGATAACTGAACAATCCAACTGTCCATTTGACATTCTTCACGGAACACATTTCACTGGGCAAAACACACACATCTGCCACAGACTGAAAATAAACATCATTGAGTAGAATGAGGAAAGTTTTTTACTTCTGCCATTAGCACAGTGTTGTTAACAGTGTATAGGCACGCGTGCAATGAAACGTTCACGAGATGGCTGTGAATATCTGAGTATGACCATTCAGTGTGAAACAATGGAGTCACACTGAACTTTCACTGTGACATCTCTCAGCAGACGCAGACTTTCAGTCAACTTATTAAACCGTCCTCCTCCCGCTTCGGGTTAGGGATTTTCAAACAGAAACTTTCAATTTACATAAACTGTATGTCTTCTTTGATAATCTGTTTTTGCTTGTTCGTGTATAGGGCACAGATCTGGGTTTATTGTCAAATATCAACCCATACGTGCGTGCTTGTGCTTGACCCGGTGTAAATAACCAACTCCTCTCAAGTTTGAACTCTTTATAGTTCTAATATAAACACAAGCACTAAAATGGAGCAACAGTAAATTACTAAAAGGAATTTAATAAATACTAAGTGTCCTTTGTTCTTTTAATGGGCAGTGTAGTAAGTGTAGTAAACACCATCACACCATGCATAATTACCACACCCAGATAATTAACCTGGTAAATTATGAGCCACCACTCCTTCAAGCATATAATATATGGTACGGTGTTTTAACTTAGTTAACCTGCTAAAAAGCAGTGATCCCAGCACATGTTTATTATACTGCACATACATGGGTACTGCTCCTCTTAACTATACACATAAACACTATTTTAACATTCTTCCATAGTGATTTCGTATTTCTGTGAGATTTTAAAGTAGAATTATAGCCTGTGCATTTAAAAACATTTAAATTACAAGTTGAAAGCCGCGTTGGGATACACTCCAGACTGATTGTCATTGATTCTGAGGTGATTCAAACATTGTCAGACAACTGTCTGACTTTTGGCACCATAAAGCAACTTCACCACGGATGGAACAAAAACAACAAAGCTCTGACCTTCACCCACTCATATAAGTACACACATACACTCATTAACGCGCGCCGGCCCAGTCGTGGTGGCGTGACATCAGCCACAATTACTGCACCTACTCACCAAGTGTAATACAAAGAGACATACACTTAATAACACATACAACATCTGGAATGAATGAATACAGACAAGGTAATAAAACACATTCATCATTTTCAAGTCAAATTCATTTTGATAAATAGACACGAACATACACACACACACAAACTCTTGTACATACAGTACACATTTGCACACTGACTTAGGACAGAAAGCGTGACTGTGCCAGCAGAGCCTTTGGTTTTAAATGGAAAACACGTCAGAAGTCCCTTAATTTATCCTTCTATAGTTAGCACCGAGGGACAAATGCACCATCTAATCGTCACACACACACGACAGTGAATTATAAAATGATATATATTATGGCAATGATGTCTGGCCCAGACAGAAAAAGTAAAACTTTGCACTATGGAAATTAATACATGAACCTAAATCTATGTTGTCCATCCACATATGATGTACCTCCTTTTTTTTCACAGTATCTTTCAGTAGAGTCTCTATTATGTTGTTGTCAGATCATACTGATAACGCACCTCTCATGCAGTCTAGAGCTGACGCTTTGTGGTTATCGCTCACTGGGATGCAGCCAAAAGTGCTACGTGCTAAATCATTTCCCCTAAAGAAGAAGAGCAATAGCAGCAATTTCATATCCAATGCCATTCAGATGTCGGGCGACATTCAATGACTTAAAAATTAATCATCAACTTCGAGTGACTGTAGATTTTCAAAACACATAATGATATAAAACAAAAGCACATTCACTCAAAACAATCATTAATGACCTGACAGAGTTGACTTCCTCGCTTTAAAATATCAACGCATGAGTGTAATCCTCAACTCTGCGAAACTGCTGAAAAATTCACATATGATGATGGCTTTTATTACTGTGAAATGTTCCTTTTCCTCGGCCAGTACATTCCTTCCACAGTCGATGGTTAGTGGCCAAAATGTAGATCCTGTTTCCAAGATCAGTTTCTCACTGCGAGCATGCACACCCTGTGCTATCACTGTTAGATCAACACAACACAAACAAAAGAAAAAAAAACAAAGGCCAATTATAACAAATGCACATGCACACTAAGGCAATGTGTGTTCATATTCATGTGTGTGGGTGTGTGTTTATATTAAAGCACACACAAATATTTGCTCATAGAGATAAAGCATTCCCCTGCCCTAATCTTAACCATCACAACTAAATACCTAACCCTAATCCTAATTTAAAATTAAGTTTAAAGTTGTGAGAACCAGACAAAATATCCTCACTTTCCCAAAATGACTTGTTGGTTAAAAGTTTTTTTTGGTCCTCACAAAGATACCCATACATACACACAATCACACACACACATACACACAACGTGACCCTGTGTGGCAGCTAAAAATGAACACAACCAAGAGGAAGTTAACCTTTAACAAATCTTCCAGAACAAACACTTCTGCATTTTGATTAAAAGACACACACACACACTTTTTTTGATGGTCGTATCAATAAATGTCAAAAGAAAAAGAGCAATAAAAGAAATAAATGACACGAGGAAGCTTATCAAAAGTTCCATCTACAATTGCTTCACACAAACGTGTGTCAGTATCTGCTTGCTGGTGAAGTTTTGAAGCAGTGAAGACATTTATATATATATATATATATATATATATATGTATAATAGTATATAGCTCTTACAACGTCATGTCATGTTATGTCATTTATTTGGCTTTTTGTTAGAGTTAGGAAAACATTTACTTCCAAAATGGGTAGAAAGTTAAAGGGCAGACAGGTACAACAAGTGGCTTTGGCAGGACCAGGTGGCTGGATATCTGTAGTATCATGGACTGAGGAGAAGGAGTAAATCTAGAAAGTTCTAGGCACAGGAGAAATGAGCAGCTAGCAAACAGCACTGGGGAAAAACTCAAGTAATATAATACAGGGCGACTACCACCACTGCACTGACTGAACAATCTGATGATGAGTGGAGGAGGAGCTCAGGTTCTTGTACAGCCAGGTGATTGGAGGTGATTGAACCCAGGTGTGGAGACTAATCAGGCCAGGTGAGGAGTAGCCACACACACACACACACACACACACACACAGGAGGGGAAATGGAGAAACATAAAAACCAGAAGTGTCACACGCGCTTCTTCCAATGACAGGGTTTTATGTAAATATTGCAACTTCATTTCTGGCACAAGCAACTGTTTTTATGCTGTATTCAAGATAAAGGTTCAATGTTCAAGGTTCACATGACATCAGCTCTGATTAAAAACACCTGTGACCTCACCCTCTTTTAGTGTCCGTACGGGAACTGCTAGGTACACCAAAAGTGGCTGTAGACTAAGATTGTATCCCACCATTGTCACAGTGTAAATATACTGTGTAAAGATTAAGATTAGGGAATGGTTGTGGTGAAGCTTTAAGTGTAGACCCCTGAACCACTTTTTCAGGTGAAAACCAGTGTCTATGGGTAATGTTATTACTTACAGTTTAGTTGAAAAGTATTGAAATTATTACTGTCAAACGATTAAAATATTTAATCATGATTAATCGCATTAATGTCATAGCACATTTTTTAATTTTCTAAATGTCCCTTGATTGCTTTTTGTCCCATTATTTTTTTTCTCATTTTAATGCTCTTATCAACATAGAAAAGTGGATCAGCTTGCTTTGTGCAAATGTTTTTTTTATTGAGACAATATCTCTGTCACCAGGCATATTTTGTGTTATTCCTCCTTATTGTGAGAGCCGCACAATGATAAAGTGCTGTTGTTCAACGCAGACGTAGTCCCGTGGTTTAATGTGTTGTTGCCGTAACAAGCTAATCTGAGCTAAAGGAGCTAGCGGTCTTCAGATGTCTCCTTACTACGGTTCGGGGGTCTGTCAGCTTGGTTGCACTGCATACATCGTTACTTGGATGTAGGGAGTGCGTCGAGAACAATTGTTTGAGAAATGATCCGTGTGGGAATACGGAGAGCCCGCGTGGAGACGGCGAAGCACACAGCGCTCGCCATCCACTCAAAACATAACGTTAGCCTACTACTCTTTGGCCGGTCTAGCTAGGTTTGCTAGGCCAAAAAGAACGTTAATCTTGCGACAAAAAAATGGACTTTGTTAAAATGGGTTTGCTTTAATTCCGTTAATAATGCGTTTAACAGACAGCACTAATTGAAATTATACATGTTGTGACAACATTTGGTGTACCTACTGCCTCTCTGGTCATTGGTTTTCTTAGTCCATGCTTGCCTTGTTGTCACCTTCTTGTCGAATCATCACAAGGCTTGTTGTCCCAGACTCCTCCCCTTTTACAAACGTGTTTTCCACTCCTAGAAGCACATGCTTACCTGGCCAGTGTTCATTTGTGAATGGGAAACTCAGTGGTAACTGAGAGTGTCTTTTCCAGTGGAGCTGTGACTCACGGCTGTGCAGCGAGTGATTCAACACCAATTAAAAAGCCACAAAAACCAATCGTCTTCACATAAAAGACAATCCAAAATCTGATTACTCAATTTTAAATAATAAGCGGCGGAGCTAATATGGGCATTGCCTGTAAGGGCTTGTTTGGTGCTTGAGGCTGAACGTACTGCTGAACATACTAAACCTAAAGGTACAGGGTGTACAATTTAGCAACATTGATTTATGAAGTTGCATGCTGTCGCTCACCTCACCCTTGCCTTCCATGTGTGTTGTAGCATCGAAACTCAACCGCTATTGTAAAGCCATCCAAATTTTACATACTGAAACATTAATGGTTATATTTGTACAAAATAAATTATAGTTTATCAGTGATTTGTTCACTTACTGATGTGCATATTGGACAATTTACTAAACACTTTAATGTAACACTTGACATTACAGTACAGTAACAATGACAATGGTGTGGTAGACAGTTGTAATAGGGAAGTAATGGCATAGTAATACAACTTTATTTCACCAAACAATTGCTTGAAAGTAACAGTGAGAATGTGTATGTGGGACATATAGAGGATGGATTTAGGGTCATCAGTCAGGAGCCAATCATAGTAGATTCACTCTCTTAATCCCAGAACGTCTTCTGGTGGTGGAGCAGTCTTAAGGCCCTGATATACTTCTGTGTGTTCTGCGCCGTATGCACGACGTGAAATGGTAGGTGGAGAATTAAGCCCCGCTCACCATGCTGAAAGAAACATTTCGACAACAGAAGAAGTAGTCGCCAAGGATAGTCATCAGAGCCTCGATTTGGCGACCCTCAAACCAGCTTACACCCCAACTCTGCTGCCCGACGGGCCTTTAAGCTGTGAGCCGCTCAAACCAGACGTGTCCGATGGAGCTGTAGCACCATACTCTTCTTCTTTGGTAGGAATGTGTCCCATTCCCTGCGTCCAGAGTTGCCACCCGATGGTGACGTGGTATACTACAGGACCCTGGCGTGCGAGTATACCAGGGTCCACGCAATGCGTGTTTGTTTTTTTGGCGCTCCAGGTGTGTGACAACATATACAGTACACTCCCTCATCCTGGTTCATCATCCTGTGCGCACGTTTCCTTATCTCCACTGCCTCCATGAGCCACCGTTTGTATTGGTTTTCTTCTGCGTGGATGACTCTGGCCTCTTCCCAATTCATTATATGGTTCTGCCGTTCGCAGTGATCTGAAATGGCTGGTATTCTTTTACGGATTGTCCCAGCGGGGCATACGGACAGCGGAAGGCGTGATCGACCCGTCCAACCTGATGGGAAGATCACGCCGATCAGCTGATAAGGCACATCACCACCTAACATCAGGTTACAGTTCTGAGGAAGGCAGTGAAGATACACGCCAATACCTGTTAACAAGGCAAAAGGAAAACGTACTATTGTCTAAAACGAAAGAACCAAAAAAAACAAGTTTGATCAGAAGATATCATGGACTTTCACAATATAGTCTTCAGTAGCTGCTGGGTGGGGGATCCAGTGCAGTCTCGGCAGCCAGCATCTGCTGGGAAGGTGACACTGGTTGTGAGCATGCAGTAGACAATTTTGCATTTTTCTCTCTCCGTCTCTCCAATGCAGCCTTCAAGCCATCTTCCCATAGTATGATCAGTTCCACTATGACTGTTCTCGTGTACGTGTGTACGCCAAAGGGAGGTGTTGAAATAAGTGTTATCATACTTTTACCATATTATGCGTAATGTGAAGTGTTACAGGGAGAACGGTTACTGGAGATTTCAGCACACAGGAAGGCAGCCACACAAAACCAATACATAATAATAAAAAAAAAATGGAATCTAAATGTATTTTGCTAATGGAATCTAAATGTATTTTGCTGAAACACACTGGGAATGGGTGGAATGCAGGTTGTTGACAAGATGATTTGGTGGTGAGGGAAAGGTGAGTCGTAAATATATGCTATGAGCAGAGGGTTAAATGGAAACAGGTGAAACCAAATTGGGAGTGGCATGCAGTCACTCCAGCAAGGAGTGAGGGTGGAATCAGAACTGAAGGCATCTAAAATGAGAGCGTGGTCGAGTCTTCAAAATAAATCAAGAATGAGAAGTGGGGGAAACATGACCAGAAAACCTTTAAAAAATTCAGAGTCACACACAACAAACCTTATAAGCGGCCCTAACTAGATGAAGGGTAACATATGTCTTTGAAAATACATGACCGCATGTTACTAGTGCTGTTTATGTCACCTGATAACAATACTTTCTAAGATTGCAGATTGCGGTGGAAAAAAAAATCAGATGTTCAATTGGACCGTTTATTGTTTCCATCATGGAAATCATTTTGGATCGACATAATTATGTATTGCTCTAATCTGGAATACTCAACGTGATGGGAAAAACATTGTTTGTTCAGCTTTTCCATATCTGTCTCGTCATGTGGAACTGAGTCAGGTGATGTCATCAGTACTATAAAAATTTCAGCGCAGTGACTCATGACACATGCATGTGCACAAACAAAACACCAGATACTTTAGTTCCTATTGCAACACATCAAGGTGTTTTGATTTTGAGCCAGCGTGTGTTTGTCTGTGCCTTGATGGCTTTTAGTATTCTAACTTTAATTAACCACACAATAAAGAGGCATTGAATTTACGTGCCTTAAACTAGTACTTTGCTCTAGACAAGGCTTAATAACAAACTCACAAAAACAACCCTGAGGTTGCTTTCACTCGAATGTGACAAGTTGGAGGTTACATACAAGGCTAAGTGTAGTTCAACTGAGATGTTTGGATGTGTTTGCTCAAGATTTTCTGCTTTCCGTGTTATTCTTAACATGTACTGTGAATAATCACAGCACTTAAGGGGTTATTTCATGTTTGATTAACAATATAGTTAACAACCAAAATTGTTCTTGTCTTATGGTGACATATAAAAGTAGTAACAGCTGCTCTGTCAGCAGCTCGTTCCTCTCCTGTCACTTAGGCTGACTCAATAATGTCAGTCACACAGTCTTAACTCAGCTTTGCTCAAACGTCAGCCTAAGGCTATATCCATACTATATTTCATTTTTGTTTAAAAACTCATAAATGTTAGTCTGGATACGACTGCCATCCACACTACCCTGACATTTTCAAGCACTGCACATGTGAAAGTTTGAAAGTTTAAAATATCCAGGGCAGCAGAGATGGAGACTTTTGAAAATGATGACACAGTTACCTCCTGATAGTTTTTGTGTAGCTGTGACTGAAAAGCTCCATTAACAGTTGTTTCAAGTTGTGTAAATCCTTACTTTTACTTTTCTGTCTTGTTATTTCCCTTTGATACTACTTCCTTTAACTAAGCAAACCCTCTGTAGAGGGCAGAATCAGCTTCCTGTCTAACTGGCAGTACTCAATTCCATTGTAAGTCGCTTTGGATAAAAGCGTCTGCTGTATGACATGTAATGTAATATGGACGCAGATTACTCTCTACATTACTTTGATGCATTTAGCAGCCCACTCTGTAGATGGTACTTCAATGAAAAACGTTTAAACATTCAAACTGTTGTATATAACTATTGTCCACTGTCAAATTCATACAATGATGTTTAAGCCTATCGGCTCCACAAGACTCCACTGTCTGTTACTATAACGGGGTTTAGCTCTCATGTCACCTGCGCTCCACACAGGAAGTGATTTGTTTTACATCAAAACAGACAACAGCAACACTGCTGGACTTTCAGTCCTTTAGCTGTTTGACGGGATAAATGTTTCTTGCCCCATCTGCCCCTGTATTACTGCTGTATTACACACAAACACTCCCTCAGTCAGGCCTGACAGTAGTATTGCTTGACGTAGCTCATTTCAGATGAAGGCAGTCTAGTATCTAAAAGGGATACTTGAGTATCTTATCTTAACATAAAACGACTTTGGTAGAAGTTGAAGTCACTTTTTTTTATAATATTACTTTTAATAAGTAAAAGTCTTAAAGTATATGACATTGAATGTGCTTAAGTATCAGAAGTCATTTTCTGAACCATGGTAGCTCAGTGGGAGATTGAGTTGCCTTTCAACTGGAAGGCTGTGGGTCCATTTCCTTGCTCTGCTAGTTTATATGTGTCCTTGAGCATGTTGCAGTTTGTGAATGAGTATGAAAGCTCATCAAGACTAGAAAAGCTCTATATAAGAGCATTGCCAACTCTTCTTCTGATTTTATTTGGTAGTAATGAGTAACAAAGATAGTTAGGGGAAAAGTAGTGGAGTTTTTTTGTTCTTGCACTGCAATTTTTGTTCTTTTTTTGTTCTATTCCTATTCGATTGTGTTGTATTCTCTGTCCTGTAACTGCTGCAACATGTGAATTTCCCCAGTGTGGGATCAATAAAGTCTCATTTAATCTAATCTAAAAGTATACTATTTATTTAAAAAATGTAGTGGATCAAAAGGAAAAGGTTGCTAGAAATATAAATAATAAAGTAAAGTAAAGATACAGTATGTGAATGTTGTACTTAAGTACAGCTTTGTTACATTACAATACTGGATGAAGGACACATCAGGCAATGAGTATGAAAAACAGTACTAAAAACAATAGTAAAACAATAAAGATTCACCAAAGATTATGCACTGCTGCTTTTTATTAAATTTTATTTTCATTCACACGAGAGGTTTGGTAGAGTGTAATCACTTGACAACCACAAGAGCGACAGTAAATGTACCATACGTGAGAATCTTTACAGTTTCGTATAACGGAGACTCAAATCAAGAGATTGTGGTCGCTGAGTCATTGAGTCACTGTAGTTAGTTCTTTGATGATACCTATGCTCAACATGTGAGCCTATGTCAGTGGAGAATATGAGCACCACAGCATAGCATAGCATCCCAACAGAGGAGGTACAGTGTGTGTGTGTGTGAAAGGTGGGTAGTAAAGTGGTGGGAAATAAATGTGGGTGGAAACGTTTTCTGTAATTTCCTGTTTTTTAACTGCAGTGACATTATCCATCTTTTTTAAGATGGTGCAAGAGAGAGATGAGCGGGAATACAGCCTTTCCTTTCTAGCATGACGTGTTGTGAGTCACCACACAGATAGAGACGTATTGGGTATTTAGTTTCCTATTCTGATTTATTATACATGTACGTAAGTGTATTTGTTTTGTAACTACCAAAACCGAACCTGACTTATTGGAAGTCTTTGGTATCTTCAAAGTAAAAGCTTTTGGGGCCTTACTGCAGAGGCTTTAGGTGAAATAATCCACAAATGTGAAATTCACAGTTTAGTGCAACAAATACACAGGCTCCGTATGTTCACATTTATTATATCATTAACAAAAAATGCTAAAATCATGTATTCATTAAATAAATGAAATAAGATATGTAGACTGTGTATACAATACATAGAAATAATGAAAAATATCGGTATTAAATTGTATTAGCTTATACTATATGCATGGTGTATCAGTTGCTTTTGCGTGAAAAATTATTATTTATTTATTATTATTTAGTTTAGTTTTATCATGAAATGCAAACCAGGTTAGAGCTTTTCCTCTGCATTCACAAGACTCTTAGATAACCACACCATATGACGTTAAAAAAGGGGTCTTTCAAATGTTAACAGGTCAACTCCCTGCCAAGCAACTCCTTAAATTCCTTGGAACTTGTTTCTGATAATGAATGTTTCCAATACACTGTGAGTAAGGCATGAACCTGGAGGGGTTTCCCTCTGAAACACTCTTGATACACAAAACATAGGGCAGTTCATGTCTGCTCATACAGGTGATGACAATAATTTCCTAGATATAAACATCCAGACCACAAAGACCCACTGGAATCTCCTGATAATGCCACAGCAATCCAAAACAAATCCTCTGCCAGCTCCAGTTCCTCCAGGTGCGAATCTTACCACAATTACTTGTCAACTATATCACTACTGTGATATGTCAAAAACAAACATCATATGTTGCTTAGGAAACTTTTTTGTGTGAACATAACTTTTTTGGAGACAGACCTGGGAAAAGACACTTGGCCTCGAATCAAAAAAAAGCCATTTTACCATAACGTTCCTATCAGTGGAGATTGTCGTGTCAGGGAGTCATTGGTAACTCGGGAGTTAAAGGTTTTGCAGTGCAGTGTGTACATATTTCATAATACGGTAGGGCGGACTGTGCATTTCAACATGTGCTTTAAATTGTCTGCTTTAAATGAAAACAGCTGGTATTGAGTAACAGACACGACCTGCCCACATTATCCATGTGACGGGTCTAATTTCTGTCAGCAATTTCCCGGTAGTCTCTCACTTCTTCTTGTTCTTCTTCATCTTTTGGCTTCCCCCTATCCCTTGTATTAGTGATCCGCACACCTGATTTGGCAAAGATTTTACACCGGATGCCCTTCCTGGCGCAATCCTCGCCATTTGTCCGTGGATTTGGGACTGGCAATAGGGGTACAGTGAATGTGGCCCCCCAGTGGCTGGATTTGGGATAGTCTCTAAAGGCCTTGGTATATTCTCACGTCAGGGTCCTGTAGTATCCCACTTGAGTGGTGGTACAAGTCTGGACGCAGGGAATGGGGGCATTTCTACCAAAGGAGAAGCGAGCGATGCTACGGCTCACAGCTGAAAGGCCCGTCGGGCAGGGCAGTCAGGGGTGTCAACCGGTTTAAAGGGTTGCCAGGTCGAGGCTCGGATGACTATCATTGGCGACTACTTCTTCTGTTGTCGAAATGTTTTTTCTGCTTGGTGAGCGGGGCTTAATACTCCACGTACCGGTGGAGTACAGGCACCCAAAAGGCGTGTTGATGCCGCAGTTCGCACCATGCACGGTGGGTACGTGGGTCCATGTATACTTGTGGGTCCACATTGTATACCAGGGCCTTTACAATACTGTAGTTGTAACAAAATGTGTGCAGTACAGTCACAGAGAGGTTCGTGTCCTGCCTACTCCACGTATGAAAATGTTCCTGCTTCACAATAGAATACTTACCATTTGACTCCCATGCATTTTTAGAAAATTACACATGGATTGTCAGCTGCAACAAAACAAAATCATTTACATTTATACACCTTGTTAACACAGTAAACAGTCTCCTTGTTTCCTATCATATATGACAGTGTTCCTCATTTTTCTATACAGGGACCCATGGCAAGAGTCTATGGCAGAGGTTTCAAACTTGCGGCCCGAGGGCCACACGAGGCCCACCAATCAATTTAATGCGGCCCACCTAATATCAAGTTATAATGAGTTATTTCTGTATGTTTTTTTTTTTTGTTTTTTTTTATTAATAGAATAATTATCTATACACTCATATACTATATATCGTTCCATATCAAAACAAACACTTTCATTTTGAAATTACGTGAAGTATCATCATAAATATTGTTATTTATATATCTTCTACCTATCGCCCCCTATTGGCGAGCCACCACTGTTGGTAGCCTTACTGACCAACACAAAACTGCTGAATATTTGTGTGTTGCGAAAGACTCACAACACAGGCTCAAGGCCCACAGTGATTTTTCCTGTTCCGTTCTTTTTTGCATTAATCTATATAGAATATTTACACAAGATTTAAGCAGCATGCATAAAAGTTGAAGCTGTAATTCCTTTATATACAATAAAAATTAACATGAAGCGGTTATTGTGGAATGGATCATAATAGTTTGCCACCTTTAAAAACCTCCATATGAAACGTTTAGGAAACAGTGCTCTGTGTGAGCTGGACCATGCTGAGTAAGGTAAACAGAGTGGAAACACTGAAACGATCCAGCATGCGCTCAAGGACAAGAAATGGTAATGTGAAGAGATTGTGGGTGAGGAACTAAGAATGAATTGTAGTAACAGAACTGATTCACGTGCACTTTGGCCTTTATCAGGCATGAAATCTGGAAAATTTAGTATGGACATTTTCCTAAAAGTAAGCAGCAAAATGTCCAGAACATCCAGGCAGGGGTTGACACCTGGGTCAAAAATGCAGGAGGGAGGACACTTCCTCCCTGGGAATTATCCTGCAGTGTTCACATGTGTCTCACTTGAACATTATTCAACGAATTAACTAAGACGTCAGCTCTTGAAAATGTGCGGAGCGACTTTTGTGGATATTTGCATTTTCCCAAAAAGCCCCTCCAGACAATTCCATAACAATAACAACTTTGTAAAAACTTTGACAGACAGGTCTGCTGAATTAGTGCTTTATTTAAAATATAAACATGCAGTTTGTGGGAATGGCAAATAGTGATTCATCTGAATGTTCTGCAAAAAAAAATAGAACTTAAAGTTTGACCTCACATTGACAGTT
The DNA here is from genome assembly GCF_958295425.1 of Solea solea. Lineage (NCBI taxonomy): Eukaryota > Metazoa > Chordata > Actinopteri > Pleuronectiformes > Soleidae > Solea > Solea solea. Next base: position 14,222,471 of record NC_081140.1, on the reverse strand, counting down.
CTGAGAAATGCCTGTCATTACTCTAAGCGTGTCAAGCACCAGCATGAAGGGTTCCAGCTGCTGTCCTCATGCTGCGCACTCGGCCCCGCTCAAACCCACAGTGCACATTCCTCACTGACTCACCAACCATGTATTTGTGTGTGTGTGTATTCATCTCTATGTTTCTTTAAGCCAAGTTCTTCTCTCTCACACAGTTTAGGCCACAGTGTGTGAGTGTGTGTGTGTGTGCTGTCTGTCATATAAACAAGTCAGTGACTCAGTCCATTATATAATAAGATCTGGCCAACCACTGCTTTATCTGCCAGTCCAACCTCGTGGCAGTCTATGCCATCATCAGCCAAACTTCACAAACGGAATCAAGAATTGTGGATTTCTTTTGTCTTGTTGTGTAGACCTCTCTAAACACAACCGTTAACCTCATGGTTTTCACTCAAAGCCACCAAAGAGATAAAAAAGACACACACGCACACACACTTGTGCCTGCATCATTTCCTGCCACAAACTGAAAACAGGTTTCACCTGCTGATGTCATCATAAGGCCTCGCCTTTGTCAAACTGTAGCAATGCCAGGCCACACCCTAGAACTTGTCTCCAGGCTTCACACACACACAAAGATCCACACATCTGTGGCATCGCTGTAATGAAGCGTGTTTGTTTTTCTTCAATGTCAGGCATGTTTTGTTTTGTTTTACCACCCATACAATTTCTCTCCTTTTGTGTGCTCATATTCTCTGCCTCTCCTCAACCCTCCTGGGTTCCCATCCCATCTTGTTAGACATCAGTCACTTCCAGTACTGCAGCTATTTTCCTGTCAGTGGTTTTCCCTTTATGTATCCAAATGATGTTTTGAGGAATGTGTATGCGGATATTCGCACACAAATAGCCGCCGTTGAGTAAATGACAGCGTGTAAGAACATTTAGCAGCTCAGAGACAGTGGCGGTGGCGCTGTTGTGATGATAGATTGAAGGCTGCCCATAGGTGAGGAACAAACACCTGGAGTTAGAGCCAAACATTTAATGAAAAGAAATACCCACTGGGTTTAGTATGTATGTCACATGGGCTCCTATATGCTCCGACATTTGCCAACATTTAACATGTACAGTTATTAGAACTCCTCAACAAAGCCTGTAGACATCATCAAGAAGTCAGCACCTGTCATTAAAATACAATGCTGCCTTTCATCAAGAACAATGTGAAGTTTAGGCTGTACACACTGTGCTGCGACACAAATGTGGAACAGACTCAAATGTGGAACTTTCCATAGGGTGAAGCAACAGCAGGTGGTGACAATTTGTGAGTATGATCTACACTGTTATTATCACCTGACAGGTGTGACTTGACAAACCCGATGGACACTTTTTCGAGTGCGGGGGGGGGGGGGGGCACACGCGTGTTGCCTCACTCTCAAATATAATTGGTGGATCGAAATATGGCCTGTTTGCTGTTGAGTGACAAGACGTTCCTATTTGTTAATGATAAACTAAAAAAGTGCGGCCACAACCTTTAAACGTCTGCGCTTCATGATAACGTCAGGAAACACATAATAAACCAGTCAATCATAATATTAAAACCAGTCACCTGGTTCACTGCTGTGGCTGTACATACATATTTTAAGTCACAATGACATGGGTTGTTATTATACTGTCAACCTGGTCTGCCACAACCACACGACTGCTCGTATTAGTGACCCACATTTATTTGGGGAAGCCGAACGAGAAAACGCTTGTCTTACTGGAATAAAAACAACCGCTCGTCTCGTGTCGTGTTTCTGGGCTGATTTTAAGTGTGATGGCAGTACCCTAACCACTAAACTTAAAAACTATGCAAAAGATTTCCCCCAGACCTTTATTTAATGAAACTAAGACGTTTTTACTGTAAATCTCAACAGTGTATGTGGAGTGGGCACCACCATTTAGAAGAGCGAACAATAACATCCCTTAATGATCAACACACACACACACACACACACACAGTTCTTGAAATGAGTCATTGCTCATACAGACATAAGACGTGCCGCTATTACATATGGGTCTGTGTGTGTGTGTGTGTGTCAGTAGTGGTGTAGTGGGAAATACACAGTGTATGTGAGAGAGGAGGAGTGGGTGAGACTGAACAAGGGACAGAGGAGTTCCTGTGTCTCTCGCTGTCCTTCACTCCACTGACTCATTATATCAGACCGCTCTGTTATAGTACTTAAAGAAAAATATTAACGTACATGTCGATCTCGCACGGTTTGTGTGTGTCACACATGTCGTAAACAAGTCATGAATGTGTATACTAAACCCCGAGGGTTTACTGTAAGGTGAACAAATTATTCTGTAAAAAATACCCAAATGTATTTAAATGTTTAGATTTTCAAACAATCAGACACTCGACCAGTTTCCTGCACTTTAATCGTCATCTATGTAATTCCCAACCTATTTGGCAAAAGATTAACGTCTGCCTTATCACGTGACTTTTAATTTCCCACAGTATCCGGGCTAATAGTTAGTCAATGATGTTTCCTTGATCTCACCGGCAGCAGATTAATTGGGTCAACGCCAAACCTGATAACAATAAATACATTTTATTTATGTGTCACTTTTGTTATGACAGTGTTAACAGATAACAACAACTGTAGATTTACAGTTTATAATGAAGGATTTGAAGTTATTGGGGCTATTAAATAGCCTGGCCAACCAGACCTATGTTTAGTCTGGGCACACACGATTGGCACGGCTTGATCCGAGGGGCGGGATAAACGGCTGTCTTTCAAATTCCCTCTGCGCGCAGTAGGACAGCACTGCAACCAATCAGAGCAGCGAAGAAGATGACGCAGTCAGAGCAACGGAAAAGAGTCCATGGGCAAGTGTTCCACGTATAGTGCGCTGTGGAAAAGTTTTAGTGCAAAGAATGTAAGAATTTTACATTCAGCAAGCATCTTCGATGTGATGTTTGACCGAGAGAATACTGCATGTTGGAGTGGCGGTAGAGAAAACACCGGCAAAGTCCAATGAAAAGAACGTTGAAGCCTCCGCAGTAGACACCGCGATAGAGCGTTCAGATAAACGAGACTGTGAGCCAAGACACCCAGGGCCTTGAAAAAGCTCTGCCATAACCCTGAAAGTCTTGAAAGAGCTAATATTCGACGCAGCATCACCGAGTCAATCAGAGGAACAGCACGTGTTAGATGTTTTGGAGATAAGGTCAGAGAAGCCAGAATGAGATGGTTTGGTCATGTACAGAGGAGGGATAGTGAGGATATTGGTAGAAGGATGCTGGGGTTGGAACTGCCAGGCAGGAGGTCTAGAGGAAGACCAAAGAGAAGGTTTATGGATGTAGTGAAAGAGGACATTAGGAAGTTAGTTGGTGTGAGAGAGGGGGAGACAGAGAACAGGGTGAGATGGACGAGGTTGATTCGCTGTGGCGACCCCTGAAGGGAGCAGCCGAAAGGAAAAGAAGAAGAAGATAGATAGATCGATAGATAGATAGATAGATAGATAGATAGATAGATAGATAGATAGATACTTTATTGATCCCGGAGGAAATTCTAAAAAACATAACATAAATAAATCTAAATCATCTTTTATACCTGCTATTATGATAAGTGGTTAAGTTCTCGTGTAGTATAATTATTCAATATTATATATTAGCCATGACACATCAGTGAAACTCCCTTCTCTCTCGCTCTCTCACTCAGTGTGTGTGTGTGTGTGTTTGTGTGTGAGTGTTGTTCCAGCTTTGCAGCCAAGAACATACTTTTCCTTTTAAAAGAAAACATCGAGAGAGAAAAACCCAGTAAAAGAAGGCGTAGAACACTTCCATGGCAAAGAGATAGATAGGTGGGACTTGAGCTGGAGGCAATCAGCTGAGTGTGGCATGCAGTACAGCAAGAATGATAGAAAGATAGTGGTACAGCATCAAAGACGTCAGCGATGTAGAAGATGATGATTATCAGAGTGCAGTGCTTGTATAAATACCTGAGTAAAGGTACAAGTATCTTACCAGAAACTGACTTTGGTAGAAGTTGAAGTCACGTTTTATAATATTACTTAAGTAAGGGCCTTAAAGTATATGACATTAACTGTACTTAAGTATCAAAAGTTCTTTTCTGATATAAAATGTACTTCAGTTTTAGAAGTAAAAGTATTAAAAAAGTGAAGAGTTAGGATTGAACTATGGTAGCTCAGTGGTTGGGACGGGTTGTGGGTTTAATTCCTGGCTCTGCTACACTATATGTTTCCTTGAGCAAGACAAACAAACAAACAAACAAACAAACAAAAAAGTGCTACATAAACTCTGGCTCTTCTGATTTTATTTGGGAGTAACACAAATAGTTAGAGGAACTTTAGAGCCAAAGTGCAAGTTGTCAGTAATATAAACAACAAAGTAAAGTACAAAAACATGGATTGTGTGCTAAAGTACAGTAACTTACACACTTGTCAAACAATATCATTGAGGTCAGATGGGTGAAATATTTGAGTTTAAACATGCTCTGTTTAGTTTGCGTCTGACCTGCTTATCCTGTTGAGGGTCGCAGCTGAAACGGGGTGAAAGGCAAGTTACACACTGGAGAGGTTGTCGGCCTGCTCATATTCACCCACGTGATCGATTTCTATTATAGATAGGCTACTAATAATATCATATAAAGTTAAAAATGTTACATCCTGTCATAAAACAGATTAGAATCAGAAAGCACGAACAGGAGTGTGGAAAGCAGTGTGGAACTTCTGTCGCCCCCTGTCGACTGTTTCAGCAGGAGCTGATGTGGCTTGATCGGCACTGTGAACTCGTTTGAATGTAACAGACGTTTGTTTATAGTTTTTGGGGTTACACACTACAGCTTTAAGTGGTATGCAATTAATTTATTAAAGAACTTGGAGAACAGGAGTAACCAGAAATAAGTCACAAGCACTCGGGGAGAACAGTGGTTACGTGCTCTCAGTACAAATGCACAAGTAATTAGGCCTCGTGATTATATTAGCGGTTAAACTGTCACATGACAACAGCGAACCTGTCATTTAAGATCATTATTTTTTTCTTTGTTTTAAACGCTCAAATGGGTCACAAGTGTCTGGAACTAATACAAAAATAACAAAATGTACCTCCAGTTTTGGGGAGTGTATACTTTTGCCTGTTGAACTCTTCTTGTCTTAAATTGGCCAAAGTCTTTACCTGTCATCTCTATTTTTTTCCATATCTATACATTTGCCAGCTGAAACCAAAGTAGAAGGGCAAACCTGAAATGAAGGCCACATGGGCGGGTAACCCTTCTCCTTCTGATAGGGTTAACAATGATAAATGAAGGGGAATGCATGGTTAGTTTATTACTGATCATTTAAATGTTGCCGTCCAAAGCTTTAGTATCATTATCATAAAGCATTTTGATGGAAAAGACATGCTGCCAAGGCACTGATATTTCAGTAAATAATACACACAGCGAAATAACAATAAATGCATAGATTTTACACGTTTTGAACAGCAATAGATGGCTGTGATATCTAGGGTGACATTGTTTTGATTATTTCTTAATGTATTCACCAAAGACAACCAGGAAAGAGTGCCTACATATTATCAGAATCATTTTCACAGCTGCTGTGGATGTTTTTGGTAGGATTTTTTATTCTTTTCGTTTCATTTTCCATTCAGGTTCATATTATTTATACTGGAGGGCCTGAACTAGTGTGTGGGTAAACTCTCAGATTGCTTTCTTTGTAGCTGTAAACGTATGTTCTTAAAATCTTCCTCCCACTTCTTTCTCCCCAGTTCTTTGTCCTCTAATTCCCTCAGTTTTTCATTTTCACAGGCAACAAACACCTTCAATCTTACACATAAGCATGTCATAAAAAATCTGTTTGTAAAGGAGCTCCCTCTATATTGTATACTTATGACTCTAGTGGTGTACAAATCCAGTGTAGTGTTTGTTGTTCGGGATGTATTTCAGTTGTCATCTAATTTAGGGGCAGTTTGTAAACTTTACTGCATACACTCCTGGGCCTGAGCTCATTTCCTGGCAGTCTGGAGTGCAGCCTGCACTTCAGAACATTTTGTTTCTTTTTTTTTCTGCTTCTCTCGCTCTCTCTCTTTTTCTTTTTTTTTTCCAAGTGTGGCTTCCCGTCTATCCCTCCCCGCTCATTCTTCTGCCTCTCTTCCCTCTGGCCCCATTTCCGTGTGAGAAGGAAGAGCGCTGGTGTTCTGGAAAAATGGGAAAGGAAATGGATGGGCGGTGTAGTGAGCTGTGTTTGCTCATTCATTTCTACTCTAATCTGCAACAATGGGATTGCCAAATTCTGAAGAGGTTGAGATAAGAAAGCTTAAAGGTCGGGGCTTTAAAAACTACCCTGGTAAATACAGTGAAGCTCAATGATTTCCTGTAATTAGGAAAGTCTAACGTCTGTCCTGGAAAGACACAGATACACAACTACTATACATGGACTATCCTCTGTTAAACCTGAGCTCAATAAGCCAGAGCTGTCAGATATATGTTCAATCATAGCCAATACTCACTCCAGTGTTACACCACTTGTGATTTCCTCTCTGTTGGAGGAAATGCCTTTGGAAGAAATGGAAATTCCTGGTTAATATCATATTTATGTATTTTTCATGTTGTTCTCTCAAGTTAGGGTTAGGAGGATTTGATTTTTTTTTTTCCTCTCTTTTTTTTTTAGGGTGCTGTGAGCAGTGCTGTCACATGGTGATACAGTGGGTAGCACTGTTGCCTTGCAGCAAAAAGACTGAGGTTTGCGACCCAGGGTTTTCTCCAGGTTTTCATTCCTCAGTCCAAAAACAAACAGAGGTTAACTGACCATAGGCATGAATGTGAGGGTGTTTTTTTTTGTTTTGTTTTGTTTTGAATTATTATTATTATTTCAAATAGGGACAAGGCATATTACCATGTAAATATACAAGATTATAGCCAGTGGCTAATTTCCACTTTAAGTCCCTTGGCAGGTTAATGGTAACACGAACGTACAGCAACGTGAAATAACAAAGACAACAACAAATAAGACGGGAGACAAACGTATGTACATTGAACATAGCAGTAAAGAATGGGACAGGGTCACACTTCACAAAGACCACATCACTTTGTTAAATACTTTGAAAGTGCTGAGTATTTAATCTCCCGTTTCCATGGTGCTCCTAATATTGCACATTGCTCTCATTGCACATGGTTTTAAAGTGCATGGGTAGATTGCACCAAGCCCTATGGCACAAGACTCCTTTCAATGGTAGCGCACATGTATGAAGTTAGTGTAGACATTAGGGGGTTTGTAGATGTGACATTCTGGCTTCAACTCTATAGTCATGGTTTCAAATACAGGCCGAGCTTTTTGTCTCTGTGTGTTTGCCGGCAGTGAGTAAATGAATTAATGTTCGCAGTTCTGAAATCTGGCCAAGAGAGTTCGGAGAGAACACCAGGAGGACCGAGCATCTGCAGAGTTCTTGCAGCCTAATGTGGAGTTCCGCGGACACAGGATGAGTCCTGGACAGTAGCCACAGAGGCAAGGCCAGCTTTATTTGTGGTACAGTCACAGTAGATGAGCCACGGCGCAAAGGGGAAAACACCTCTGTGCCGAGTGAGTTATAATGCAGGGATGGACACAAATATCTCCTGACAACACAGTGTGGTGACCTCGAACTACAACCGAACCAGCAAGACAAGCACAAACACACACACACACACACACACACACAAGGGTGTGTCACCTGCTGATAAAACATTTACTGAGTCAGTGTGGTGATATTTTTAAAGCATGTGCTTAGTATTTAAAAAATAATGAACAAGAGAAAGACTGCAAGACTGTTACTTTGAACCATGTTTTTGCAAAAATGTTGTCTTCACAACAAACACGACGCGCCTCGATCGGTGACAGCATTTCAGATACAGAGCGTAACATTGCGGAGGGTTTTCCTCGTTTCATGTTGAAAGCCATTTTATCGTCATCACGTTTTCTCCAGCAGGCCTGAAAGGATAAATCAGCCGGAGTTGTGTTTCACAGTTTAAAGCAGAACCTTACTATGTAAATGAGGAAGAACCACATCCTTTCGTGAAGGCTATATCGTACTTCCCTGACGTGCTTAGGGAAGGAGTCCTCCATTTGTAACAATGTAAGCATTCTCATCATTATTACTCTTTACACACTGTCGGGGTGATTATTATAGCAAAACACCAGCAGCTGTGGGAATTATCGACACCACTTTGAAGATAAATAGATGCTGAAAAGCTGTTGGAATTGTTGCGCGTTGCATACATAGTAATAACACAGCCGGATGAGCATGTAAATCTAGTCAGCATTTTCCCCTGCGTCCTGAGCCTGCTATAGTGTAGCCTGGACCACTATGAGTCAATTCAATTATCGCCAGTAATCACTTTAAGCATCATAATGACATGATCTGTACGAGACAAAGTCTTTTAATCTAAAAACACAGTTTGAAACAGTCAATTATTGTCAGATTTCTGCCTCATTCATCGTTAAACAAAACAATACTTTTTGTATTCGATGAGTGTGACAGCTGTTGCTGCACTTGTCAAACCACAGATGTCGAATCTATCGCACTGGTTTCGCTGCCTTCTTGCAGTTTGACAGGTGAGGTATCTGCATCCTCAAGGAGTGACCTGTAAGACCTGTTGTTGAGACTGACTTCTATCTTTATCTTTGAAAGTGAAATGGTCTGATCTGTGTGTGTGTGTGTGTGTGTGTGATCGGTCAACTCACAATCCTTCTTGGTCAGTGTGAAAGACTGTGGCAGAGAGCTGATGTGAGATTTTTTTTTTTTTTTTTTTTTTCACCTGCATCTGTTAAGGGAGAAAATTTGTTTGGGACGTGGATGAGAAATGTATACCTCTGCTGAGAAAACACCTTTTAGAATAGGAACACACACACATAGACAGAGAAGGAGACAGGTTCCGCATCCTTTTAAGGACTCTGATTGACTTCCGTTCATTTTGGACAGCCTAACCAAAGTGTTATCCCTAACCATAACCAGTTCATTTAAAAAACAACCCTAAACTTAACCAGACTCTCAGAAATGGAAACAGGTTTTGGTCTCCATGGCAACGACTGGTCCTGACAAGTGTTTATGCCAGAAAAGCTTCTAAAGAGGAAACAAACACAAGTTCACACACACACACGCACATTCCACGTTTCAGTCTGTTACAAGAAACCACCTAATTCTGACTTCCTTGGAGCAAAGAGACTGATAAACAACTTTTATACTCCCCGCTGCAACGAACCAGCATTAATATCACTGTTAATAAAAACAACTAATTATAAGTGGTGAATTATTTAAATGTTTCAATTGGCTTTTATCACCAAATATCCACATATCTGCATCAGAGGATATTATTATTATTAGTAGTAATAATAATAAATATGATAATAATTATTGCTTTTGAAAAATTAGAATATATCTACTCTGAATTTTTCTATAGTATTCAAATGTAGATTTTAATGAGAGCCTGTAACAAATACTAAATGTCCTCATTAGACACGAATAACAATCTTACAAAGTAGTCATTAGAGTGAATTAGACATAGTTTAAGGCCTGCATCAGAACTGATTGAGCCTTGGGGAAAAACCCTGCAGGAACGAGTCCAACCAGTCAAGTGTCATGCCGGCGGCTACACCTCAGTACTATCTGTACATCTTTAACCCTCGCACTGCACAGCCTGACATCCACACTCACAACTGAACGTGACCTTCCTTCATGCCACATTTGGTGCATCTAAAGTTCACTAGGATTTTATTTTTTTTGACATCATCTCGTCATGTTTTAGCTGACAGTTGGTTTCCCTGTAAGTCATCAGCACTAACACGTCCACACTTTAGTCATCAGTTACCGCATTTTGACCTGGCAGATTACAGGAAATGGTGTCTATACTGTACTCAACATATGGACTGATGTTAACACAGAGAGACAGAGAGAGAGAGAGGCGGCTGTTGCATGTGAGGGCTTCACAAAATCTGTCAGGAAAAATACTCAGTAATTATAATATTCTCTTTTTATTTTATTTTATATAATTTTATAGATTTCACACATATATATATATATATTATTTCAAAGTGGCGCACTGACAGAGGGTGGTGTCCCGTTTTTGCAGTGCAGTGGGTCCAGTTCCTCATTTCCAAAGTTCACAAGCCCATTATCCAACACAGAGACGTCCTTAGCTGTTACCCTGACACACATGTGATAAAGACGGAGACGTGTTGTACCTGCCTCTCCGTAGACTGTATTTGTAGAGCGAGGTACTTTCCCCCGCTCATAATCTCCTCGCAGGGATTGAACCATTCACACACGTTTTTCTCCTCCCCCTTGCCTTTTCCTGCCGATCCCAACAATGAATCAGAATGACATATTCAGAGGCGCATGTGTCGCCTGGACTCATCACTTTCTGTTGCGGCCGTGTTGGCTCGGAATATCTGCTCCATGCCCGCTGCTTAGTAACTGCTGAACCTGAGCCTGCTTATGTGTGCAATGTTTGGCACGTCACCATAGCAATGTCATGGAGGGCAAGGTTAAATATTTGCAAAGTATCAGTTATTAGAGGCACAGGCTGGACAAACGGTCAGAGGCTGTAGTCGAAACTGGGCCTCGGGAAAGAGGAGGAAAGGAAATGAAAAATAAAGCCTTTATTGCCTAAATGAGAGGAGAGTAGTATAATGACACTATTCATTTAAAAAAGAAAAACGACAGTTACCAAATCTTAAATGTACCTTCCATTACCTTCAGCATAGTCACCACAGTCGGCATAATAATGGAAACCTTAGCAGACTCTGGGCGTCTTCTGCCTATGTTGACCTCACCTGGCCGTCATCATGAGCCGTATGATGATGACTTAGCAGTTTGCAGCCATGTAGGGTGAGTCAGACTCTGAGAAATCCCCTTGGTTTCCCTCCTATTGGAGCAAAAAAAGCTCCTGTAATGAAACTACAAGTGATGTAGCTGCGAAATGAATGCAATTACCCCTCAGAGTTGCTACAAAAGTAACGTCCAGTGTTTTATTTTATTGTGTATACAGAAGATACTATTCTAATGTTAATATTGTACTTTGTTGATCAAGAATAGACACAGAAACATATGAAGGGTGTGATGTTTTGCCTGTGAAGCTCCGCCTTTAATGTTAAAATGTGCAGCAATAACTGAACAAGTCCTTTACTTTCACTGCTTTATATTTCTGATCCTACACTCAATTAAAACGTCTAAATATTTGTGATTTGATATCATATTTGATGTAACCCGTGGCATTAGAATTCAATCAGTGTCCTTTGTATTTATTTGAAATAGCCTCAAGCCATTTTGCTAAGTTAAACATTTACCTTTATGTGTTTTCAACCACCGCTCTGGTCTCCCGATGCTGGTCAGTGTAATGCAGATGCTATAGGGTTGATAAACACAGCCCTTCCTTTAGTTAATGATCCATCTATACAGCCTTGACACATTACACAGACACAGTGCAGACACTGTGAAAGCACACCAGGGATGTGGGATTCATTCTCTCTCGGTGTGAGAATGATTCGTTTCCTTTCATTACACGCTCATATAGGAATATTGTATTGTTTTTTTATATAGAGTAGGAGAAAGTCTGCACCTGAACTCTTCAACTGTCCGACCAATCTTTTGTTCTGTGTATTATTACCGGCCTATTACCTCCTCCCTCACGTTGCACATTTGCCCACATTTCCACTCATACCGTACGCTCTCTTTTAAAAGACGTAACTCGTGCGGCGCGATCGTGTCCAAACATGTTTGGCAGCCTACATGTACAATGTCATGTCATGAAAAAACACAAACTTTGGAAAACCAGGTATGGGTCACTCGCTCACTCACTTAGTCACACACACACACACACACACACACACAACAACCTGGATGCCACTGTTAGCGGGAATTCTCCTTTAAGCTTGTGTTTGTGTGAGCGTGTGTGTGCGTGTGTGTGTGTGTGTGTGTGTGTGCCCCTCCCTAAGAGTCACTTTCCATACATCTTAGGCAAGAGACAGAACAGAAACAAGTAGAGCGAGGTAACCAAAGCACATATAAAGCATAGATCTGTCCGTGATTGTGGTTTTATGCATTGTTTGTTTTAGTGTCAAGAATCTTGTTCATCTGATTTCAAAGGTACTTTACTACTTTGGAATGACGGGAATATTGAATATTAAATATTATAATAATAATAAAAGAAAATGGTAGTGCACTAAAACGTCATCAGGAAAAATATGGCGATGGAGTAAAAAAAAAAGGAGAATATTTTAGACCGATATTGAGCAGCAGAGGCTGTTTTCAGCATGTGTCACTGGTACAGAATGAGAACCCGAGTGTGAAACTAGGATAATCCTGTCCCTGCACATTTCTTGAGCAGAAGCAGAAGTGGGAACTCAGTACATTTCACACAACATTTACCGGCGACACTCTAATGCTTCGTTAGCGCGCTTTCGCTCTGTGATGATTTCTCAACACATACGTTTAGACTACCCTTCACATAAATGCCCTGTCACCTCATTAATTTAATAACGCTCAACGACTGCAACTACTGTACTTTAACGAAGCGTGATTTCATTTTGACTCATGTCAGCATTCATCTGGCTGACATACGTCTTCCTCATACTCGTACTAACCATTTGGATATAAATATTACAGTGACTTTTCTGCGCTTGCACAACATTTCTCATTTCCAGGATTGAACGTGACTCATGTGAAACTACACAGACAGCATTACTTGGACGCGCTTGCCGTCGTTGAGAGTCCAGAGGCTGATAACATTATGCAGACTCTATTTATCAAGACTTTCTTTCATCTTTGTTCTTGTTACTTTGATCTTTCCCGGTCGCCATGGCAGCAGGACAGATCGCACATGGTGGAAGGTTCTCAAACTTTTACATTTCACCGTTGTGTCCCTCCGCTATGAACACATCTACAACTCCAACATTCAGTTGTAGCCACAGCGCCACCTTCTGACCACAGGAAGTAAGCCTTGAGTGACACAAACAAAACAAAACAAAACCAAAAAAAAAAACCTGTTTGATTATTTAACATGACATTTTTAGGGTGTGACTTCTCTCGAGCTCCACCCAGTGAGCACAGGAAGCAACGGCAGCTTCAACTGAGCGATGCCCAGACCTCTACAGCATTCCGACTGTGTGTCTGTTAGGAGTCGGTTGCTTTCCCGGGTCACTGTCACAGCATGTCCCAACATGAGGGATGCAGGAGGCTGTTCAGTGCCTGACAAGCTTGCATTAGAGCCTGAGATCGGCTGTGATGTGATGACCCCATTGAAACCATACCACCTTACCTTAGATGTGTAATTGTATGTAGGCTATCGTTAGGCAGTTGTTATGTGCTAGTCTAGGTAATAATAGTTTGTAATTTGGCTGTTTGTCTCTGCTACTTTTTTTTTTTTTTTTTTACACACTTACCCTTCCACTATTTCATTCTCTATTGGTATCTTCCCATTCCTCTGATCGACTACTAGAGCTGCCTTAGGGGAAAGGTATTGTGGTATATTCTGGTAAAGTGTACAATAACACACACTTGCCTCTCTGTGGCTAAAAAAAACAGTATCTGTATGGTATCAGATCAAGGGGGGGGGCAGTCAACATTTCCTGAAAGCCACCAATTAGTCACCGTGTCACAGAGAACTTTATGTCTACTTGCCTGATGTGACACTTTCAGGGTGTAAAAGCTACTGTTGGATTTTTGAAAAAAAAAAATGATCAGGGCCAAACAAACATTTGGAGCAACTGATCCTGCAAGGATTTCACTCAGTGTGTGTGTGTGTGTGTGTGTGCAGAACAGAAATTAATGTTTGAAGCACTATAGAGAGAGCAGGCATGTAAAGATATGTAAATGAGGCCCTTTGCTTTTAAGAAAAAAAAAAATAAAAAAAATAAAAAAGTCTATACGAGTGAAACAGTTCACTCCGTTTGCTGAGAATATACACTTTTCTTTCTTACTTTTTTAGTTTTTTTTTTAAGCTGTTCTCTTAATCCCCGCCCTGCCCTGAGCTCAACGTGAAACCTGAGGCAGAGGGAGTGTCATCCGGGAACACAGCAAATGGAAACTTCTTCCGCCAGCTCGGAGGTTTCGGAGTGTTATAAAGCTTGCGGCAGAGCCATCGAGCAGGCAACTGTAACTCTGGACAGAGACACTTTTATCAGTCAGCCGTGGATCAGAGCTGAGTCTTCTCCTTTTCGTCAAAGAGGTACACAGCATGTCCGAAATGCTCGACGACATTTTCACGAAGGTGGGTCGAAGTTTCTGTCTTATTTTTTTTTTTTTTATTTTACTTTTGTTTTGTCCGTGGGGGTTTAAAAAAAAAAAAAAAAACACCTTCAAAATCTCCGACTGGGTTGTTTACCGCCGTTTACCGTGTATTTGTTTTATATATATATATATATATATATATATATATATATATATATATTCAATGTTATTGTTGTTGTTGTCATTTTATTCCACTGATAGAGAAACCGCTGTGAGTCACGGTCTGTTTTTCTTGAAGCGATAATGAGATAAGACAGTGACGGGCTGTGTTTTGTATCCCTGTCTTTCACTATTAAATGAGTCACAACACATTTAAACAACACATAGGCTTATATATATGTATATCACAATAGAGAGTGTTTAATCATTGATTTACATGGGTGCATGTAAATAGCTCGATAGTGTGATATTGTGCAAGCTTTCCTCTGAAAATGTAACTTCTCTGTTGCTAATGAAAAACAAAAAAAATCTGAAGCTATACTTACTTAAAAGTTTTTTTACTTTTAGAGTGTGGACATCTGTATAGTAATGGTTTCTATCACTTCTATTTCTCTAACAGAACTTCCTTAACCTTTCCCTGGACGATACCTTGCTCCAAGCAAAGCTGCAGCTCAAAGTCCCAGGGCAGAGTCGGCTGAACCGATCGCCCTCCCTGTTCTCTCCTCGCTCCCCTCCTGAATCCTTGAATCACAGCCTGAGCACTGAGCATGTTAACAATGATGAGAACAGCAGCCCTTTCTGGTCATCCAATATCTGGGGCCAGGCCCACACCTCCAAACAGAAACAATTCCCCTTCAGGCCCGACCGCTCCATGAGCCTGACCGAGTCCAGCAGCAACTCTCTGCTTTCCTCTCTGGGACAGCTGAAGAACCTGGAGGCTTTCCCCTCGGGTGCTGCTACTGTGGCTCCCCCACCGGGTTTCCCTCCGTCGTCTGCTCTCCAAGCTCAGGTTCAACCAATGTTGGCCTCTAACCGTTACAAGACTGAGCTGTGCCGTGGCTTCCAGGAGACCGGCAGCTGCAAATACGGCAGTAAATGCCAGTTTGCCCACGGTGAGGCAGAGCTGAGAGGAGTATACCGCCACCCTAAGTACAAGACAGAGCCCTGCAGAACCTTCTACAACTTTGGCTATTGTCCCTATGGTTCACGCTGCCACTTCATCCATGAGGAGAAAATCAGCGATGATGCGCCGCCATCAGCCAAATTCCCTAATCAGCGGCAGCAAAATCCTATGGGGGGTCCGAATCCACGCCACCAGCTGCGCCAAAGTGTCAGCTTCGCTGGGTTTCTGGGCTCCACCCGCAGCTCATCTCCTCCGTCATTCCCTTTGTCCTTCAATGATCCTAACCTGGGGTTCAGCCGCGCTCCCTCCATCTCCCCACCTCCGGCCGATCTCCTCTCCCCAGTGTTTGCTGACTCCCTTCATCAGGAGGCGGCAGCATTCCAGTTTAGCAAAAGTCAGACCCGTGCCAGTGCTGGAGACATCCACAACATTCCTGTCATCCTGGAGCCAAAGGCCTCACGCTGTGTGTGTGGCCATGGAAATAACTTTAACAGCAACAACAGCAGAGTCTTTGCCAGCTTGGAGGCAGAGGGGCACCACCAGGACAGCACCATGCTCTTTCCTGGCACCAGCAGCCACGGGGCATTCGCGAAGCCTGCTGGACTCCAGCGTTTCTCCTCGGAGGACTCGCTGGAGGACAGCTACAGCAGCTCCAGCGGAGGCTCCAGTGGAACCGAGTCTCCAACATTCGACGCTTCATCCAAGAGGCTCACTGTGTTCGAACGCCTGTCCC
Source organism: Solea solea (assembly GCF_958295425.1). Classification (NCBI taxonomy): domain Eukaryota; kingdom Metazoa; phylum Chordata; class Actinopteri; order Pleuronectiformes; family Soleidae; genus Solea; species Solea solea. Next base: position 14,206,436 of record NC_081140.1, on the reverse strand, counting down.
TTTCTGACTAAGTGGATCCAAAGGAAAAGGACAGAAAAGAACTGCATCTATCTCTCTTTCTTTCTTCAGACTTGCTTCAGAACCAGAACTGATCAGGACGAGTCAGCTTTAGATGATACAATAACACTTAAACATTTTAATTTACGTTTGTAAAGAGAAAAAAAAAAAAAGGAACTTGTCTTTGACGGTAACGAATGCTGAGATCAGAACCCAAAATGTCACCGCACTCTATTTTTATACTGAAAAACATTATGGAGCCTTCTTTCCTTGTATGTGGTCTTCCATGTGAGCAAACTCCTCTGCAGGTCTTGACCGCACCAGGAAATAATCTGCTTCATAATTACCATCAAAATGTTAGTGATGATCATTAATGTGGTGCCTTCAAGATGATCTCTGCTTCACAGGCTGTTTAGTCTCGGTGCCATGAACAGTATGTTCGATTCAGTAGCCTTAATCAGTGAGACCTGACGTGTGTCATTGATCCCAATTTATCTGTGATATGCACTTTACAGCTAATTGAAATGGGAGAAGCTGTCACATCTCCCAGTAGCATTCAACCAAAGCTTCAGACTCTCTTCTGCTCTGTCTGTATGTGTGTGTGTGTATGTGAGTGCGTGTGTGTCTGTGTGCGTGCATGTGCGGGTGTACGTAACCGTGTCATTTTCCTGAATCCTGGGGTGCACGCATAAATAAGTTTCAGGATGCTGAAAGAACAAATGTAGCCTAAGCCAGTGGATTTCGATGTGTATGTGTAATCTTGATTCACTTTATTAGATTTTCTTCAGCCCAACATTCTGTATGCTCGTTTGTAAGCTGCACCCTGTCCTCTGTTGTCCCCTGTTTGTTTGAAAACCTGGTTCAGGGACTTTAACACCACAGTATTCCTTTTGGTTATTGGTTGCCTTGTTGTTTAACTTAAACTAATATATTTATTATGATATTTATTTGTGTTTAATGAATACAAAAAAAATGTATTTTGTACTTTATTTATGGAGACATATTGCAAGCTTTGTGAAATACCAATGTGAGGAGGAAAAAAAGAGAATCTTATATTTTTAATTGCCTGAAAGGGACAAAATAAATTTCTGAATATATATAAAGAAATGCATGTATGCTGTTCTCCTGGTTTTTTTTACTCTTTACTGTTCCTTTATTTCAATAACTACATTTTGAGCAACATTTGTCATTGCCAGGACTTGGCGTGACTCATGTGATTGACACATACAGAAACAGACACACACACAGAAAATAAAACACTTGACATGCTGATAACAGCAGAATATGGAAGCTGGTAGATGTGCTCATATCAGGTCTTTCTTTTTACACTGAAGGAGAATTTCCCTCTCTCTGCTAAAATGAATTATACATCACGATTACAAATAATGATCAGTGAATAAATAAATAAGTAAACTGTCTCTGGAGCGCCGCTCCAATAATAATGTAATTCTATGGAGTCATTCATTTAATACAGCCTGTACTGTAAATGTATTTCAAACAACACTGGTGAAATCTGCAATTGCAATATGAGAGTCAAGGAAATAACCATTTCAAAACATCACCGGGTCATATAACATATACACACACACACACATGTGTGTCATTAATGCAAACATATAGTATAAAGGATGCATTGATGGAGTCAATAATATTGTGTTGATCATGGAAACAGGTTTTAAGAACACAATATCTCCAGGGATTGGCCAAAGTTTTTGAAACACAGAATTCCGGTCTTATTTCAGCAGCACACTCTTACCCATAAGGCCACGAGTCAGGATCATCTCAGTACTCAGCAAATAGCCCTTTATTTGGTCTATTGTGTTCGTAACAGAAGCCAATGAGTAACTTCTGCCTCTGGATTGTGGAATGTCCTTCTCTGTGTTCTGTCCTTCTCCCCTCCTCCTGTGTTTAGTGGCATACATTGTCCTCTGTTGTGTATACAGCGCAGTGTTTAGATCACACCACGTACGCACACATGCGGCCGCTCATTTCCAGGTTAAGGATCTCATGTTTTCAGCTGTTTCAGTTCTATGGGACCAGAGTTGACCTGTGTCAAACTCAGCTGGCTGTGCATGAGTCAGAGGCTGGTGTTTACAGGCATTTTAAATATTAAGGAAATTCAAAAGAAGGTTGTGCAAACCATGAACAATATTACATTTTCGTACTTTCTGTACAGAAAGACTTTCAATGGAGAGGACTGGGATGAAGTTTAACACTCTGAGTCCTGCATTATAAACGTATTTTATGGTGTTGTGAATACATGATCCCAGTGTCTTTCAACCCATTGTGCTTATTATGGAGAGGATGTTGACACAATGAGGGGAAAAAAAAAACATGATATTTTTCCTAGCCCTAAACCCCGACCACATTCAAGACCAGGAAATGTTTACCGTCACCCTCATTTCCTCATTTCAGACAAAAGCGCCACAAGCGTTTAAGACGCTATACACTACTGATACGCACACCTGTCGACATCTAAGTAACCTATGTAATTGCGGTTCAGAAACATGAGCTCACTAGTGTCTGCAATTTACAGAAACAATTGTGCAACATAGATCCCGGCAACCACGTTGCAGAAACTCCATAATAAAGATGTAACAAACACCTGTAGATCTGACAGCAGGGGGAATTAATTCTGCTGCCTGGACAGGCAATCCACGCTGGAAATTTCCAACTGCCGCTATTTCCAGCATTCAGCCAATCCGATCGATCATTTGCGCTTTTGAAGGTCACGTCTTGTGGCTCATGGTCAAATGCATAGTGTCTCTTATAGGGCACAGGGGTTGTGAAAGGCACATTTGCAAAGATAAGCAGAAGTCTGTGAAAATACCCTGTTGCAGTTTCCTCTTTATATTCCCAGAGAGAGATGGTCTGTTGAGCAGCCAGTTACCACAGTCACCACCCTCTCAGACTGTGAAAGCACAGAACTCTGTGTAGCAAGCAAAGCTGCAACCTGGAAAAAAAAAAAAAAAAAAGAAGAATGAAAAAGACACATTTCACAGCAAGGGCCCATGGTTACTGAGAAACAGACGTAAACAAATCTTTGGAAAACGGAGTGATGACGCCCCCATTAGTGCGGGATGGCTTGAGAAATTTTTACATGTAATGCTCTTGCAAAATTGCACAATTACTGATCTGATCGTTACAGTTTTGCGGTGTTTCCTGCATGGTTGAAATCTTTAGCAGATGTTCATTTGCAGGAATGACTTTTCTAACGTTGCCAAATCTGTGCTGCGTGAGAGTAGAAATATAAATATATGTATAAATATGGCTCTGGAGGATCTCTTCAATCAGATCATCAAGAAATATGTGGAGGGTTTTATAGTTTTTATGCGTTTTGATTTGCTTTGCTTTTTATTGTCCCATCATTTATCTTGATCTGAAATAAACACACTGTGGAGATCTGGGCAGTTTAGTTCAGTTCAAATAGTGAATCATTTCTCAGCACAGTCACTGGTCTCTATCTACTGACACACACACACACACACACAAACACACACACACTGGTGTGGTTTGTTTGTGATGGGTGGCCCAACAACCCGGTTATGTGACTGTGGAAATGTGATACTTGAATTCAAAATCATAATGTGTATGATAGCCACTCCCCTAATTGTTCAAGTGTGTAAGTGTGTAAGGATGTAATAAATGAGTGTCGGGATTTCCCCCTAAAACTAATGTGAGCTGATCATCCTGCTGGCATCCACAAATCGATGTTTGACTTGTGTCATTTAAAAAGAAAATCCATATTTCTACTCATCTGGTGCACAGCTGAATGACCCTCTTTCAATCTAAATATTAAACTGCATTATACTTCCTTAATATTGTCTCTGACACAAAACACAAAACACAGTGGAGCGATGGTTTATCAAACTTTTTTTTATATTGACTACAGATTGCTTGTCTATATGTTTCAACAGCAGTGTACACACCCTGAGGTCGAAACCCTTCTATGCAAATAGACATACACGTGTGTCCTCCAAGGCATCCTTTTGGCTCACTTTTCATTTAGTTTAATACTCCATAAACATCTGCAATGCTTTCTACTGTGCATTGTGTCTTTTAACCTTGTTTCCCATTTGGATTAGTGGCAGGATGTGTTGCTATGGCAATGGACAATGACCACAATGTGTGAAGACGAAAAGAAAAAAAAAAAGAAAGAAAAGGAAAAGGATCAGTGTGTGTGTGTGTGTGTTCACAAATATTAACTTCACAGTATGTTTTAGAAAAAGAGCACTGCTTGAAGTTCAGCAGAATATGCCAGCATTAGCATCGTGCCAACACTTATACCGGATGTTAAGCATCCATGTAATTATTAATTATCTTTCCTTGGAGTTTTGTTTCACGGCACCTCATAATGCCTCGATCCAACCACCGCAACGGGTCATTCTTTACACAACACACAGCAGTCACCACTTTATGTGCGACTGTTAATGATCAACCACAAAGTTGCTGCTGTTAAAAAAACAAGAACCTCTTTATCTAAGTCACCTGACACACACACACACACACACACACCATAGAGATAAAGTTCAACCCTGGGTGGAGATCTATTTAATGAAGGCAATGACACATGATGTGGTGTAAAGGTGAAAAGGAGCATATTCTTACAATATGAGATAAGAAAATAAAAGCGACGGTTTCAGGGCTGAGCCGTGCTAACTGCAAGAAAAGGAGCTCCACTGAGCTGACAGCGATGCAGAGTGTGTAACATTTGCTCTTGCGTAAAAAGAGGAGTTTCTGTCAGCGATGTGTTTTGTTTGCCGCTGGATAGAAACAGCACACGTCATCACATTTCTACCTGTCCAATGTGCTTCTGTGCAAAGACCCTGTGCTTGTTTGCACGCCTCTCTCTCTCTCTGTGTGTGTGTGTGTGTGTTGTAATTTATCATGATCAGGTTTCAGTCTTGATTTTCTTCCATCTCCCAAAGACACATCCCTCCCCTTCCCTCCCCTCCCCTCCCCTCCTCTCTTTTTTTTCTGTCATAACCTGCAGATTAAGCATTAAGGTTGAGTAATCCTTCAACCCCAAACCTTCGTCAACCATTCAGAGAATGACGAAGTGCATTATGTAACTGTGCCTTTATTAACTAGGTCATAGGAAAACACAGCACGTTTTCTTTTTTTTTTCTTTCTTCTCCTTGGAAAAGTAAGTGCTGGATGGGTTAATGCACCTTAATGCGGGGTTCATGATCTGAGCTCTTGATCGACTTTGCCCACAAATCTCTTATTCATCTGAGAAGGAACCTGACGTTTGAAGAAGAGCAGAAGGGGAAAGTAACCACGCAGCAAATGTAAAGAGATATATGGGCACGAGATTGGTCACACTTTTTACTCCTCTGGGCAGCTTTCAAAGCAGATCACTACTTCACTCCAGATCACGTCCACTTTACTCTAATACTCGATGACTGCCCCCTACTGGTCAAGACATTATGGCTTTTCCATGATACTCTGAACTGTGCTAAGGGTCTTGATTGTAATCAGAGGGCGTGTGGCTAAGAAAGAGGACACAGCACTGGTGTTCCCAGTTATGGTGAAAATTGGTTAAAACCAAATGAAATAATACATTCCTCCTTTCTCTCATTGATGAAGGCTCTCGTGAATATTAATCTGTCATGATAATAATTGAGCTTGGCTGACCCTTACTATTCCCTCCCTTGAACCAAAGTGCACTTGATTGTAATCTGTATTTTGTGTGAATCATTGACTAAATACTGAGCATGACCGAAGCATAACACGGAATTATATGTGAAGCAATAGGCTTGCTGCAATGGGTCATGAGTTATGAACACGGAACAGAACCTTTATTGTCACCTCAGGACCCAAAAGCGAACGTCTGTTTCTCGCCTTCCTCCAGAGAAATTAAGGAGAAACAGCAGTGTCAGTAAGTCAGAGTAGGAGGAAAGGGAGGAGGAAATGTTTGAGTAGTGACATCACAGCGGCGGAGTGGAAGTGCGATCCTTTTATAGCCATGTTCTCCCTCTCTGCCACATTCCTCAGTCGCAGAGCACAGTGCGCTCCTCCTCCTGCCCCCATTTCATCCAGCATCGCTGCTGTGACGCAAACAGGGGGAATGAGGGAGATGACGGTGGGGGGGAGGACCCCAGTGGCTGGGTCGGGGTGGATGAGGAGATAAGAGTTGGTAAACTAAGGAACACTAAAAGAGAACGCACAAAAACTCCCTTAATCACCCCCCCCTGGCCCTCTTGACCACTTCCCTTTGCTCCACTCTCCCTCTCTGAACTTTTACTTTCACTGGCTGTGCTTTTAAACAGATAAACTGGAGGAATTAAAACAAAGTGAGTCATTTTTAATTCACTGCAGAACAAACCGTTCATTAACGGTCACAAAAGCCCCTTCCGGAGGCCTCAGTAAATCTGGCCATACTCTTATACTTCAATATATTGTTTTTATTTCAAATCCCCTTCTGTGTCAAACTCACTCAAGGACCTTTGTCCTACAAAGCTCATGTTAACAAGGTATAGCATGTGAAGGTGAGCGGACATGGCTGACAAAGGTAAGAAAAGGCAGTTTGATGTAATTGTTTTGACCTTCCTTTTAAACAGAACTGATCGTAAAAACGGGAACGGCACCTGCTGTTGAAGACGTTGTTATCAAAACAGTTCCAACGACCTGGAAACCAACTGTAAAGTTCATAAGACATTTATTACATTAATTACACCGGGCGCACCTCATCATCGACACACCTAATTTATGCTCTCAATATGATATATTCACATGCTTCAAGGCATTTGGCAACAGCGTAAGTGTCACATGCCACATGCAGCATTCATCTGGGTCATTGTTTGTTCAGAAGCAGCTCATCAAATGTCATGAATTGGTGGAAAATCAGTAGCAAACAAAACAGTGTTTTTTTATTGAGATACTTAATCCATCCGTCCATTGTCTACCACAGTCTGCCTCTTTGACTGACATCATATTTGCCTTAGGAACAACTTGTTTTTAACGTTCTCTCGGCTCAAGCCATCTTTAGCTTTAAATTATTCAGAATCTTGATCGTGCGGTGAAAGAATGGTTGTTGTGTTTTTTTTGTGTGTGTTGCCAAATGATCAAGATTTATTTCACTTCAGATCTGCCCCACATTCTCTCCCAGTGATGTAAGTTGCCCAAACATTTCAAAATGGCACCAGAGGGTAGGGGCTAAAAAAAATGTGTTTTCTTAGACTTTCTTAGACTTGTTGATATAATAAATCAAGTTTAGATTGAGATTTCCATCAGCTTGAGGCCTCTTTGTCAGACGTTTATGAAGTTCGTCCTCGATATGATCGGTTGCATCACTCTGTAGGGCAGAAGAAGAAAGTCCCTTCAGACAGTTTCACATCTGTTTGAGTTATTAAAACACATCTTTCACAACAGGCTGGCCATTACATGTTCTGTGCACGCTTCCTGTTCATGCTCACACTCAGTACATGCTTCTCCTTTTAGACCTCTCGCTTCCTGTTTTTAAGTCGTTGTTAAGTCGTAATGGGGTATGAATATAAAGCGTCACTCCGTCGGCGTGCGTGTATTAACCACACATGTGTGACCTATACATACAAACGATAACGACGCTGTGATGACGGCAAACATCGTTTTAATTAGGACATTTGAAACTTGTCATTTATCCTGATTTGTATTTTTGTATCATCTGGAAGTGATCATTTTTTTGGATAAGCCCTTAGAGCGTGTCCAAGTTTAGCACATCAAGACATTACCATGCTTGGAGGAATCAAAATGCTGCCTTTGGTTCCTCTTTAGTTCTTCATTTATGACTGCCATGGCAACATTTCTATGAAATTCAACAAACAGTTTGAGGTATTGACAGATTTTGCTTAGGAAAGGAAACCATTAATGCTGCATTTATGCCTCAAAATTAAATAGCAAGCGACTACAGTAGCTATTTAAATAGTGTGCTTAGGACTCAGTGAAGTGAGAATTATTACCAACTCTGCACATGGCCTCATCTCTGCAACATGGTGTTGTTTTTAAACTTATTTCTATTGAATGAGAGACCAGGAAATATGCTCACAGTTACACTATATTTTTAGAAGAATATTTTTGACCAGCATCTTACCAGTTTATGGCATGACTAGAGCATATGTGTAAGCGCAGCATATTGTTGTTGTTGTTGTTGTTGTTGTGGTTTTATGGTCGGCAAATGTACCATCTTGGTTCACTGTTGTTTCCAGACAATGCTGCGATACCTGTATAGCATCAAGCAGTTCAGACCGTGACTCTGGAAAGAGTTAAGATCAACCAACAATTTAATACAGACACACCAGAGACACAAAAATGCTTCTTCTGTGAGATCGACCATTATATTGTATCGATGTGACCACCAATTTTATTCTCCTTCGGGAAGTAACTATCTTTTCTCCAAATCAATAACAGTATTTTCAAATCTTACCACACCTCTCAGGATAAAGTCATATTTGCCCTGATCCTCAGAGCACCAGTGGCACAATGCTAAGGGAGCAGTATTATAGGCTCAGCCGTGTTGTCAGTGGATGTGTTATTTTAGCTCCAGTGTCTTAGACTTAAGCTAAAATCAGCAGCAGGCTTGTGGCTGCTGAGCCATTTCATGACACAGCACACACACACACACACACACACCTTAGCCTGGAGGACAATAGACCTCTCTGTGGAAGTGCTCACACACACACACACACACACACACACACACAGAACTATGTTTAAACAGGTGGGCAGAAAATGAAGTGGTCAGTAGTGTAGTGCGTGTGTTTGTGTGTGTGTGTGTGTGTGCAGAATGGAAGTTAGTGCAAGTCCTTAAAAGGATAGCTGCACAAACGTGTGTGTGTGTGTGTGTGTGTGACCTTTTATGGCATAAACACTGACCTTGTCAGGACCAACAGGCCTCATGGAGACCAAAACCTTACATTAGGGATAAAGGTTATGATAAATGCTTTGTTTAGGCCGTCCAAACGAATGGAAGTCAATGCAGAGTCCTAACAAGCAAACCTCTGTGAGTGCGTGTGTGTTTGATTATAGAAAGGAAAGGAATGGTGTATGTGTGTTTAGCCTTGGCTGCCCTCCCAGGAATACATACCACAGTGACACTGGCAGTGCAAAGACCAGCAGAATTCCTTCTTTTAAAAATAAGCATCATGGAAACATAGTGGAGAGGAGAGGAGAGGAGAGGAGAGGAGAGGAGAGGAGAGGAGACTAGAGGAGACAAGAGGAGAGGAGTATGCATTTCATACAGCTGGGATATAAGTCAATGCCCTTTAAGATAAAGCAAAAAACGTACATGGTAAAACATTAAAGTATTACACTAACGGGGAATAAGAGGGGGTTATGTAGATGTGTATTCTGTGGGTATGTCTGCAACATAAGGAGATGACTCAAAAATCCATAAATGTTTCAATAATATACTTACATATTAGTATACTTAGTTGATTCGTAACCTGGTTTCTTGGTGCAGCAAAAAGTTGAGGTGATAATGTAACAGGAAGCCTCGAAGGAGGCGTCCAAAATTGACTTTGCCAATAGATGATTTAAAGAATGAATCTGGGGCCTGAAAGCCTTGTGATCTATATAAAAAAAACAATCTCTGCTCTGTCTTTGCTCTGTAAAACCAAGTGTGGCAATAGTTACCCAGGACTCCTCGGAGGCTTCATCTGAGATTTCAACCACATCTCTTCTGCAAACCAGCTGATGTGTCATTAGGTGACAATCTTAATTGTGTCGCTAATATAACGTTTGCCTGTTAGCAGCTACTAATAGACAACATTAGCGACAGAGAGAGAGAGAGAGAGAGATTATTACTGATGCTTCTCATCAGCCAACATGTCAAGTGGCTAAATCAACTTCTGCACAGAAGATATTTCGGGCCACTGATTTACACTTCGGGGGAAACAGCATGTGACTTAAAGTCTTCAAAACAGTAAACACTTAAATGAGTGAGTAGCTAAGCAGCGGTCACACACGTGATGCTAAAGCCACACAGCTCATATCGGGAAGTTACAGATGGTTAGGACGTCTGCTGTGAGACGCTCTTTGGGAAGTGACTTGTTGTGTGAGGTTATGAGGTTCTGACGCCCGTACAGAAAGAGGAAGCATAGGATCTGGTGACGCCACCAGCCCAGCAAAAGTGCTAATGAGCAGAGGTTAACAATGGGAATAAACGGTGGTTGGGGGGGTGGGATTTCATGGTGGTTATTCCCTGAGGTGTGAGTCCTCTCCTCTCCTATTTGTTCTCAGGAGAATGTAGCTCAGTCTCCAGGTATGTGCTAACCACTGCTCTACAAACAGTCACACGTATCATTCACCATGACATCATGTTTACACTGCACTGGCTGGAAAGCTCCCTGGGAGACAGCGCTGCAATGTCGACATCTCCAGACTCTTAAAAAGTAACAAAGATAAACGTATGTATATGTCTGTACGTATGCGTGCTGACATTACTAAGAGCTGTTGAACGTGCACCTACATTTGCCACATGTTTATGAGGCTATAATGTAGTAGTTGACATATATTCACTCAACAACAATTGTTTGTTCGGTACGCCTGCTCAACTCAGAATGAGGAAGAAAGGTGACTTGTATATTGGTGCACATGGGCTGGTCTTTACACACAACCAAAGTTTACAGAGAATGGTTCAAAAAAGGTCAAATATTCAGTGCTCTGCACAAAAATGCCTTGGTTAGAGACTCCAGACTGACCACCCAAGGTATAAACCTAGAAGCAGATGGACTACAGCAGCACAAGACTTTATTTGGCACACATATTACCTAAAGGAGTGGTTGGTATAAGGTCCCCTCCCCATTCAAATTTCTCCCAGTGACATAATGAACAGACAAACGGGGGAAAAAATGTGATTAGCATAGCTGTACCTGTGTGTTCTGTTTCCTGTTTTATTTTGAAATAATTACCATTGCCTCTCGTTTCAGGGTCTGCTTCCTGTAAAGTTTCCGTCCTCTGGGATTACCTGCCCCGCTCTAATATGTTTCACCTGTTCATCGTTATCCATCCACCTGTGTGTTTCCTGTGTCTGTTGCCAGTTCGTCTTGTCTGCTGACCAGTAAGCATCCTTGCCCTTCTCTAAAGATTAGTTATTAGCCTTTTGTCCTCTTTTGTAGTTTAATGTCTTTTGTTGCCTTGTGCTTTTTGTTCGAGACCATTAAAAGGTGTATTTTTTTTTTCACACTGAGACTTTTGAGTCCACATCCAGTGTTTGTTTAGCCAGATAATTTGATTATTTCCACAATTATTTGTTGTTTTTATGTTTATATTATTGAGGAGCTTTTGTGCTCTTTTATAACAGTGACAGTTTGGACCGTTAGCCCTTAGGGCACAGACCATGGTAAATTGCCATTAGAATGATACACAACTCCTTATATGGACTTCCTGGGGGGTTGTGTTTATAAGTTACATATTCAGTTGTTGAGTCAAACTTAAGATTCATTATGTCACATTCTGGCAGTGATATAAAGTAGCAATAATTGTACTGAAGACACGCAATAGACCATTTTTCTTTTCTTTTTGTTCATAAAAATGAGCCTAGTGAACTTTGAACTGTGACGTATTTCCAAATGTCACAAATTCAATCTGATTTTAAACATTTTTTAGTACTTTTTGCTCTGGTGTGTTTATATAGTTGGTTTTTGCCTCGGTTGCAAAAAAGGATATAAGACACTCTTTATTGCACATTCTTATGCCCTCTGTATATACTGCACGTTTAAATATAGTAATGTAAAAAAGCAGCTGAAATGCTCTGTGTTCTAAGGGTTAAACTTGAACCTTTGATAGTCAAGTTAACTATACAATAGATGCATAAATATTACAGGTAAATGTCACATATCATGTATCCCTCATGTGTCTTTTAAAACAACATACTTTTATCAATAATACTTTTATTTATCCTTTATTTTTATTCTTGCAGGGATGAAGGGAACGTATGTGTTCACTTCAACTTGTCGAGTGCAAATTGTGAATGTTGCATTTGTTTCACAGATTCAGTTTAGCGATAACAAAAGGACATAAGGATGTCAGTCCCATAGTATGCATATACACACATATACACACAGGCTGAAACACAATGTGGAAACTACGGGGGGAACTCAGCACAGGAAGCAGCGTGGTGTGGCACAGACAGTCAACAGACACAGAAAGTCATATATTGTTGTGACACATCCATATAGATGCAGACGTCATAAATTTTGTCGAAAGCTCCTGTTTGACGTGTCTCAAGGTTGGAATGTGAAGGGAGTAAAAACACTTCCAGGGGAAATGCTTTGCTCTGAGGGAGATACAACATCCAACAGCTAATTAATTACCAGTCTGGCTGACCCACTTCTGTGTCAGTAGGGATGGGGTCAAGCACTGTTGAATGCACTAGCAAAGATGTGGGACAAGTATCTGTCACACAATGAATTGTGATTTAGGATTTAATTACCTCTTCCATTCAGTTCAGCCATAATTATACTTTGTTTTATTTGTTTGGATTTAAACCAAACCAACCTGTTCCCGCCCTTTCAACAAAACACTATAAAACAAATAAATACATACATTTATATAAAGTGTGTGAGTGTTTAACCACAGTGAATGAAGCACAGCCAGGTGACATCATTAAAAGAGTACCAGTCCAATAAACAATGGTGGGAAATGGAGTGGAGGGAAAAATGCATCGCTGAGTTGTTTTCATTATGAAAACAATTGGGTTAATTATTATTATTATTGTTATAATTATGCGCAATATTTACAGTGAGAACAAACAGAACAAATTCCTGTGGTTGGAACAAATCGTGTTCACACAATAATAATAATTGTGAATGATAGTGATAATAGACACGAAAACACAGACAGGTATTCAGTCCCATTGCGACTCCAGACTATTAAACCATATGCTCCAAATGCATATATATATGACTCACTTTTTTTCTACAAGGCAGAAAGGCAGAAACCCTTTACTCACAGTAAATTAACACGAATATATCAATCTGATTTGTCAATTTCCCTACAGGATTATGCGGATTAAGCAGAAATAAACAGAATCCTACTTTGGCCTGCAAAGAGACGATGTTATTTGTAGACACTTATTTCTCCTCCGCCATGGGAATATTCGGTCCAAAACACAATGTGCCAAACAAGTGTTTTCTGTACCAAAAGACATTTCAAAATTTAAAAAAACATGATGTAAAACTTACATCCAAATACTTAAGGGAGTTTTACGTAGGGAAAGCTATTCAGCATCAGTCAAAGTAGCAGCTCTATAAACAGTTTCGCTAAATAAACGTGTTGCTACAGAGATACCAATGACGTTCATCCGTATTTGGCAGAACTTCAGCATCTAGATTCCACGGCATTGCGTCTTTTTATGCCAGTGATGATGTTCCTGTTTCTGAGGGAGGTAGTTGTGAGACTTTTGTAAGACTTCACTGAAGTATTTGCACAAATGACTTTTTATAGGATTTTCCTACAATTTTGCACAGATTAAGATTAAGTTTATATTAAACTTTTGTGTCCATCACAACAGTTCAGTTATTGATACATAAAATAAATATAATGAACAAAAACTCAATGTATCCATTAACCCTTAGAACACACAACATTTTGGCTGCTTTTTTCCCATTACTTTTAAAACATACAGTACATAGAGAGGGTATAAGAATGTGCAATATAGAGTGTCTTATATCCTTTTTTCCCAGCACAACCTAGGCAATCTGATGAAAAAAAATATAATTTTCACCAACTAGATAAACACACCTGTGCAAAAAGTAGTAAAAATGTTTAAAATCAGACTGAATTTTTATATCACTAATAAAAATGTGATGTAAAATGAATCTTAAATGACTCAACAACACATAAGAAGACAAAAAAAACAACATTTTTTAAAGCCCCCCCCCCCCCCCCCCCGGATGTCCATATAAGGAGTTGTTTATCATTCTAATGGAAAGTTACCATGGGTGCAACTGCGGTACAGATCCGTGCCGCATGAGCACTAAGGGTTAAGAACTATATTTTTGTGAAAGCATTCACGCACAGTACATCACAACATTATACAAGATACCACGTATTACTAACGTACATCATCCAAGTTACATTGTCTCTTTGCCTGTGGGCACAAACTCACATACACATGCACCTATATGATCTATAATGACGACAGTAAACTAACACTCTGTTGATCTGTCTGTCTGTCTGACGCCCTAAAGTTCACGGTTCAACTAAAATCGTCTTGTCGTCCGCTATAGTGGACATGCTGTAAAATTATAAATATGTTGAAAAACATTGATATTTGAAGGTGCTTCAAATATAGGCCCAAATAGAAAGGAAATCATACAAAAAAGGAGGAGACTTCTTTAATATTTATTTATATACACACTTAAAGAGGTTTTTTTCCCTTAATGAAATGACGTTTTTAGGTCTCCAGTGTCCCCTCCTCGTCACAAACATCCCCCTGTGTTGAAATAAAGATTTGACTGTTTGTTTTGTTTTGGGTTCATGAGTTTTTCCAGGAAAAAAGTGTTGACACAAACCGGGCGATTGGCTGCTCCAGGGATGAGTGTTGTTTTGCACATTTCTCTGTCTATGCCGAGCCCCTGTGTTCACTGACAGCTCTGCTCCTTTGTTCCCTGCATGTGTGACTCAAGCGATACACGTATCGCATGTGTATCGTAATTTGCACACAGATGTGAAAGAAATGCACACAACCTTCTCAAGGTAACCGATGCAGTTGCCAGTGAAGGCCAGCAGGGCTGTCAGTGGAATGGTGCAACAGCTCCTCTCACTGGTGAATCAGAAACGCACATAATAATAATAATAATAATTGAATATTAGCTTGGTGTGTTCCATTTTTATGTGCATTGCTCTCATGATGAAATGAAGTCCACTCTTCTGTCTTTTAACACATAAATCAAAATATATGGTATGATATATGGTAACTGTTTTGCTGATCTTTTACAAGTTGAATGTGTTTATTAACATTTAACAACCTGTCACAAGGACATTGTTTAAAACCCACATCTACATATGTACTTTTTTACGTAGCATATATACATAAAGCTGTTTCCTTCCCTCCTTGCCTCTCTCCTTGTCAGCAAAAGATGAATCTAAAATGTAGCTATGACACAATGTGTGTTTGTGTGTGTCATCAGAGCATGAAAAGAAGCCCAAATGACACTTTGGACCCTTTGGGCACAATTTTCTTGATCTCATGAGCTAACAGTGCAGAGTGGATGACATCGTGGCCATGGTGTTGTGCAGATATAATCCAGCAGTGGGCAGTAAAATGCAGTAAATACCATGTGGATCTTTCTCCTATCATTCATTCATTCATTCATTCTCCTCCACATGAGGGTCACAGGACTGCTGTTGCCAATCCCAGCTGACATAGGTGTGAGAGGTCAACCGTCCGTCTACTGCGATCATACAGGATGGAAATATTAATTTCCTTTTTATGTCTCTGTGTTGCTCCCAAACAACTCGATCTTACCACACATTCTCACCACTAGACCCACAACCACGAGGATTTCACTGAGTATGAGTGGTAATAAATTCACTGAAGCCAAAGACTAGTTCTTTGTGTCTTGAGCAATAATCACTTGATATTGCATCTCTCTCGCTACGTGTGTGTGTGTGTGTGTGTGTGTGTGTGTACAGCCACCATCTGACTCTACTCTTGAGCAACAGGTCCTTAAACCGAAATGAGGATCTTTCTAAAATCTTGCCTCAAAGTTTGAAGTACATTCATGTCTAAAGGATCAAGGCAACACAAATGAATGTGTACTGTATAGAACCTTTCAACATAATGACAAGGCTTTAAATAAAAACACTTGTGGACTCAGTGTGTCCCCACATGTCCACACAAACACAGCAGATTTTGCCAAATGTCTTTCAGGGACTGAAGTCTTGACTCTCCCTATCACTCTCACACACTCTCTCTCCATCCTGGGTTGTTGTCTCCCTCTTCATGCTGCCCTGTCCTCAGACATTTGTCACTGTTGTCTTGTTTTTCAACCTCCGCCTCCCCCTTTCTAATTGAATCCACAGGACTGAATTCCAGTGGGCAAAAGGAGAGGAGAAGGAGGGGGGAAGTCAGAGGCCAAAGGTTGGGTTACGACCTTTGCTTGGTGAGTAGAACCCCACAGTGCAGTGTGTTTGTGCATGTGTGTGTAAAACAGAAACAGAACAAGAGAGTCTCTTATTATGTATTTATGCATAAATGAAAATTCCATAGCAGCCACTCTGGTTCTCATGTTATGTCATTAGTTAGCAGGCATGTCTTACTCATGTAATCCATATGCATAAATAAATACAGTAAAATATACACACAAAATACATCATGCATACAATAATAAACATTTGCAACTACATATATCTACTGTATAATGTGCCGATCTTTTTAGTCTTTTGTCTTTTCACTCTTGCTAAGATGAGGACCAGTGTGAAAGATTTAGTGACATCTAATGGTGAGACTGCAGACTGCAACAAAGGACTCCCACTCACCCCTGCTCATCATGGAGCTATGGTGGCCCTCAGATACCGAAGAAAAGTCCTTGTTTATTTGCATATAAATCTTCCAAATGTGAACATGATGCTCTGTCTGGTTTGATCTTTTTGAGCAGCTGCAGAAACATAGCCTGTCAAAAAGGCGGCCCTCATAAAGCATTACACACTGAGGCCTTATCCACGTGGAAACAGAACTTTCCCCATACAATATTTTACTTTTTTTGTTCTGTAAATACAGCAGTGTTTCAAGAAATGTCTACATCCACATGAAACCCCCCCAAAGCCACTCTAAATGCATACACAGTGTACAAAGCACTGTAACGCAAACACACACGTAAAGCATGCACATGCACGTGTACAAACTTTTAAATAACGCATACATTACCACGTACACAATCACAGAAACATAGCCCAAGTCAGGGCAACTCATGACAGAAAATAAAAGACGTCATAAAGCGTATAAACCAAACAATTTCCAAACACAAGAAGATTATGACGACGATGACAATAAGTGGTGTTTTGGTTTTATACATGACATTTTTCCTTGTTCACCGAGTTGTGGAAAACACCGAGAAAAATGTATGATAATAATTAACTGTTAGGAAAACTCTCTCTTCCAGATTCCCAAACTCTCTCTGTGAATCTCAAAAGACCATTTGTAGACCCCATGTGCACAAATGCACACACAGACACACACTGAGGCGAATGGGGCAGGGGGTACATTGTGAAAGAAGGAAGGTACTGAAGAGAAGGGGTGGGGGGGCAAGGGGAGGGAAAGAGGAGCAGATGTTCATCAGGTCTACAAACCTCCTCCTCCTCCTCCTTTTCCCCCTCACTTCATTATTTCACTGGTAATAGTAGCCTCTTATCTGAAGAAGCCTGTGTGGGGCTGTGAAGGAATGACTTCACTTAATCATTAGAGTTTCAATGGGTTGTGTGTTTGTGTGTGTGTGTGGGGGGGGGGGGGTCTTGTATGGGTATCTTTGTGAGGACCAAAAAATGTATACATATCTAAGGAAGTGAGGACATTTTGGGGAAAATTAAGACATTTCGACTGGTCCTCACATTCTGAAACCCCTAAAAATGGCTCCAAACATGGGTTAGGGTTATTAGGGTTAGGGTTATTACATCTTTGTGAGGACCGAAAAACGTGTAAATCACAGGAAGCAAAGAGCCAAGACATTTTGTGAAACATATTTGGCTGGTCCTCATGTTTTATCACACCTTGTTTATCAGGATTGGGTTCATGTCTTGGTGTGTGTGTGTGTGTCGGTGTACAACTTGTGGAGTGAAACTGCCATTGTAGATCGTAGGACCATTTGTATGAGAGTGACAGAGAGTGCCACACTCCCATCTCTTGAAACTTATGACCGGATTAGACATCTTGCTGATGCAGATGCTGCATCAGCAAATAACTTGATTAATTATCCCACTGCCCTGGAGATTATGTTACAAAGCAAAGGAATGCATCCCCGTGACCCATCTTTATGTATGTGGGTGACTGATCGTGGAGCTAGACTTACCAGCATCTCTAGCTCTGTGCCTGCTCCACCTCCAATCCTTCAACGACTTTCTCTCTTTCTCTTCACTCTCTTATTTCCTCAGTCTTTCTAAATAGCCCCCAATCCAGCCCCCTCATCCCTCTCCTCACCTCCATCTCTCTCCTCCTAACAAGCTCCTTTACGTATCTCACCCATTCACTGTGTGTGTGTGTGTGTACGTGTGTGTGTATGGGAGTCACAGAGGGCGGGCCTTTAGTTTGTTAGTTGGTTCTGCAGCTCATTGAGCTCATTGTACTCCAAAGGCTCTCTAGCCCAGCTGGACTCAACAAGAAGCCAGAACTCCCTTTCAAATCTTCTCCTCCCTTCTTCCTTCTCCCCTCCCCCTTCCCTTCAGAAACCCGCCTCCACCCCCCATTCCACCACCCATCCATACTCTCCCAGTAATCCCCAACTCACCCACCAGAGATTTGTTTGTTGAACTAAACTTAACTGAATAGCTTTTTTTTCTATATGTATATATATAAATAACATTTGTTTACCAAACCGAATTAACAGAACGGCCCTTCCTACCTCAAGGCACTCATGCTGTTGACATCTTGCTAATTGCTTGTTGTTCACGGTGGTGGTCTTCATCTCAGGGCAAACAGAAAAGCAAGCAAACACGCTGCTAAGTCGATCAACTAATTAGACCTTTCACCAAAAGGGTAAAGATGGATGGATAGATAGATAGATGGATAGATGGATAGATAGATAGATAGATAGATAGATAGATAGATAGATAGATAGATCTTAAGAGGTCAGTGTTTTGGGTATTTTGAGAAGCAAAGTGACGTAATGACTCACGCATGATTCATAGATGAGTGTAAATGACAGTGATGGACATCAGGACACCACAGGCATGTGCTGGAGGGCTCTGAGTCAACTACACACATACAGATCACATGACTCAAAAGATGGCTGACTCAGACAGGCCTCAGGCTGAGAATACAGTGTACCTATACCATTACACCATCACAAAATAGGGTGTGTGTGTGGGGGGTGTGAGACACCGCATCACACACACATACACACGCACACACAAGCATGTACACACACTTAATGGTGACCACTTGGCTGGACCAAAACAAAGCTTTTTGGCAGGCTTTGTTCTCAGCTGACCTCATCCCTTTGTGAAGGGGCCTCTCAGCTACAGTGTGAGCTGGTTCCAAGACTTATTTTCGGAGTGCAGCAATGCAAAAATGTTTCAAATGTACAAAAATCATCACCATCAACGGATCTTTTAAAAAAAAGATCAAAAGTGCAAACTTCTCCATGTTTTTGTTCCAACCACACAACTCATGTGATCTCAGAGGGAATCAAACCCTTGGCCACTGGCATCACTGTACTGTGCAGCTGTTTCTCTCCCTGAAGCGTAAAGTGACAACCTCACTCCTGGCACGGCTGTGTGTGGTTGTGTATTTTCCTTAAGGCTTATCCTTGTAAATGTCTCATCAGTGGTGGTAGAAGAATGGGATCTTTATTGTCACTGTCAATTTGAGCTATTTCTCTGTTCTTTGGTTTAGGGTTACATGCTTGGCTGTGCATATCTGAGGTTTTTGAGGGTGAATTAAAAGGTTTGAATAAAGGGTCGTAACATGTTGCTTTGGTCCTCGAAAAGATAGAGGAACAAACCTGTGTTTTTGTGTGTTTTTTAGAGGGCGTGAGACCATCACATATTCTCTCTGCTCTGCTCAGCAGTGGAATTTTTCACACATCTCCCTTTACCTTTGAAATCAAAGTCTTCGCTCCTCCTTGTCTGCCTCATAGGGCTCAGCCGTCTCCGTGTAATGCCTTTCTTCACATACAGTATGTTCTGTGTGCCTCTTTATTCTCCTTTGAGGGGGTTTGTCTGCACAATTCCGTATTAGACCGCTTTCTTTCATTTCAGAGGAAGTAAAAATACAAATATATTAAGAAATATAAAAATGGATTTAAGAAAGAATGAGTTTTATGAAAACACAATCATTGTGCATATCATGTTTGTTGTGTTTGGCCTTAATATTTTTTAATAAATTCATTTTATCAGACACGATTTTGGGTAACAAGGCCTTTACTCCTCAGCAACAGCAACACTGTCCGAGGCCATCAGGATATGTAATGTACAGGAGAATATTAATATTTCATGTTGTGTTATCTCGTTGTATTATTTGTTGTAACTGAAACTGATGCAATCCCAATATCCTCTTCTGCACAAAACTACATGCAAATAGGCCTACTATAGATGTTGTTGTGTGTTTGTTGTTACTTTATTGTTGTAAGTCAGTTCAGAATCTTGTGGCCAATAAAGATGTGTGCATTTACAAGGAAGTGTGCTTCAGCTTCCATTGCTTTGTGTACTACTTGCACATTTGGCATAGAAACAAGGGCAACAAATAAGTTAAACAACATGTTTATTTAATTTATAACTTTAATTAGGATGAAATAAAAAAATAAAAAAATAACACGAGCATATGCAAATAACAGGGATTACTCCTAACTTTCTGTGTGATTGAATTGGCTTTCAGGAAGGTTTAGGGGCCTGGGTCTGGTGGGAGTGGCTAACGCCAGGTTTTAAATCCACACGTGGTCGCAGTGTCGGACTTGTTTGGCACCGCAGACACTGCTGGAAACTTCTGATCAACTCATGCCAGCGAGTTGCTACTGCACACGTCGTTCACTGCCGGGGCAGACGGGACTGATAACTCAGCAAAATGCCATCTCACCCCAAACTCAGCCAGTTTGCTGACCTGGAAGAGATGATGTGCAAGGTAAACGACAGGCGCCACGAGAGAAGCGGAGCGTAGAGTACAGAGCAAAAGTTGGCTAAGGCACTGAACAGGGGGTTAGCTTAGCTTAGCTGCTAACTTCACACTGTTGTTGTTTTTTAGCTATTCATCTGTTTTTAAAAAACTTTTTAAATATTTTTGTCTACTGTGAGTTAACGTTGAAGTAAGATTAGTTTGAACCCGAAAGCTATCTTGACACAAAGTGGGAGTATCGTTTGAAACTAGTGTTTAAATGAATTGCAGCATGGTCTCATTGAACTTTTAACTTGTTTGAGTCGTAGTTGTGTGGATTTGGGTGGTAAGTTAATCACCTCGGGTGGTAAGTTAACCACCTCGGGTGACTGGCAGACATTATACAAACGGTGTAAGCGCCATGTTAACGGCAGAAAACGCCATCTCTTTAAAATCGAAACTCGGTGAACACCCCAACGGTTTGTGTGGCGTGAAACAAGCACACGTTGCCATAGGTTTAACTTTATTACTGTTTAGGCAAATATCAAAAATGCTCTTTCAGTGACTGACTGCATTATTATTATTATTATTATTATTATTATTGTTATTATCATAATACTGTAATGTTTGCGTAGGATGCCAAGTTATATCCCTGCATTTAAGAAGGTGGGTGAGCTTGCTGGATAGTGTGAGACATGTGTTGAACAGCTACAACTATGTCGATTATCAAATTAGAGTATAATTTGTTATATTAATCGCTATTTTTAGTTAATCTGAGCAAGAATTACTCTAATATCAGTGAAGATTTACAACACTGAAATGAAGCATCAGTACTCACTACACTAATATTGTGTATACACGTCTGAAAATAGCCAAGTTAAACTGTCAGACACGGAATTAGTCAAAGTTGTTTATTGTTCTTTTACAGTACATTACGTTATTTTCCTATATCCACAGTTGTAATTTTTATTTATTCACTTTTCTGTGAACCTGCAGGATTTGAGTTCACAAAATGTCACCCTGTGATGTGGTTCTTAAACTATTCAGGGTGCCTGGGACAAAGAAATATTTAAGTTACTTAACCAGACATTACAATGTCAAAACTATACGGGAATATATTTAAGATGTAAAATAATTTCTAGATTGATGTACATGTGAAATTTGGCAAAGTTGTATACTTGATGCTTTGTGTAAAATGTGAAGAATCTCTCACGACTATTCTGAGATACAATGTGTACAATTTAGCGCTATGGATTGGTGAAGATGCATCTTGTGTGAACATGTGTAGCCTTCAGTGAGCATCAAAACTCAAATGTTGTCTGTTTTGGGCTATTGTAAAAACATGCTGGTCCAAAGTGGTCTTCTCCATAGAGCTGGCCTGGCTCCTGATATAAATATAATAGACTTATTTGGGGGTAAAAGGCAAAAATGCTTAAGTCCGGTACACTTAAATTATAATTATCTACCATTTTCTGCTGAATATAATTTTACATACTGGACAAAAAGATGAAATGTAATCCTTAAATAATAGGAAAGTGCTTTTAATCTGTTTAATATGTTACTGTGTAAACAAATAATTACGTTTCTGCAGTTCTTGACAAAGGATGTGCCACAGATTTTGAAAATTAATCCTTGATAGTCATTTTGCAAAAGTTGTACATCTAACATTGTGTTGTTGGTTGTCTTCTGTTACCACAGCAGTTACTTAGTCTCGACCTGAGGGAGCCCAACGGACCACCACCATCCCTGGGTCTGGCAATGAGAACACCAGGGTACATCAGCCAGCTGCATAAGACCTATTCCCTCTCGTCTCTCTCCTGCCTCTCCACTGATTCCAACCAATGGGGGCAGCAGCCGGAAAGCCCAATGCCCTCCGAGCTTGCTGGTTCCTCTAACTGGGGGAAGTCGGGCTTCCTTGCCCAGCGCTCTGTTAGCATGGTAGAGACGAGCAGCAGCAGCACAGCAGCAAGTCTAGGCTGGCCTGGGACTGACATGAATCACTCCCAAAGTGACATCAGCCCCACGGCACTGAACACTAGCTCCTCTTCATCCAATTCATCTCTCTCCTCTTCCCGCTATAAGACTGAACTGTGCCGCTCTTTCACAGAGAACGGGTTGTGCAAGTATGGTGGGAAGTGTCAGTTTGCCCATGGACTAGATGAGCTGCGAGATCTTAACAGACACCCAAAATACAAAACTGAGCCGTGCCGTACCTTTCACACCATTGGTTTCTGCCCCTATGGAATCCGGTGCCACTTTGTCCACAACAACGAGGAAGAAGAGAAGCACGCGTTCTCGCGTTCCTCCTCATCTTCCTCTTCCTCCTCTTCAAGCGTTCCCCAGCAGCCTCTTTGCTCCTCCCTCCCACGCAGACCTCCTCTTGTCAGACAAAGCTTCAGCTTTGCAGGGTTTCCCTCTGCTCCTCAGCAAGCCCTACAACATGCCTTCACTCATTCTCCACCCGCTACCAGCCCCTTCACACCTGCTCCTATGGCTTCTCCTCCTTCCTGCGCTGATATTACTGACTTCCTGTCTAATGCCTTCCTGGAGATGGACTCCGCCTTCAAGGCTTCCCCTGCCGACAAGTATCAACCACTGGGAAGTCAGGCCATGTCAGATCCCAGGTCTCCATTCTTGCCTTCTCCCGACTCTGGCTGCTCTCCATGTGGGCTCTCTCCAACCAGCTCCCCTCTCCTGAGACAGAGCCCCAGTGCCACTTTGCAGCCTCTTGGTACCCGGTCCCTGTCCTACACTTCTCTGTCAGACCAGGACCAAGACGGGAGCAGCTCTGCCAGCTCGCTCAGTGGCTCTGAGACCTGTGGTGGCATTAACGAAAGCAACGGCAGACGTCTGGCAGTATTCAGTCAGCTCTCTGTGCCCGAGGACACTGCTGGGGTCTTCCTTTAGGCTGCAGTGTGCTGGAATCGCAGACACGCATACATTACATGCATTCACACACAGACACATTCAGACCCCATATTCTGAGATGACACGTTAGTGCTCAAGCGCACACAACGCTCGTACATTTGACACATACATGACGTACATTCCCCTCTCACACGCAGACACCTCAGTTTTTTTGCACCTGTGTGTCATCAGAGGAAACAAAGACTTAAGTGAATGACAGACCGCTGCCAGACTTTGGCCTATTATATTTTGATGGCTGAAATGCCGTCGTCGAGTGTAAGGGAAGTGGATATTGATGCTGAAACAAAGAAGTTTGTTGCCATGTGAACAGACCTATCAAAATTGAAGTTAAGTAGTGCTTTGATGCTTTATCAAAATAGTATCTTGAGATTGACAGATTTAGTGTAAGGTATTATTACCGCAGCCCTCGATGCCATCACTTGTTTTAGATCAACCGTATTTATATTTACATCTCCTCAGCAAAGAATATGATAAAGCCAAAGACATGCGTTTGTAGCTCACAGCTGATGGTGGTGAGGCCGACAGCGCGACCTGTGTTCAGCAATCATTTTTCTTCCAACTATACACACACAGTATCTTATTCTCCTAACTGTACAGTCTGGGGTTGTGTTTAGATCACGAGCCTTAAACCTGACTGTGACATTTTTAAATGGTTAAAGTGCCGGTCGTGCTGTCAAACAGGGTCGTGTTGACGTTGAATCACGATTTGCTGAGCTGTTGGGTGAGATGTAAGAAGGCTTTTACATTTATTTTCTTTTTGTCGCATAAGCTAGTGTGAGTTCTCGTCTCTGTGCTGTTACAATTGCGACAAGTCGGTCTCTGGTGCCACCTGTAAAAATGCCATATTGCCAAATTGATCTGGCTCCACAAGTCGGGGGAAGTGGGACTCGGTTTGGGCCAGTAATATTCCCAAAACCCATGTGGGTTTTGGGAATATGTTTTCATATCCCATGTTCATGACATCATTTACCTGTATGACTTGCCAACTGGATAAACAGGACATGGGGTGATTTTATGGGTTTTGATACATGAGGTGTGCCAGAAAATCTACACTGGGAGAAAAAAAAAAACCTTTATGATATGGCACCACATTATTTTGTATCGTTTTCTATTCTTTTCAAAGTGATCATATGTTTTGTTTTCAAGGTACTTGGCTCCGAAGCAAAGTTTAATATAATCTTATGGCTAAGTCCTGTTTTTACTTCTGGCAAATTCCTTAAAGATATCTGTGGTGCCTAATATATAATTTACATTATCTTGAACTCAAACATTTCCTGTAGTGGGTTTTTTCTCTCCCGTGTCCACAGGCAGCACTAGTATTCCATTTTTGGACAAATAGACATGTTTTGTGACCACCATCTTCCACCTCTTTGGTGTATCTCAGTGTTAATTATTCCTGTTATGTCTTTTTGTACTGTTCCATGAAGCACAGTCCTATTCATTTATACTGCGCTCCTGGCTGTGTTGCCTTACTGTGCTATATCCAGCATATGCTACAGTTATGGTAGATATTGTTAGTGTTTTAGAAACGTTACTCTGCAGTTTTGTGTGTTTTTGACATAGGTTTGTAGAAGAGAAGCAACTGCGCTGTTACTGGTCTATTTAAAATTGCCTTTTCATCAACATGTTTGAGGCCTGTTCAGTGTTAAAGGTGATAATCTTTAGTAAATTAATTTCTTTAATTTATTTTTAACGTATTTATAGTTAAACTATGTACTTACTAAGTACTTTGAGTTGTTAATGCTCATATCACGTTTAATATATTTTGGTCTCTTTTTCTACTGGAAATAAAGTTTAGTGGTTTTTTACTTGACTGTTTGTCTTTACTTTGTTCTACTTTTATTCAAGGTTGTAGGGGTAAAAACGTGTGCACACAACTTGTGTGATCGAGGTTACAAATCTTTGTTTGTTTTTTCCTTACTCTTTCTTTACAATGTGCTGTTCTATTGTTTTTGCAACAGTGTTCACACAATTTTGACGTTTAAATGCAAGCTGCAGGAAGGAAATGAGCAGGAAACCAGCAAACTGTCATTTACAGGTTTAATTCTAGATCACACTCCCTGTTGTCGTGTGCTGTTGAAATTAATCGTGTAAAGGGAGATGGTAAAAATGGTGCTGTGCCCCAGACACCAACATTGAAACTGGGTGTAAACAATTCAGTTATCACTACAAACCTCCAACTAAATGTTTCTTTGTTATGAGGCTAATGACAAAACTAAGATTGTTCACCACATGATTTTCTTTGGCCATTTATACTGGGGGGGGGACTCTTTATTCACAAGTACCAGCTTGAGTATTTGTACACCAGAAATCCCGTTAAGCCACGGAATATATGAAGCAGTAAAACAACACAGCAGGCCCTTCATATTTCCAGTAACTTCTGCAAGACTGCTTCCCAGACCACTGCTGAATGTTTCATAAATCAGTAATAATCTAACCAGTTTATTTCATCTCTTAAGACTTCCTGCTTTTGTACATTTTATCAATAAAAGTAGGGCACAATGGTAAATGCAAACCATGATGACCGCTGCCCAATATTCTGAGATCTTGCCAATTGAAAATAAGACTTAAATCGTTCCAATAGCACGCTCCTGATTTGCCAATCTAAATCTGGTTTGTCAAGTCATGCTTGTCCCACCCACTGTGCTGTAGAATAGCTGGACAGTGGTGTGCGTATGTGTGGGTGTGTGTGTGTGTATGTGTAGTCTCTCTACTAAGATTTCATGTGGAGATAAGAAGTCTTTTGTACGTGGTTTAATCTTACCAATCCCGGGCTCCTATCCATTTCCCTTCTCCTTACATCCAATCACCCCTCACTCAGTAAAACTATTCTGTTTACTGTAACCGAAGGGAGCAACTTTTCCAAAAAAAAACAAAACAAAGTTGAAACACTAAATACAAACACATGCACAAGAGCTCCAGTATTAATTTGTCACTCTTAACATGAGATGGGCCATGGCTGAAGTGATTAGTGGATGTGAAAGGGTTAATGTGTGTGTGTGTGTGTGTAGTGTATTGTGTCTGATAGACATTCTCTCACATTCTCGCCCTGTGGGACATAAGAAAGGCAGGCAGATGGCTGTATTCAGGTCCACTGCGGGTCAACATATGGCCCCAAGAGACAAAGTTTGTGTTGGTGTGTGAGACAGAGGATCTTGCTCTTAACTATGCATGAATGGAGGAAGTTGAATATGTAGGTGAGAAAAGAGAGAGAGAGAGAGAGTGCAAAAAGGTAATAGATGGGGCTGAAGAGGAGCTTTGTAAATGAAGCTGTGAAGCAAAGATGAAAAGTGGATGTCATCCTTCGGCGTCATATAGTATAGGTTTGTTATCAGAATCAACTTTATTGGCCAAGTTTGTGCACACAAACAAGGAAATTGACTTGGTTCCTACTTTTCTCTCCAATACAACAAAACAAATAAATATATAAACAGAAGAGGATTCTTTTTTTTTTGAGCAGAAGATATGAATATTAAAAGTATAAGTTACTGAGAATATAACCAGAAGGTCAGATGATGCTCAATTCTAAATAAGACCCGTCTAGAATCAGCACAAGTTAGAAATGGTCAGCATTGGCTGAATGTCAGACCCTTGCCACTTGTTGAGCAAGTAAATAGGAAACTGTCCTTTAGTTTGATATTCAGGGAAACACAGAGGTGGAGAGTAATGAATTACATACACTTGCGTTACTGTAATTGAGTAGGTTTTTGTGTACTTGTAATTTTTAAAGTCAATGAAGGTCCCTTAATGAGTGAGAAAGTGAAAGCATTTGTGACCTTTGACCCATTTTCACTGATACATTATGTGTTCACATATTTTATTTTGCCTTTAATTAAAAGCAACAACACACGAAAGGAACCCCAACCTTGTTAAAAAAAAAAAGTAGAAGAGTAAATTTTAACTTTTTTTTACTTTAACTTGAGTAACTTTTTAGCCCAGTACTTTTACTTGTACTTTACTTCACCTCTGGTGAAACATTAATGTTGATGATTGTCCTACAATGCTACAGAGCTGTCTGGCCTATCTTAAGGCTATTGAAGCACAAACATTAAAGAACTGTGGGACTTTTACATGAAATAGTGTATACATAACAAACAATGGCAGAGAGAAAAAAAAGTGTTACTATGGCTGCACTTAAAAAATAAACAGTGCTTAAAGGAAGTCTAAATTGAAGGTGTGAGTGCACTTTTGGTGTGATTACTTTGTTGGCAGGGAAAGACTGAATACCACATTACACACAGGTGTAACATGAAGTACCTGATGAGCTACCACATACTTAGTATAATGATTCTGTATATTCATTCTAATGGGACACATATTATGCCTGTTCTATTTAAACATTGTGTACATTACTGTGTGGGTCACTGTGATTTGAACATATTCATCAACTTTTTACACCTAAACTGTTGACTTCCAACAAACCGACGTGAACGGAGCCGCTGTAATGGAACGTAACCCAAACGCCTCTGCGATTTTTCTCACACTACAAAGGAGCCTGTGCACGGTGTTGCTGAATTGTAGCAAGTCATCAGTTTGAGTGAATGAATGCTGGTTATACTTGTTCACCCCGACACATCCTTTCTTTCTCCTGGCCCCTCCTCCTCTGCTCCCCTTCCTCCCTTCATTCACGTTCCTCTTTGTGAGTGTCTTGGTGATATTGTGATGCAGCGTAGACCTGGAGGAAGGGGAGCCCCAAGCTGTGTGGAGCAGCACACAACAGCTGTTGCTGAGGCCTCACCGTAATCTTTTATGGTTTCACTGTCCCAAACCCCCACATTCCCTCACTTCATATTGTCTGAGAGACGTTTACAGGTACAGGAAACCCCTCACCCACTTCTATCCCCACAATAACAACTTTATATTGAACTTATTTCCGGCCCTCCATCTGCCCCCACCTCTAATAAATCCCCCTCTACCTTCCATTCCCCTTCAGACCCATGTAGAGGTGCTTCTTTTTCTCATCTAATTTTCCCCTTGCCCATTCTCCCAATCTCCTCCTCCGCCGACTTTCTACAATTCCACCCCCTCCAGCTTTCCCTTTAATCCCTCCCTCTGATTTTTTTTTCCTCCTTTACAGAAAGGATTTGGGCTAAGTGTTTAATGGATTGCAACAAATGGGCAAAAGAGTGCACTGTCAGGTGCTGTGGATGTATTCAGACACCAAACTTAATTTTAGAGACTGTGTTTTCTTTCTTTCTTTCACAGCATTCATACAATTGCAACGAAGTTCCAAAAACAACTAAACTCGATATAACTGACCACGCACTGTGCAGATGAGCTGGCGTAGAGTGGCGCACTACTTATAACCGGAGAACGTGTTTAACTTTGCTTCAACCCTTAAGCTCATTCAAGGACTCTTGTATTAAGAGCCTCTCTACTGAAGTAAGAACATGACCCACTTCAAGTGCTAACCCTAAATTTAAGAAAACAGAGTAGGTTAGAGGAATTAAAGCAGATGTTTTTATTAAGTGACCGAAACTTTAAAAAAGCAGAAGCTAAGGTATCCAGACTTACAGCTCCTATTACTCAATGTCCAAAACCCCTACCCTAGATCAGATGCTTTATATTATGTAATCAATGGCAACCCAATTTGGAGACCCTCCCCCAACTCTCTTTGCAAATTAAGCCAGTATAACCCTAATGACATCACTGGGGTTAATTTATTTGACTTTAAAAAGCCATCCTCTGAGATGCTCTTTAAGATGGATTTGCAAAACTGAGCACGGATTTATTTAAAACGTAAAAGTTCTATAGTAGAGTTTTGAAGTTCCGCACACTCACTTACACACAGCAGAGCCTCCTAATACCAAGCTTATGCTGTCCATCGAAAAATATTATTCTAACAACCTCAGCAGTAATGACAAGAGATTGAACTGGTGTTGCTGTTGTACACAGTGATCAAGTCAATACATTTAAGAGAGAAACTATTGTTTGTTATCACAGATTTATTGTGTTACCCACAAAGTAACATATAAAGACACAAGTTGTGTTTTTTTGAGTTCTCCTTTATCTCTCACAGCAAACAAGGAGACACGACTTGGAAAATGGTGACAGTGTGGTGTGTCCCTCTAGTGGCACAAAGAGGTAACTAGAGTGTTATGCTGTTTTAGGACTCATGTTGGAAAAGTTATAAACAAACCCAGTAAAAAACACAACTTAGGAACATCTCGCATATCAATGCTGTACATCGGAAGAAAATATACACATGGCTGGAAAAATATTAACACGTAAACCCATCTTTAAATGGTCAACTCTAAAATTAGTTAGAGTGGTGCTTACCAAGGAGCTGCCATTCCACTTTCATTTATTGAAAAGCTAGCTTTAGAAATACTCATTATCTCAAATAATAAGTTACCTGAAACTGTCAACATACTGTATACGAAAGACTCAGCTCCTAAAGGCATCTTGCTACTTGGTAGAGCAAAGCACCGGGTGCTGATTACAGACAAACAAGTGCTGAATGATTAATCTGAGATGTCAAGGGTCACGTTTTTCAAAATAACTATGGTCTGGCAGCTGAGATTATATGTTTGTATGTGGGCACATTCGTTTCCAATTATTTCTTGTTAAGCACTTTGACTAAACGTTGCAACACAGCACAAATTAAGTGACCTTCTGTTTAACAATACATTCACCTTTACAATATAGTGACAAATAAAGTCCACGAAGGCCAGGCTTCTCTACTTTACCTAAAACTAAAAATGACAACACCTAACATAACCTCCATCAAAATCAAGAGGCAGAAAAATAAAAACAAATGTTGTTTTTACAAGTAAAAGAGAATCTCTGGCTAAATCTCTATAATCTCTTTATATCAGCAGAGCCTGGCTAGTCCCGTTTGCTGCAGCTGTGGAAACCAGGATGGCGTTTGATTCCCTCTACGGTTGGACTACTCAGTGGGAGGACAGGGACAAATGTCCTCGCTGTAAGATTAACAGAGCCCCTGCAGGGACCAGTTCGTCAGCACCAGGGTAGCAAAGAGGATCAGTTCACAACTTCTGGACCACCACCTGGAACTTACCTGACAAGACAACATGGAGAGAGATATACTGCATGAAAAATCAAGTATGTTACCACACACACACACAAGTTTAATGGCTGCTGGTAGTGGCCAGTGGGCTTTTAATGTCCATTAAACACTTTAGGACTTTAAGACAATCATTGACAAATGTGCTGGGAGTACTTACAGGATGGCATGACAGAGACTTCAGCTGTCACCACACTGTCCAGACCAATGTTTGACAGAGCACCTCTCACCATGCCACAAGAAAATGCAAGGTACTGAGAGAAAACACACAAATTAACCTTCTGTTTCTTTATTATTGGCTGTATCCCAAAAACAGGCTTGAGGGCTTAATTCTAAGTTGATATAGAGAAGGCATTAGGGATATAACAACTCCATTGATCAATCATTAACTGATTAGTTGTTTACTGGAATTAATACACATTTCTGATTTTTCAGTTTCTTAAATGTGACTATTTCCTGGTTGCTTTTCTCCTCATAAGAACAAAACCATTACAACTGAATCGCCAGGTTTAAAAAACAACAATGTTCAACATTTTATGGACCAAATGATTATTCAATTCATCAACATATTAACTGATTATAAAAACAATAGTTAGTTGCAGCTCTAGAATGCATACTGACCTTAGGAGCCTGTTCCAGGTACTGTTTTCCACTGGAAAGCTGAGTCAGCAGAGCAAACTTGTTGTCCTGTAAAACATAGGTACCCTGTGGCAGAAAACAATGATTTAGATAAAAATAAAAAACAATGGCAGCAAATGTTTCATTTAAGGAAATGCACATTTGACTATACTCTACTTCACACACAACCAACACTGTGGTAAGCCTGAGAAATCACATGCTTTATTGATCTGCACTTTAATTTCACCTGATGGTTTGTCCTAAGGTTGTCAATCTGCCTCCTGAACACCTTTGTCCAGAAGTCTTTACAGATGAACTTCATTATATCCAGCTCATCCTTAAAGCTGGGAGAGTCCCTGGTTAACCTGGGCAGAGGAAACATATAGTTAGGGATGCAAGATCAGCAAAGATGGAGGTTGTACAAATTTACTATCATACAAAGTATGACTACTTTTAAATCAGGACGTTTTATAAAAGGTCTATTCATTTCAGTTTGCTAAATTTCTTGTTTCTAGATATAGGTAACTAGCTATAAATTGCACTTTATAGACATGGGCATTATTTTAATTATATAACAAAGTTATGTTGTAGTATTGTTTTTTACTGCAATTAGTTTGCACTATTCGTTTGGGTCATCAATGGAAAGTACTAGGGGTGGGTCAAAATACCAATTTGGTGATATAACGTTGCCCTTCCTCGTGCAATACAATAATCAATCAATCGGAGAAAGCTACGTTAAGACATGACCCATCCATGTTCAATACATAGACTTTGTTCTCTATGTTGTGATCAATCAACTTTTCACAAATCTTTTGTTTTCTTCAGTTAGACACATATCGTGATGTATCGCTATAACTGTGCATATATCGATTATCACAGAATTGTTGTATCGTGATATTATTGGTATCGTGGACCATGTATCGCATATCATATTGTGAGGTACCCTGTGATTCCTACACCCTACTTGAGTGTTAGTGCTGTTGTACCTCTCAATGAGTCCTTGTCCCACTCTGAAGCCCATGCCTTCGAGGACTGACACACAAACAGCCCTGTCCTGAGGAGAGAGCAGACGAGATCAGAGATGATATACTCTATGGTGAATACAATTCTTTTTTTTGGTTGTTGGTTATATTTACTGCACATACCTTGTTGTCCATCTCTCCTTTGCCGGACTGCTGCTCCTTGTAAACATGAGACACGATCTCCATATGGAGAAATTCAAACAGAGCCTCGTCTGCCATCCCTGACGAACACATTTAAACGTGGTTAAACAACCCGACAAAGACACACACGGCCAAACCACAACAGGTTTATTCAAGTAAACTAGTTAGTCATATTGTAAAAACAACTCGCTGTGATGAGGAAAAAACAGCATTTAGTGGGAAAATAAACCATTGCCACAACATAGCATTGGCTACATAGTTAGCATGAGATAATTAGCTAATGTTTGATAACAACGTTGACAAAGGTAGAGATGATTTTTGCAGAAGAAGAGGAATAACGTCTACAGAAACAATGCAGTTATGTATGTTTTGAGCCGGGATACACAGTTTAAACTACTATACCTGTCAAATTATTGTGGGTTACACGAAGTAAATACGAGCCACTTCCTAGGTTGCGCTTCACATTAACACCAGGACGCTCCTATTCGCGATTCACGTCGGCGGGGTTTTGCGGCATATAGCTCGTCAAATGAGAGAATATTTACGTATTGATAGTGTATGTCACAACTTAAAACAAATTGGAACTCACCCCCAAAATAATAAGACCATTCAATTCACACAAAATACATACTACCCCAGTACTTGATTTAAAAGCGCCAGTGTCACCGCTGCCGGTGTGCGCCGTGTTCGTAACAAACATATTCTTGATCATGTGACCTGGCATATCTTCCAATCACGGTATAAAACGTCACGTATCACGTGACAAAAAAAGCAAGGCATTTCCTTATTTCTCATGTGATCTGTGTTTTCGACTGAAGGTGAAGGCTCCCTCTCTTATTTGAGGTTAATATTGCATGTCCCTGCACTAGTTATTTAAATAATAATTATTATGATTTAATATTATAATTACATAGCGTTATTTGGCTCTGTTTTCAGTGTAACTGACGACGTTTGTGTGTGTGTGCAGTCATGGCTAGTAGGTACCAGATCGTAGTGCAGGGTGAGGCATCTGAGACAGACTCTGATGATGAGGTTTACATCACCTCATCGCCTGCTCCACACACTGCCTCAGGTGGAGCAAAGGTACGTATATGTGTGTGTTTGACACATGATAAAAGCCTGCCTCCACCTGTCCTGTACTGAGTATATGTCCTGTTTTGTCTGTGATCTTGAATATTGTCAGGTTCCTGGTGAGGCATCCGAAACAGACAGTGAGGAGGATTCAGGGGAGGAGCGGGCAGACCGAGTCTCTGTAATGAGTCACGAGAGTGCTCAGATTTTCAAGAGAGACCTGCCTCCTCTTATTGTGGTCAAAGACCACCCTGATATTCAGTCCATTGTCGAAGACAGGCCAAGCCCTACACACAGGCCGCACGGTAAGGCAATAATCATCCATCCATCCGTATTCTAAAACTATTGGAGCCAATCCAAGCTGATTTAGGGTGAAAGGTGGGGTACACCCTGGACAGGTCGCCAGTCCATCACAGGACCACATAGAAACAAACAACCATCCACTCTCACACGCAGACCTGCAGTAAATTTTGAGTGTCTGATTTGCCTAACCGCCAAATCTGCATGTTTACGGATTGTGTGAGGAAACTGGAGAACCCAGAGAAAACCCACGCACACAAGGAGAACATGCAAACTCAGTCAAAGGTTTTGAATCAAAAGGTCTTCTCGCTTTTCTTTTGACCTTTTAATTGCATGTCATTGTCTGATTAATGAGTTCAGATCCAGTTGAAAACCCATGAAGCCAGAAAGGTTAAAAAAACAACTTTACATTTTCAAACAGTACCAACATCTCAACATGTAACAAGTAATGTAAAATCCAATTTGCATAATGATAATTGCACTCGTAATTTTGTTTACATTTCAGTTTATTTTCAGCCAAGTCTGTGTCCAGCGTTGTTTTCGCGACATCTCACAAATCTAGCTTCAATGAAATGCTTGAGTGAAAAATCACACTAGGTTTTAATGCTTTCTCTTCTCTGCCAATGTCTTACATTTTCAGGGGACACACTTCTACAACAGAAGCTGCAGGAGTCGAACAGCCGACTGTATCACGACGTCTCACAGACGCTACGGCAGGTTTATAGCGGTGCCACCAGGGAGGTATGGTTGTGTATTTTTTTATGTAATACATGATTTAAAAACCCTCAAATATATGAATAGATACTAAAGTGTGCCTAAAATACTAAAAAAAACACACACCACCTATAGACTTTTAAAACACATGTAACATAATAATACAAATATAGGATAAGCACATGCTGGCCTGCAAGTGGCCGTCTGCATTGGCAGTGGTGCTGAGTGGCAGTACACACATGACAGAAAAAGTGTTTCAGCACCCAAAACCCACAGATGAAATAAAACATAGAAAAAGGATGGTACAAAAATAGAGGTTACACAAACATACAGACACACATTGCAGGGCACTGCAGTTATTACTTCACCCCATGGAGTTGGAGTGAAGTATTGTTTTTAGTGGCTCTGTGTGTCTGTCTGTCTGTGTTTCCACACTTGCCAATATGACCAACAGAGGCCGACAGAGGCTTATTGCGTGAATGGGGTGAAGTCTGCCATCTGTGATTGCCTTGTTCTCCCCTGTGGTGGAAATGAATTAATAGATTTGAGGTCACATAACCTAACCCATTATCAATAATGTTACACAGAAGATACTTGATAGATACTGTATATATAGGAGAAGATAGATATTTAGTGATATTGCAATGTGAAACACAACACAACCTCATTCGGCAATACACGCCAAATAGCAGTAAAGATCAAATACATACAAAAGGCAATGCATGTAATGTCAGAAGCTTTATGAACACAGTGGATAGAAATGACCTGTCAGACAAAGAGGTGCTGATCTGAATCAGTTGTATTAAAAACTTACATGAATTTACAGATTCCAGGGTCTCGACAGCAACAATCATCAAGTCCCATTCAATAGATTTGCGTTTTTTTTTTCTTTCTGTGAAAGGTGCGCAGTGCAACAGCGCAGCTGAACACATCGCAGGGCGCCATCATCAACGCTTCTCACAGCATCAGATTAATTCTGGATGACCTGAAAGCTGTCTCTGAGAAGATTGACATTATCACAAGCTGTCAAATACTGCCTGAAATTAACATCGGTAATCCGACTACTAATACCTACTAATACTCCTGTTTCTTGAGGAGAGATGTTCCTTTATTTTACATCACTGTGTTTTACGTCAGTGTGTTTATAAGCAATGCGCATGCGTTTCAAATATATGCTGCATACTACAGTATATAATATATGTATCTATCTGTTACATCGTGTTATTCTTTGTCTTCCTGAGGTTGCGTAATATTTCTGTAAGGAGTTGGAGTGAAGAAGAAAAAAAGATGCTCTCTCATCTCATGTTTTGCACCCACATTTCACATTGCCATTTTGGGATTGTAATTATTACTTTAAAAATAGTTTAGTATCTTTTACCGCCAAGACTGATTATTATTATTTTTTTTTTTATTTGGCATATTGTCTTTGGTGTTTTCTGGTCCTCTGTGATTGACCAGGGATGCTTCTAGTGCAATATTCCCTCTTGTGTGTTGACAATATAAAATAAAAACAAAACAATAATTTAAATGATAAACTGTCTGGATGGTTTACTGTTGCTTTGAATGAAAGTAAAGGTAATGACAACTGAAACTATTTTCTTTCCTGTAAGTCATTAGTTAGAATTGAAGTAGATCTTCAAAAACATAAATATTAAATACATGCAATAAAGACAGAACATGAGTACATCCCATAATGTTATTGTATCCCATATAAGCTAAGTCTGTAATCACTCTAACTCACAGAACTCACATTAACCTAAAAGAAAGAGACTTGAGCTTTGAAGTGAACCAACGTTTGTCAGAAAGAAAACCAGTCAATTATAATTAACAATAGCAATATGAGAGAGTGATCCTGATGTATAAGGCCAGTCTTTCCATTTTATATTGTATTACAAAGGAGCCAGTCCCTTTTCCTTCTTCCTTTATGTCGGCTTCACCGTGAGTCCACACGTTACCCACAGGTCAAACAGGCATGAATGTATACACGAGCAGCATGACGAGCAGGTTGAGAACTGTGGCCCCAATACCCACAGCATCAAATATGTGGTCATTGTCTATCTCACACCAGGCAGAGTTAGGAGTCACACTTTCAGGATCCTGCTGCTGAAAGAGAAAAGAGTGTTGAATTTGTTTAGCAAGTGCAGGACAGTTCATCATCACAAATTCAGAGCCAGACCTTACATTAAGGGTAGTGTCATTACATGTCTAAGCCACTTGATGGCACCATTGCTATAAGCATAACAACCACAAAGCCTAAAATAGTTTATTTCTCCTCTTCTGGTATCTACCCTGACAAACCCAATCTACTCTGTTCTACTATATTCTGTTGCATTTAATATCTGTGTAATTTCCCCTGTAATCTATATAATTTAATTACATTTTTAGACTCAAGCAGGGTATGCCACACAAATATCTGTTTTATAGCTGTATTGTGTAACATGCAGGGACAGCTCCATAAATTATAATTAGGTTTACTGTATATGTACACACACATAGCTTGTGTTAAATCTAATGTACTAACAGGGTTTAATTTATTAGTAGGCACAATTAATTAATTTACCCTGTCTAATATAGGCATACACTCACAGTACAGTAATGAAACCACCTCATATTTTGTATTTACCTCCTTCATGTTTCGTCTCAGTCCTGTCTGTGAAGCTGGCTCCATTTCTCAGTCTTCAAACTAACTCTGTCAGAGTGCTGTAAAAACTAGTTCAACCGTAGTCCAAAAACAAATCCAAAAACAAATGGCTCCAAATATTCACTGGGATAATAATTTCCAGGCAGTAAATTGCGTGTTGTACTCGCAAGTCCTCTTTTTCCTCTTCTCTCCCTGAGCTCTGGAAACCCGCAGGTCGGTGATAGACGAGTGTATAATGGGATGCACTTTTGTTTGGCTGTAAGTCTTAGTAGCTCAGTATGTCACACAAGGTCAAGAGGCTGGTCAGCTGTCCAGCCGCTGAATCCGTGTCGGGTCATATATAGTTGGTTTGTAGCTACCTCTGTGTGTGTCCACTGGGTAATGTTACTAAGGGAGTGAAGAGGCCTCAAATACTTTGTGTTGACATCACTACTGCCCTCTTATTTGTGTGTGCATGTGTGTGCGTCGAAAGGTGTGCATAGAGGCAGTTTGGAAATCCATATATAATGACCAGTCAACTTTGAAAATGTTTTGGTTTTTCCTTTTAAAGCCTTTAAAAAAGCGTCAACCTGAACAGTTACACACCCACATAGTGAATAGCTGATTCACATCCATCAGCTCTGAATGGATCCACAGAGACATCATTATAGGGGAAGCTGAGGGGGCAGAGAGAACCTCCCTCAGGCCACTCGTCAATGGAAATTAATGTTTTACCCAATTAACCTGTGGAATATTTAGAAAAGATTTAAAGTGTAGGAAACAAATGATAAATCGCTTCAGATTATCAATGCATCTTTCAAAGTATCTAAAGAACTAATCCCCACCAAAATGTAGGTATAACTGCACTGAAGAACTTGTCTTCTAACAGCTTATCCTCCCTCTTTCTGTCATTCAAACTAACTTAAAGGTTGAAAATCAATGGTTGGAGATCAGCCAGGTCTTTGACCTTCTCCCCTGCCTGGAACTGAGGTAATAGACCATAGAAAAAGTCAAAGATCAGTAAATTGATCGGCAACTCTCTTGGGTTAAAGATGAGTATAATGAGACCCTGGAGACAAAAGCTGTCTTCATTGCGGGGGCCACCTTTTTAAGATAAAGAAGCATTTCTTTCATCCCCCAGATCTTATCTGATTATTATTATTATTTCCTGTGTGTTAATGAATATGTTGGTCTACATATGGATTTCCCAGTTCCTAGATGTGATGACTGAGCTCCAGGCTCTGGGAGCTGCATGAGTGACGAGTTATTATTAATGAGGGCAAACACTGAAATACAAAGAAAATACAACAAGAAAGAAACATTGATTCCTAAGGTATTACAAAATATCAACATGAATGCACGTTTTTGAATTCTGTAAAAATATTTCTAAATCTATTAATACACGGAAGCATAAAAAAAATAGAATGCATAATTGCTATGTCCTGCTGTAATCATGTGCTTTCATTTGCTTTCTGATGTCTCTCCTGCTACTGTCTCACCTCTTAAATCAATAGCATTTAATTCCTTGACAGTAAAATAATGTCAATAATAATAATAATAATAATAATTTTTTTTTCAGTTTATAAGTTAAGAAATTGCTCTATATTATAATGTTACCATTATCTTTGTCCTGATGAGGTTTAGTGATCAACTTTGGGGGAAAAGTGAGAAACCATGCTAATATGACAACCTACTGGGATTGACTGTGTTCCTGATTTCTCCCAGTGAGGATGTGGTTGTAAATGACATTGAACTTTTCAGACACATGCTGGCTTTTGCATTAAACACAGATCTAGGTGCATCTGAAGCGGCATGAGCATAAAATATTTTGACTCAGTGGGTATTTTTCCTTTAAGGCTGGATGGACTTTTGAGGGGATTGTTACACACAACAGGCAACTAGGACATTATTTCACTGTTTACATGAAACATCTTTCCTTGTTACACTGACAGTGTCTCGAGGCTCAGAGCCAGGCATGGGGTTCACGCTTGAGCTGGCACACTAACTAAAGACCAAAATAGGAACACAGCAAACAATGGACCAAGGCACAGAGGAACAAGTATGAATGCTTGCAGTCCACAGAGTGCAGAGGGCAAACGAAAATAGGAAAAGAGTAGACGCTACATAATTAAATCACACTACATTTTAGTGGCAGTCAGAGCTACATTATGCTGGACACTATATGGTGTGTGTATAGTATGTGTGTGTGTGTGCAGAGGGCAGCCACTCATATTAGCCAGGTCAGTGGCTGCCTCATGGGACGCCCAAGGACATACTGTTAGTTTATCCGGCTGGGTGAACATGGCTGCACCCAGGAGCACAGGTTTTCTTAAGCAGCTATGCTACTTAAAAAAAGAGCTCTGCTCTGTGGGTGATAAACTCATTTTCATACAGTTAGAATATTCAAGACGACAAGAAATGATGATACTTCTCACCTACAAACCACAAGAATAAACAAGAGGGAAAAGCTCTTGGAGGAGCTAAAAGATGGACAAGCACTCACTGATACACAATGTTAGCCTTAATGTTGTTATTCCAACTCATTTCAGTGATTATCTTGGTATTAGAAAACATAATTTGCAGGAGTTAGAATGAACACACAGAAATAAGTCCCTTTTTTTTAATTGCTTGAGGGTCTCGGCAGCTCTCATGTGTAAAGGAAGGCTATTCCACAGGTTAGGAGCTTCCACAGAAAAGGCTCTATCACCTCTGTTTTTTTAGATCTGGCTCTGTGCAAGAGCAGCTGGTCAGTTGACCTAAGAACTCTGCCTGGAGTATGTGGCTTCAAGAGCTCTGTCGGGTATGCAGGTACCATGAATCCAAAAAAGATTCCTTGCAGATGTGTGACAGAATGGGCTTAACATGTTAACAGCACTACAATAACCATCTGAAAGGTCAGGTTGTCCAAAAAAAATGTATTGTAGTTTTCTTTAGGTTAAGAGTTAAGAAGTTTAACACCATCTCCATCTGTCTCTGAGACAGTCCAGCAGAGACTGTTCAACAGTAAGGTAATACTGTATATATCTGTAAATCATCTGCAAAAAGATGGAAGGAGAGGGTTTTTTTTTTTTGTTTTTTTTAAATAAATAAATCCAAAGGAGAGCAGGCGTAGTAAGAAAAGGATAGGGCCCAGGATAGAGTCCTGAGGCACCCCACAGATAAGCGGAACATGCCAAGGAATATTGACGTAGATGAACGGAGAAGCTTCTATTTGATAAATAAGACCTGAACCAATTAAGTGCTGTGGCCCTAATGCCCACACACAGCTCAAGACTAAGTCTATGATGTCTAAGGGGCAGTGAGATATCCACAAGTGGAACTATTTTTGTAACAGGAGGAGAGGGAGTAGAGGGACTCCAAAGCAGCAGTGCATATTGAAGGAGGAGCAGGGTCTGAGACAGAAGGAGAGTTAGGTTCACGGTGGTACAGCATAAGTCAGCATAATGACAAGCAATGATTTGTGTATGAAAATGACAGTTGGAAATGTTTTTTTTGAAGTGTTTTTTTTTAAAAACTATACATTTTCTATAAATCCTAAAAGGATTTAGGAGAAATAAGTTGTTCCCT
Organism: Solea solea; assembly: GCF_958295425.1. NCBI lineage: Eukaryota > Metazoa > Chordata > Actinopteri > Pleuronectiformes > Soleidae > Solea > Solea solea. The sequence continues at coordinate 14,165,706 of NC_081140.1, read as the reverse complement.
TTGTTTTAGCTCAATGATCTCGTCTCTGAACCAGAATTGACCCACATTTTACTCTTTTGTTTTCTAGTTTTCATATGAGCTGTATAGTCGTGTGTAGTCTGTATAGTTGCAGAGATGTTACAAAAATCAGAGCTGTAACCTGCTAAGAAATATAGGTTCAAATACCAACAGTTTATTTTCCCCAAATCCAAAAATGAAACAAAACAAACAATAAAGCTCTGGAAGTGGTGTTTTGTGTTTTATTGACATTACGATATTTACATCATATTATCATAACATGAAAAGTACAGCATTTGTTCAATAGTTACTCTCGGGAACTGGAACAAACGCAATTTTAGAGGATGGAAGTGTTCTCCTTTGATAGTATAACTTTCCCTGCTAAAAGGAGTTTGCATGATTAGCACTATATTATTCCTTGAATGTGAGTACACTGTTAAATGAAAAGTGACTGTCTGCATCCAGCATGGCCTCTCAGGCTAAAAATTAATTAAATTCACAAGTCGTGAACAAATATGAGAATTTGTCTCGGCGTGGCTGGCTGCCTGTCATATTCTTAACTGCAGAATACGCAGTAGATAATATAACTCGTTGATCCGTCTAATACCTGCATTCTCTTGATTGCTGACATGAAAAATGTTTCTTATTTGGCTACAGAATATCACAAGGATGCTTATAAACCTGCAATGATTTTTGTGAGTTTATTTATATATTTTTTTTTTATATACTGTATAATCTCATATAGCTCACTGCCCATATTAACATTTTATTTGAACCTGTGCATTTAATATTTGTAGAAAATCAATGTTTCAGTCTAAAAAGATGACTTTTACTAGTGGCCTTTAAAACCCTTTATTGAAAGATGGCACCATTACCAGTATCTGAGTGAACCTGAGCTGAATCAGTGAGCTTACTTGTTTGATAATATCATGTGAGATTTAGGTACAGCACAAAGTAGGCATAATTATATTGTGATACCTCACAGCTGTGGTCAGACAGCAGATGTCCAGGGAAACAACAGTGGTGTGAACTCTGCTACACAATGAATTTAGCTCAACAAACGTCACTGTACAATTCTTAGATGTGACAGGGAAGTGGATGTGTGTAAGCAGGCTTACTGTGTGTGTGTGTGTGTGTGTGTGTCTTTTGTGAGAACCAAAGTCTAAGTAAGGGCATTTTTTGGAATGTGACGACGCTTTGGCTTTCACTTCTTAAAAGAGCTGTTTGAGGGTTGACACTTGATTGCGGGGCTTAACACATTACATATTAGTTAAGATCTGGGTTTAATTATCAGAGCTCAGGTCAATGTTTCCAGTAGTTCTAACACTGTCATTGCTGACGTCTCCAAATACAGCTACAGATTGATCCAGTGAGGCAGTGCATGTCAGGTGATGGCAGTGCTAATGGCAGTGTTTTAAGCCTTCAAATTTATAGCAAGATTGGCTTCTAATTTATTTTGGAGAAAAAAAAAATTACTGCAACATTGTAAATATCCTTCTATAAAACTGAAACCAGTGCAGAAAGTTGGTTCTTAAATGAGAATTTTTAGCAAGGATTTGTTATTACTATTTTGTCTGTGACAAGGAAACTTTGGGATAACCAACAAGTTCATATGTGGAAATCAAGAGGGGAAATATTCATCTTCAAAACGTCCTAAAAAAAATAACCTGTGATCTCCAGAACCATTGGTATTTGTTGACGTTCATTCTACATTTTCCAAAGTGGTGACATTTGCTTATTCAAAAACACAATCACAACAAAACCCCAACCCAAAACACTCAATGTTTAACTCATTCCATAAAACTAAGAGCATAAATACACAATTTTACATGAAATATTATAATGCAAAGATTAATAAAAACTTACTTACTTATTCACACAAGCCAACATGTAAAATTGTAGACAGGGTAAGAGAGCAAACAGAGGTTCCTGTGATCCATTCATCCTGTAGTGTCTTTTCAAAAACCTCTGACTGATGTGTGCACGTGATGAAGCCTTTTTAAGTATGGGTGCTTTCATATATAAAAGTATTGTGCTTTGTAGAATGCAGTAGAGACGTATGTGGGTCCTTCAGTACTATGTCTTTTCTGGCGTCAGCTTGTTGGTGGAGAAGAGAATGATGAGGATGAAGTGTAGATTCAGGCCAATCCTTATTCCTACTCGCTTGTCGGCTATGTTTAGGTTTGCTCCTTCGTTAGAGTCACAGAGCTTTAATCCAAACTCATATCCATAGTGACATGTTGCTCCAGCAGGAACGTTGCAACCCAATCCCAGGGAGTTTCCCGTGTGTTTGTGAGCGTCGAGACAGATGGCAAGGCCTTGTGTATGTCCTCTTTTTTCAGACAATCCACAGTGGTTCGTCCCAGTTTCTCTGTTACTTTTGCGTTCCCTTGTGTTGCACTGCAAGTTTGCACTGTCTTGATTTGTGTGACATCGCCTTGGTTTCATGTTGTTCCCTCTCTGATGCTGCCTTGTGGTTGAATTGTAGATCCAGTCACAGAAACATGATTCCAGACAATGGAGTCCTGGTATTTGGTACCAACTGTCAACACTGATGTGTTTCATGTCTGGGTGTTTTCATTGTCAGTAAACATGTTGAACAACCTGAATCAATGGCAACAATGTCAGTCATAGACCCCTTTTCCACAATGATTTGGAATTGTGTGTATTTCCTTAATCTCACACCTTTCCACTATTATTAACCCACCACACAAATTATGAAAATGATGACAAACATACTCTTTTACAAGATGGTCAGTCAGAAGCCCGTCTGGCTGTTAGGGTCGGCATGTTATACCTTAAGTCGTACTGTGTACGTGCACACATCAGATGGAGGTGTATATGTAGACAAATAGAAGCAGCAGAAGATTGAGAACAATGCCAATAATCCCCAGCAAAGCCAGGAATCTCTCCTCTGGTGTGCTCCGGTATGGACACATTAGGTCCATGTAAAACACTTTTCGTGACTCAGGAAATAATTATTAATGAGCGATCAACTGTACATACGTAATGATGCTCTGTTCAAGTGTTTTTAACTGTTTTAGGTTTTTTTGGTCCATTAAGAGCACTCCCTGTCTACATAATATATAATTGGCAGTGATTATATCTTATAACTCAATCATGAACCATGTTATAAGACAACAAGGCAGATGCAGCACACTCAGAAGTACCACAATCAAATCAAAGACACACAAGGTCTCTACATGTGGGCTCACTTGTCTTTTCACATGGATGTGTGAAATTGTTGTGAGCCGTGTGACAGTGGTTTTACAATGTTGTGAGGTGGAGATGATTCCTCTTTCGGCTCCTGTCCTGTGATGGGCAGCAGCTTTTAGGTAACAGAATAGACTTGTCTTTACTGATCCCCAGTGATGCAGGTGTAGATAAACGTGGCCACTATCCAGCTGAACACGCCGCCAGTGATCATCACATCTCAGCACGTACTCTGCATAATCAAACCCTCCAAGTGTATAAATGTATATAAATACTTTAAGAGGACGGCGGGCAGTGGTGACACTGCCGATGTCTCTTGTCCACGAAAACCTTAGGTGACGGTGGTGTAGATGTAGACAAATATGACCACTAAGAGATTGAGGATGGTTCCGATGATGCCCAGCACAGCTAAAATTCGCTCCTCGCGGTCATTTGCGGGGTCGTCGTCTCTTGCGTGAGCGCTGCAGACATAGCGGCTGCCCGGGACCATGGTTACCATCACAGAACCCCACCCCCACAGGGCGTGATGCCTGGATAATCAGAAGGCGATGGTTGGAAAGAGCAAATAGAAAGAGGAGGGGGAGAAGAAAGAAACAGGTTCATTATACTGGACACAAAGTAGCTGTAAATAAATAGTTTCAGTGCATGCATCAACTGTCATTCACATTAGTGCAAAAAGTTTTGAACTTATTTTGGTGCATGCGTCGACACCAAATGCATGCGTCTTTCTTCAAAGCTCCCATCTTTGCCTACATTCGGCTTTTTGTCCTCCTATTTCTCTCACTCCTTTTACATCCAACTAACTGCACGACGAGTCAATAGCCAATGCAATGCCAACACAAAATGGCCAAAACAAAGGCACATTCTCTAATATTTTGCTTCGTGCCTATCATCCAAGCCTGTGGGGGCAGTGTTATGACTGCTCTAGGGTTGCTTGATTTCTAGTTTCAGACCATAGTGAAAAAATGGTTCAGAATGGGACATCATTTCTACCACGGAGTCCAGACCTTCAGCCATTTATTACAATTTCCACCTGTAACTGGGCCTTGCTGTTGATGTGGGATCAATGATGTCTATTAAAACTGAATGAGGTCAGGCGACTGATGGGGGAATTATATGCGGTCCACGGAGACAGTTTGGGAACGTCGAGGCAAAGGGAGGTTAGGATGAGGACAGTGTGCAGTTGTAAGTATTTATATCTCTGTCTATCTCTCTCTGTGTGTTTATGCTTTAATAAGCATGACCCATGGGATTATTATTCAAGATTTAAGATATCCGCGAGTATTACACTCTCAACTGTCAACAATTAGATTGTTCCTCTTTCAATTTGTCAATAAGTCACCGTCCAATAAAAGATACAGTTTACATGGACAATCGCCAACTCGGTGTAAGCAATAACTGAACAGGCGTGCAAGACACAGACATTTATATTCATCCTAAACTCTCGTCCTTTTTCTCCACTTGTTCATTTTGGTTTTTCTTTTGTTTTGGTGCAGGCTAAACATTCCTACATCCATTAGCTGTGTGTGTGTGCGTGTGTGTGTGTGGACTGGGACATGGCCTTATCATTTGATGCAGCTCAGCCATTCAGCAGTGTAACATGATTATTTCCAACCCAATTAGTGGGGATGCGTGGCATGACACACCTCAAAACTCTGTGCCCTAAAGCACATAGATAACAGAGGGAAGAGCAGAAAAATACAAGGAATGGAGAAAAAGACAAAACAAAGCATAGCGAAGAGTTAAGCGATACAGAGATTTGTAGATTGTAGTATGATACAGATCTGTCCTGCCACTTGAGTTAGCGCTTCACTTTCTGATTTCATATATTATTGCTTCACTCTTTGTGTTTTTGGAATTGTTCATACTCCGCTCACATGTGAAGTTGTTAGTTATATACTTGTGAAAGTGCTTGTGTGCACTTGTCTATCCCTGAGAAATGAACAATGCATAGTTTCACACATACTTCTGCTGTGTTTTATTATCACACGCTTGAATTCAACAGCCTAAAAAATACATTTCAAGACATATCCGCAACTCCTCCTGTGTTATTCTCTCCCTCAAAACAGTTGCATTAATGACCCACAGAAGCACAAGCATTTTAAATTACTTGTGCTCAATCACCATACTTGCATCAAGAGTCGATCAGATGTAAATGTCTTGGAATTAATTAAGATAATAATAAAAGGATGTATTATTTGTCACTCATTCACTCAAAAATATCTCAGGTAATGGGCAGTTAGTGGCATTTTCAATACATCCAATGGCTCCCACCGCGCAGTGCAATACAAATACACAGTAGCACTGGGGAAATTCACCTCAAATGAATAAAAACGGCCGGGCCAGTTTGCCCCATGAAAGTGTCAGCTGAATTTATGAAGGGTGTGATATTAATTCCCCGTGGCGGTTGCGCCTTCCTTCCACAGATTCCTTCCGTCTGCAGTGTAAGTGTGCATTACTGTGAGAGTTTGACAAGTTGCATGTAGTGATTCACTATTAACGTCATCTCAAGGAAACATGAATGGAAATTAGAGCCCTTAGATGCATTACACACCAGGGAATGCCACTACTGAGTAAAGTAGTCTGTAGCATGTAGTTTAAAAAAAAATAAAAAAAAAAAGGTTGATTTTGGAACCCGATGAGGAGAATTGTGGAGAATTAAGTGGTAGAAGATGGATGGATGGATTTTGGAACTCATTTAATTCAGTGAAAGTATCTTATTGGTGCAATAATAGCAAAATAAATTATAATCTCCTAAATAATGTGTAGATTACATACAGTACTGTAGTAGTGATACAATTATTCTCCGCCTGTAGCTTTGTCTTTTGTCTCAGTTGGGTGTCCTCCATATATTTTCAGTCTGGTCATTGGCAATCTCGAAATAGATGGATGGATGAATAATAGATAGTCATACCGATCTTTAATCCTCGCTGTGATCCAAGGTATGTGATTATTGGTCACGCAAACAACGATAATGTCAAACGCAATAAAAAACAAATTGAGTTCTGTTGTACGTGCAGTAATGATTGCAGAAAGAAAGAAGTATCGATCGCGGTCATTGATTGGTGGTGATATTGACCTCACACGGAACGTCTTTATCAATGATCTCACAGCTTTTGTGTTTGCCACAGTACAGACACCCTGTTCAGAGATCAATGATGCACACATGCAGGTGCAGCACGGACATGAAGAAGGCTTGTGAAGTTGCAAAGACCTGATGTTTGGGTTACCACCAGATAATCGTTTTATGAATTCTTCCTATACAAATACACATACATTATGTATATACCCTTCTCTGTCTCTCTCACACACACACACACACACACACACACTGAGCTGCTGCACAGAGAATGGTGTGGATCCGTATGACACTAGAACATTCCACACAGCCTCATTACAAGCTTGAGGCCAGCGCTGCTAGAATCCAAGGCCAGCAACCATGAAATAACTGTCACTTCTCCTCAGCCACTGCCCTGCTTCCTCCATATCTGTGCATGTGTGTCTCCAGAGTGCGTGGGTGGGTACATGTGTGTAAGGAAATTCCACACGGGGAAAGAGAGAGAGTGAGGGCGCCTGCTGTAAGACGGCGTTTAAGAGCTGTGTTAATGATGTGTTAATAATGTCTCGTGGAAGTGGGGGAGAAAGTGTGAGACAAAGACCAATGAGTGTGTGATGGGGCTGAGTGACTTTGGACACAGTCTTTTCAGGTGACAGCTCAACCTATTAGAGATAAACAAAGTTAAAATGTTTGTGCCATTAACGGATTAGCAAAATCCTCAGATTAAAGGCGGCATAGACCGGAAGCTCCAATTAACGCTGCGTTTGTGTGTCTATCTGCGTCATTACCTCGTTTATGAAACCCTAAAGTTTCAGAACAAACAGTTTAGCCACTGCTGAGAAAATAGGGTTTTATTGTTTTCCTGGGCTCTGCGAAGTGGATCGGCACTTCTGTATGTTGATGTTGTCGTCAGTATACCTCACCACTCCTCTCACCACCGTAGCGCCTCCTGGTGCGGGCACTAGTTCGGGCACATCCGGTTGCGTACATTCAACCGCAGAAGAAGAAGAACTACTCTCGTTGTAGCTGCTGAGATGCAGAGCATCCACCGTGCCAGAAGGGGGAGCTGTGTATCTGAGAGCTGGCCTATCTATTATGTCACTTCCAGGTACCTTGCCAATCACAGGACAGTGGGAAAGCTCTCGTTGGCTGGCCAATCACAACACAGTCCACGTTCTGGGGGTGTGGTTTTGGTCTGAAACAGCAAAACGGCTGACGAGAGCGTCAGTGAGGAGATATTTTGATCGGCTCGTTTGCAGCGACTAGGAGGATTTTAACCATGAAAACAAGTTAATATATGTAAGTAGACCTCCATAACTAACATATATGTGCGATACAAGCATTCTATGTCACCTTTAAAGGCGACATCATTCATATTCATATCACATAAGTTAAACTGAACCTAAACTCCCTTTAGGGGGGCGTGGTCTGGTAGTGAACAAGGTGAGGGAAAGGTGTTTTAAAAAGGGGGAGGAGTCTGAGACAATGGACAAGAGAGTGATGAAAGAGCGTACCAGTAATGCAAGCATGGTCTAAACTTTGTTATTTGACTGAGGATCAGGGGCGGATAACACAGCCTAAGGGGCTCTATAAATACATCACATAATAACCAGTGTTATTGGGCTGAAGGGCCCCTTTCCGATAGAAGAGGTGAATAACATATATGATATATCACATAACATAAACAGTGTTATGTGGCTTTAAAGCCCTCATTAAAACATCAAGATGAGTAATGTAGTGGTGAAAATATCAGGACAGCAGCGCAGCAGCGCAGAGGCTTGGGCTTCAGGGCTCCCTGAATGTTCTCTTCATATTCTGAGCTGTATTATCCTCGTATTTTAATCTTGACTCTCTGGGAGATACTTAGATATTGGTCTCTCACTATGAAGTGTTATTCGTAAATATGTATGTGAGTTTTGAGCAGAATTTGTGTCTGTATATTGGAACATACATTATATGTGCACATACATATGTGTATATATATACATGTATATATATGAATAAGTATACATATGTGTGTGTATATAATATATATATATATATATATATACATTGTGATCAAATATCCTCCAACATGAACACACCAGGGATTCTGTATAGGACAACCACAGACTCTATAAAAGCGGATTAAGTCTTCTAAATTGGCCCAGTGAAGCTAATCAGAAAGTAAGAATATATTGAATAGCCACCAGGGGGCGACTCCACTGGTTGAAAAAAAACATTTGAATTGAAGTCTATGCACAAATGATGCTAGTTCTCAGTTGATTTAATAAACATTTTCCTGTGGAGTTCATAATCTCAGTTCTTCTTCCTAGCACATTATGTCAACGTCGTCAACTATATTCCTATTTAAAAGGTTTGAAAAGGAAATAGATGATAACCAATGTGATTGGCAGCTGCTATCGTCCAGTCGGTGCCTTGTTGCAGGTGATGTCTGAATTCCAGGATGCGAAATGTCACCATGGCACTTGAGGCGTCATAACAGGAGTTCAGATTCTCATGTCACAACCGGTTGCCACCTGAGTTAAATACGCCTTGGGGCTTTTGATTGGTTTTGGACAGGCTGCTGGATGACATGTGACTGACTGAGTCCCAGCATCATGTGACCTACACGAAACAGTTTGAATCAGCAGATGGAAACATTAAATGATCCCCTGCCTGCCCGTGCATTTCATGTGGACCATCGGATCACATTACCCTGCATCCAATTACGTGAACAACCATAATACCTCTGAACTCTGAACTTCTTACTGACCTTTCACCTTTGACCTTGGCCATCACCCTAAGGGAATGGGAAGCTCACTGGTGGATATATATATATATATACATATATATATATAAAGTGTGTGCATGCATCCACTGGTATGTTTAGACATGAACGTGAACTATACAAACAGAGAGATGTACTCACCACACATTGCACCAGGGGGGGCAGCCAAAGACTCCTTTCTCTCTTCCATTTATCCGAGCATGTTGTCAGTTTTTTCTTCTCCTCCGTCTTGCTGGTTGCCTTCAACTCCCTCTTCTCATTCTCCTCCCCCTCCGTGTCCCCCCTCTCACAACTGCTGTTCAGGTCCAGCTCTGTCACTGGTGGGGAGAATCCAGGCTACGCACACACACACACACACATACAAACACACAGCTCCAAGCAGCAGCGTTTTGGAGGAGACACTCAGACACAGCTGGGTTCAAAGCTCGGCGCACACACTCACACACACACACCTCCACACAAGCTCGCACAAGCGTCGCCGACTAACACAGCTGAGCTCCTCGACAGTCTTCACACCCCCACGCAGCCACACACACACACACACACACGCTCACGCCTAGACACGCAGCTGGTCTGTCCGCAGCTGGATGGAGAGTGTGCGCTGTGTCGTCCTGCGCATTTGTCTTGATGTTTGGAGGAATCTGTGATTCAAGTCGTGGAGAGAAGGTGGTCTCTATCTTAGTGTCATGATGGCATTTTGAGCTGTCGTCATAGACATAAAAACAATATATGCGTATTGCCTTTAATTAACACATCCTTTGTGTTGATGATGCACATCAAAGCATTTCACATGTGTCTCCTGAAGCCTGGACAGCAAACCTCCTCTGGCTACAGTTTTGTAAATGAGGCAGGCAGTCAAAGATATATATCCATATTCATAGGAAAGACCTGCCTCCCATTCTCATAGAAGAAAAATAATGTGTTCTCGTCCTGGTGAGATGACTCAGATGTCGATTCCCATCTTGCTTGATGTTTCCTCACAAAATAAAGGTCCAGGTCTCTCTATAGTCACTCCACTCCCCCAGTAGAAGCCATACAGGGACCAGAGTCTAGACTCATTTGCAGCAACATCTTAGCTTCGCCATGCTCGACTGTCTGCTGACAGTATTTAACAGTGATGTAAAACGGCTTTAAATAAGGATGGTTTTTTTTTTTCCCTCCTGCTTTCCGCTGGTGCAAGGAGTGGGCTTTTTCAAAAGTAGCCTGTCAGCATAAATATTTAACAGCGACCTCTTGCTGTGTTGCTGTCACCGTTGAAGTTCCTGTGTCCCCTTTGTGCGTTGGATGACAAGGTCTGTGGTTTTCTGTGGTGTTTTCAGTTGCTCTTTCTCTCTGGGCGTTTTCGCTGCTGCTCTCTGCTTGCATGTATTTTTGATTTGGTCTTCATCTCTAAATCCCGTCCCTTGGTGCAATCTGTTCTTTTTTAAACTCTCTACAATGTTCTTTCTTTCCTGTCAACACGTGTGCAAGCCTCCATCATATTTATTCTTTAGAGAAGCATACAGTCACTCAGGGCTTCCTCTCCTGTAGCTGTAGCTCAAACAGCTTTTTCATTAAGTGTGTCCCTATGTTCTCTGTTTTTCTGTGTCCACCCTGCAGCAAACCTTCATTTAACCTTCCCTTAATGGTCTTCGGTCATACCCAAGTCTCCACTTTCTAAACTCACCCTCTTCTTCCTCTGCCTGTAGTGCGCTGATTCACTCGGCCTATATCTCACTCACTGCCTGCCAGTCCCACTGCTTCTGTCCGCATCACGTCCGTCCTCCGGCTAATTACTGCTCAATTGTGGTAAAGTCCACCTCTATTTTCCACTTTGTATCTCTCCCAATGCTGCTCTATCTCCCTCTGCCTCTTTTATTGCACGTAGAATACACAGTTTCCTAGCTGCTGTGCTCTGAGTCATGCAGCTGCCTTTTCTCCATATTCCTTCCAGAAGATTGCAAATGTTCTTGTTCCCTACAACTCCTCTCTTTTAACAGCACACCTGAGAGGATTTAGCGTTTCTCTTTGAGTTATCCTTCTCCATCCTGATGGGACAGATGGAAGGATGGTCTATGTATAGACAGCCAATCAAAGAGAGTCAGACTTTCTCCAACTGCACAGCAGTCTCCTTATGTTGGTCTTTTCCCTCCGTGTGTTCTTGCTGCTGCTGATTACAGGTGGCGGCCTTCGTCCTCTTCATACAGGATTGTGTCCTTTCACTTGCTCTGGTCAGTGGTGCAAGTTCCCTTCTCTTTAAGACTGACAAAAAAAAGGGTGAAATAAAGGATGAAACGGAGGTAAATATTCCTTGAAAATACATTAAAAATAGCTGAATGACCCTCTTAGAAGATAGGATAGGAAATATAGCATAGAGGAGCTAAATAAAAGAGGGATGCCCTCAGGATCTGTGGAAGTGGCAGAGAAGATATGGAAGGAGAGAGAAGGGGTGGGTGGGTATGGAGAAAAGCTTGTGTGTGGGTGGAATGGAGAGATGATTGTAAGATGGATATGGGGGATAGTGAGAGGAGGAGCTTGTCAGGAAAAGGGAAGGAAAGAAAAGAATGGATGAAAAAGGCACATGGATGATGGAGTGGTAGATGGTGGAGAGAAAGATATATAAGATGGATGGATGGTTCTAATGATTGACATCCAGAAAACCTCTTGATGCTGCTGTCATGAAAGGAAATGCCTGTCCCAGGCTCTATTATTCAAAACTATTCAAAAACAAGATGACACCATTTTAAGTGGTAAATTCCCTATAAATAATTTCCACATCTTGCTATTTATATCTATTTTTACCTGCATTTGAATCCTTATGTGCACTCTCTGTCAATGCACTGCTCCTCTCCTGTCTCTTAATTTCTACCCCTCTCATCGATTCTCTCCATCCCTCTCTCTGCCCCTGCACACTCAGTCTGTGCTATCACTAAAATGCAGCATCCCCCTCCTGCTCCCCTCCTCCTCTGCCTCCTCCTCCCCCTCTCTACCACTGTTTTGCTCATTTCCCTCCCTCTCTATCCCCGTCTCCGCTCCCATTCTCTCCACATTTGTCTGTCTCTCCCTGTTGTCTTCTCTCCTCCTGTTTTCACCCATAGCTTCCCTGTCTCACACCTCACCCTCCGTCTGTGTTTCCCCATTCCCCATCCCCACATTCCATCACCACATCACACTGCCACCCTTTATGTCTCTGTCGTTTTCTTGCTTTTCTTTCACCCCTCCCTTAATCAGATAAGCTTCCAGAACAGAGTGGACAAGCTGTTTAAGAGGAGAGCTCTCAGAACATGTGACCACCATTCATAACCCTGCCACATGAATAATATACACTCAATATTTATGTACATATATATGTATGTGTATATACATATACATATATGTACATATATGTATATGTATGTGTATATACATATACATATATGTACATATATATGTTTATGTATGTGTATACATATATGTACATATATGTATATGTATGTGTATATACATATACATACAGACATATATACTGTACATACATACATACATACACATATGTGTATATACATATATATACAGTGTATATATATATATACATACATACATACAGACATATATACTGTATATACATACATACATACTGTACATACATACATATATACATACATACACATATATGTGTATATACATATATACAGAATATATATATATAAATATATATATATATATATATATATATATATATATATATATATATATATATACATACATATATATAAACATACATACAAACATACATATATACATACTGTACATACACATGTAAACCAAAAAATCCAATCCAAACCTGAGCAACATTCACAGTGCAGCACATTTGGGAGAACATAACAGTGATTTGGTCTCTGGTATGAGACAGCAGCTGCAAATCAGTTAAAGACTGAATAGAGACTATGAAATGCAATGTTGAGATGACTGAAGATGTGCACATGCCTCTCCATTTGAAAGGGAAACTCTGTTCGACAAATAGCAACAGAATCAATGAACAAATAAATCAAACATCAGTCCTGACCTGGGTTTGCGTGAGTGGTCAAAGTATGATTAAACAGAAGAACACAGAGAGAGGGATTGTGTTCTACTGTGTGTGTGTGTGCGTGTGTGTGTGTGTGTGTGTGTTGTGTGTGTTGTGTGTGTGTGTTGTGTGTGTGTGTGTGTGTGTGTGTGCGTGCGTGTGTGCATGTGTACGTGCGTGCGTGTGTGTGTGTGTGTGTGTGTGTGCCCACCTATGTATTAACTCATACATCACATTGTCCTTTGTGGGGAGTGGGGAGATCATTTTATAAATGTGACAACATTTTTCATACAGTATAAAACAAAAACTAAAAAAATAAGTCGCTATGTTTTCATCGATCAAACAGAGGAGACAAGATTAGCCGTGACAAATATTCACCCCTGCTTGTTGAAGTCACCTTTCAAGTATGCAGCCACCAGTATTACCCTGGACCTATGCTACTGTCTTTAATATGTACTACACCTTGTATATAGTATGTAGATGTACTTAAATGCTAAAGTCATTATCATTAGGAGTGTTTCTTGCAGCTACAAGATTTCTGGCAAAATGAAACCATGCCCTGTAACAAATATACACTAAAAATTTGGCCCAAAAAAGTTGTTGCTGTAGTTATGCATTTTACCAGACACATGATTACAGCAACTAATTGTTTTTCCAGAGATAAACAACAACAATTAACTGTTACTTTTAACTGTTTCATTTCTTTTAAACTGAAACACGCCTCGATATGGCCATTTATGTGTCCTTCACCATCAAAACATTCACGTTTTTCTGTGCATTTTTAAACCATAACATATTGTAATCATGAGAACAGTAAATACATGGATACACATGTATATGTAGAATATAACGAGTATATATAAGAGTTGTAGCTACGGTAGCCCTGTTGTCTTACAGCAAGAAGATCCAGGTTTGCGACCTGGTTCTACGTCCTATGTAACTTATGCTAAGTTTATGATCTATTCTAGGCCATGTTCATACAAATATTCCCACATTCAGTATGCATAAATGCACTGTACATGTTGGATGAAGTACAGAGAAGCAGAAGTGACAGTGGTTGATCCTACTAAATACTTTATAGAGGTGGCAACTGTGGTCCAGGAGTTGTTGTCATGTAAGTGTGCACACGTGTGTGTGTGTGTGTGTGTGTGTGTGTGCGTGTGTGTGTGTGGGTGTGGGTGTGGGTGTGTGTGTGTGTGTGCGTGTGCGTGTGCGTGTGCATGTGCGTGTGCGTGTACTTTTTGTGTACTAAATGCTTTTTAAGCCACCATCTATTTAATTAAAGTCTCCATTAGGTTTGGTTTGACTTGCTTCAAGGTCTTTTGAAGTCTCATATAATAAAGCATATACAGTATCAATCAGAAAAATAGCTTACATATATATTATAATTTAGTGTCATTTGATATCAGATTAATGTAAGTGTTTATTGTATTATATTATATTTTTTGCTACAAATAATGTAGAATGCAGAACCTTCCCTGAGTTCTTCCCTAGTATTCACTTTTTATTTGTCCAAATCGATACAACATGAATTCTGTCTGAGAAGTTGATGATCCCCCTACACACACATGCACACATTGTATTTTTTATCTTTATCATGCCAGCTGTGTAAAATGCATGTGCACATCTGGATTTCAGTGTTAACTTATTCCCCCACATGGATGCATACACTGTATATGCATGTTTTTTTTGTATAAATGTGGGCAAACAGCAGAAGAGACAATGTTGTGTACATATTTAATTAACTACACAGCTTTGGCTCACCCTTGTGTTGACATTAGAGACTGCAGGATGATATATCGTGGATCGTTGCTCACAGTGTATCATCTGTGCCATAGATATGCTTGTGGCCAGTGAGTGCTTGAGGTAAAATATTGGTCAAAAAGGGCTAATCAAAGACTTGTACGTTATTCCCTCAAATCCCTATTGAAATGAGTGGTGTTGTGAAAACACCACTAATCAGCCTGACTCTGACATAATCTTTACAAATGCTGGTCACTGCATTTTCAGGTTCTGGATGGAGAAATGTGCACAACCAAAGCTGCTCAGATGAGAGAGTGTTTCTGTGTGCAGCTCATTTGGCATCTGAATCTCATTCCCTGGGCCGTATGGCTTCAGTCAGCTTACGCCATGAAATAAAAACAAAAGTTTTTTGGTTTTTTTCTGGAGGGTTTTAGTTGACACAGTAGAGAACATTATGAACAGCTGTGATCGGCTCACTAAAGCATTTTCTTATCAGTGTTTGGATGGTAGTCTCTTCAGTGACTGACTGAAGAAAAAAATCAAAAACATAACATTTTAAATACATGAATGAGCATCAAGCTAAATCTTCACCTTCCCCTCCAAGTCCTCAATATGTGCAGTATACAATGTCAATTTACACCATTGCAATCCTGGTTTACACTGTAAATATTAAGCTCGTATTATGGTTACTTAAAGTATATTCTCTATAGTCTATTAGATTTTTATCAACTTAATCATCTATATCTTCCCATATTTTACATTCATAGATGTGGAAATGCTTATGTTTATTATTTTATTACCTTTGTCCTCATTGTGGGACTAATGAAGGATTATCTGATCTTATCTCATGATTGTATATGTAATTACATTTTTTTCTAATTTATAATAATGTATTTCAGACATTAATGTACACATCTGTGAAGTGATGACTTGATTGTGGCTCTGATCAGCGTTGCTCAGTTTGTTCATTAGTCCATAGATTTCAGTGACTGGTGTGGCTGAAATCTGGTACATGACTGCCTCCCTCTGGTCGACAAGTAGAAGAAAAGTGATGGCCTTGTTTGTCCGTCTGTCTCTGAGTTTTAAAAAAAATGTAGATCACTATTTCTCAGCTCTTGTATAACACTCACACTGACACCCAGTCACTCACTCCTTGCTATTGCAGACATAAACAAAATGTGGTGCTCACACATAAGTTACATCAAGTCATGTTATGTCAATAGGTTTCATTGGTTCTACACTTACTATACAAATGTATAAATCCAAAACTAAAAAGGAAAAGAAACCAGAACTTCCAGTTTCAGGATCATATTATTATTATTGTAAAGTCATGTCAGACGCCTGTAAAGTCAGGCATCTGTCATGTATCTTTTATAGTCGATGCCATGCCGTGGACATGTGATTCCTGACCTGAATGTGAATGACGGCAGAGCCGCTGGACCTCTTCACCCACAAAAATACATAGCACAATGTCGTTGAATATTTTAAATGCCTGTATGGGATCTTCTCCCAAACACTTTAATTACCCCTTTTACTAATTCTCTGCATGGCCACATGTGTGTAACTGGTGGAACACAAGCAATCACTGGTGAGTGTAAAAGAGTAAAAGAAAAGTACAAAATCATCACTTTGCGGTTAACTTTATTCATATCATAGACACTCTGTGCTGTTCAATCCCTTTATATAAAACTGGACATGTTTTTTTCTTACATCCATCACACAGAAAGTCCAGCATTTTGCTGAATTTTTTTTTAAACTACATTCAAAATAGTATCAGAATGCAAAAAACAAAATAGACCTGCTGAAATGATGCAATAAAAACTATTGACTATTTGAACAGGACTGTGCAACTTTTCACACGTAAAATGTAAACAGAAATGATGGATTATTAAGGGTCTGTCCAAAGCCAGCTAATTGTATTTTGACAAGTTTGTGGTCAGTTAACATTTTCACATTACACACATCTGGTTTCCTCCCACGGTCCAAAAACATGCAGAGGTTGATTGGACATTCTAAAGTGTCTGTAGGTGTGAGTATGACAGTGAATGGTTGTTTGTCTCTGTGTTGGTCTTGCAATGGCCGGGTGATACCCTGTCTTTCGCCCCATGTCAGCTGGGATTGGCACCAGTGACCCTGCGACCCTCAAGTGGAAGATAAAGCGGTAGACAATGAATGAATGAATGAATGAATGAATGAACAAGAGACACTGACTATGGAGAATACTTTGCTCCCTAATCACACAGGTAATACTGTTATTTCTAGGGAATGCAATTTCACTGTCTTATTCCCATGAAATTATTGACAGGACTATAGTGAAATGTGGAGCAGTTTACACTTTAGCACAATGGATTAACATTGTTGTAAAATGTGATGGTTGCACTTGTGTGAATATGCAAAGTACGCATTTCTGTGCAAGTAATTTCTCTGATTGCTGCAATTCCATTGAAAGGACTTGATTTGGCAGAAGTTGTTGCTGTTGTTGAGTTTAAAATGACTCTGCCTGCAACTTGGAGCCAGAGGTCTGGGTCTGGTAACAATTGAGTTTAAGGATGCATTCACACCAGCATAGTCTGGGGGACTCGGTTCGACTGGGTGGTGGGTGGGGGGATGCCGAAAAATTTCACACCTTTGTTTGGTTCACTTTCACACTGCACTTTTGTAAGCGGGGCTGAAACAAGCACTGGCCAGGATGAAAAAATGCATGAGGAAGAAGAAAACCTCATCAATTGGCCAGGACTGAAAATGGAAATCCATGCCCTTCAGTCGGCATGTTCACCACAAGAGCAAACAATGGAGCAACACCAAATGTATGCAGTCTTGAGGTTTCTGTTTTTAGTTTGGTGTTCAAACCTAATTGGCTTTTCACAAGACGCTGCCCAGTATGAGCGACAGACAAGGCAGCGGACTATTTGATTCACTTCCTGTCTTTGGTTTGCTGGATAGTCCGTTTACATTTCCCTTCGCTTGCAAGCGAACCGAGACCCACGTTTTCAGGCTTGTTTGGTCCGCACCAGAGTTCGGATGAGCTTTCACACCCGCCCAAACAAAGCGGACTATCCGAGGAAACAAACTCTGGTCCGTTTAAAGCAGACCAAACAACTCTGGTGTGAAAGTTCCCTAAGATGAGTTCAGCAGATTTCCTTGACTTAGTCACTGGGTTAACATTAGTTCCTACAGTTTGTTACAGTTTAGAGAATGTTCAATGATCAAATTAACATCACATCAGGCCAAGAGGAGCCTTGGGTAGGATATATACCTTCTGCACTGTCCTTTACTTTGTTCAAAGTGAATAGCAAGACTTATAAGATAACATAAAGGTGGACATTTCAGCATTTAGCAGTTGGAAACAATATACAACAAAGGCAAATAACAAAATACAGTTCATGGAAATGTTGGCAAATTCTGTTGAACATTCATGTTTTATCATGTGCAGTTTTTTATGGCTTCAAATACGCTCGTCTTCTCTGCTTTCCCCTTCCTACTGCAGTCACTTATAATGTGTGACAGTACCATACATGACCCCACAGTCTCCCCCTTTCCTCCCCGTGGTTTCCTACTTTTCACCTTGCTGCGCTAACCGCAGATCACTCCCACATCTTCCCCATGTGAGCAGTTATGTTTCCCAACTTTGGATCTCTTGCACTCCAACAGCGATCGCTCCCCGCCCTCACACTCCACGTCGTCCAGCATGATCCTGACGCTGCTGTCTGCCTCCCCCAGTGCGGCCCGCTTCATCACCGCCAATGCTGTCGTGAAGCCGAGCTGTCGACACACGACGGTGCCTGCCTTGCTGGTGAAAAGGTCATCGCACACTGTCCCCCACTCTCCGCGGATAAAGATCTCCACTCTACCTCGATCTGATAAGCCGCCGGTGCTCACCAGTCGCACTGAGCCAGCCCTCAGCTTTCTACCTCCCCGTCCTCTTACGTAAACATGACCTCTACCTCTTCCTCTGGGCCTCTTATATACCTGGTTGCCCTCACCAGTAGTTCCCAGCTTCTGTCTGAGCCACAGCTTCTCCCCTCCTTGTGCTTTAGACATGGTGGTGTTGACTGGTGTTCTCTGGGGCTTGTAGGAGGTCGCGGTGGGTTTGAGGTTCCAGTGAGGTGGACGAGGTGTGGCCCACGATGCAGGACGCTCAGGGTAACGTGTAGATCCCAGAGCCACCTGGGTTTGTTTGGAGGATGGTATGGATGGAGAAGGACGAACCTGCGGTGAGGTTAATGGTTGGAAGGTGGTACTAAGTGAATACTGAAGGGGTCTCCCGTGTCTCCTTGTTGGACTTGTGATGATGATTGAGGTTTGAGCAATCTTAGCGGAGACTGCAGTCATGACGGTTGTGCGATAACCTGAGGAAGACACAGAATCACCCTCTTTATTTAAAAAAAATATAGTTTAACAATACGTTAAAGGAATACACAACTATACGATAGATATGGTGTAGATGGTTAACACAAAGACTGGCAACGAGAATAAGCTTTGCTCTGTCCAAACTTTCCCGCTTAGCATCTCCCCGTTATGCTAAGCGAAGCTTATTGGCTAACAACATTTATACAGGACAAACAATGGTATTGTTCTCCTCGTCTTTTTCTTAGCAAGAAAGTACAAAACTACACCTCTTAAAATAGTTCTGAAGCCATTGAAAAAATAATAACTCTATGAATGTAGGGAGGAGAGATGTAAACACAGACACACAAAGACGATTGTCCAAACTGAAGGCTGATGCAGAACCATTTATTCAAAATAAATAAGGCCAATGTACCTGATTTAACTTAACGTATAGTGCAAATATTTGACACAATGATAAGCACCGTTTACCCTGCTATAGCCTCTTGTACCAGCCAAAGAAGAACACAAGGCGGAAATTAAATTTTGGGAAGAAGGCCACGTCAGCTAATTCCACTGTACCTGAGTTTGATATATTATCGTGCAAATGGGTCATCACCATTATCATTATTAATGAATAACATATCCAATAGTTAAGTTACCAATTAACATTAAAGTCTTCGACATTAAAAAAAAAGAAAATTGTGTTTTTGGTGAAAACCTCCAGTGAGATGATGCAAAGTGCAAAGTCTGATACGTTAAAGAGCAAACTTTTATGACATAATTACCTGTTTGAGAGAATATACATGTATGTATCACTGGTAAAATACATTTAAATTAAAGAAATTAATAGATAACTCAATCATAATTTAAAACAATGATTTTGAATTCAGTCATTTTGCGAGATTGCAAACCAGTTTACACCGCTGTGCAAAACAACCGACAGAATAATTTAAAATAAATACATTAGTTATTTACCAATGAACCCCACTTGCTTTTTTGTCATTTATATATTTATAAAAACGACTTCAGAGCTAGTTAGTCCATGTTCATGTTCTCTAGCAATCAGAACATGTTGACAGATTTCATCATGCTACAATGCACTACAGTAAAGGTCAATTCTACCCTGCAGTATGACGTATAGATTAAATCATTGGAGCAAAAGTGTCCCCCAGCAGTATTTACATGGTTTTCTTTTCATATATTTGCATCATAAGGCAGATTACAATGGAAACTTGTAGCCACTAAATTGCAGCAGGAATGTAAATAGTTTACTAATTATACTCTACTATTATTGTAATTATTCTACAAGTGGCGTGATTTCATCCGTTGAAAAATATTCCATTTGAAAATGCAGAAATGCTAATGTAGCAATTATCGTGCGAAAGCGTAAAATAGAATTGGAGCGAAGAAGAAGAAACCTGGTTTAAAACGAGTGGCTTCTCCCCGAGGCGAGATCTGCTCTGGTTGACTGGTGGGTTTAACATTACGACTAACAGTGGACTTAGTGGTTGGGTACATACTGGACCTAGTAGCTGAGTTACCATTTAAGTTAGGAGTAACGTGATGAGTGGAGCTGGTTTGGGAAACAGGCGCACCAGTAGCCCTACCAGTGGGTGTGGTTGTGGCGGGAGTTGTTTCCATGGCCAGCTGGACAGTGGTGGGTAATGTTGTTGGTTTAATTGTCGCGGCGGCTGTTTTTATTGTTGCTTTTATGGTTGACGCTGTTGGGGATGTTGCCTTTGTCGTTGTTTTTCTTGTTGTCTGCATTGTTGGTTTTCTTGTCGCTGTCGTTGGTGGTGGTGGCGGCAGCTGTGTTTTTGTCTTTCTTGTTGGCATTGGCGGCTTTATTATTATTATGGGTTTTCTTGGCGATTTCTTTGTTGTTGTTGTTGATCTCCTTGTGGTCGTCGTGGGAACAGGTGTCGTGGTCGGTTTCTTGTTGATGACAAACTCTGCAAACCCCAGAAAAAGATATATTCTATATTTATACGACTAAACCACAAGGCATACTTTTGTTAGCCTTCAACATTAAACATTATTCATGTTATTTAAATGAATAATTTACCTTCTTTGGGGTAGAAGTGAATCAGTTTTCCCTTTACATTAACATGTGTCGGTTTGATGCTGCATTTTCCTGGTGGAGCTCGCCTGTGTGGTCAACAGAGAACAAAGTTAACAACCTATTACATATTTGTTATTTTAAGTTATGACCCCTGCTCCTGCACCCGGCTTGTGTGTGTTACAGTACTGGTGTGTAAAAAGGATGGGTTAAATGCAGAGGTCAAATTCACTATCACTAATTGGTGTGTGTGCAAAATTAAAGTCTAGAAGCTATCTCAAGGTGATCAGAAGTACAAAAAAGCATTCATTACACACGATACGTAAATACAAAAACCTTTAATAGTTATCTACCTGGATGGGTCAATAATTTTGTAGATAACTCCTGCCCTGGCTGTGGCACTCGGGGCTCCCGTGGCTAAGAAATACAGTTCACCTAAAAAAATGGACAGAGGAAATAAAAGGGGGAGATAGCGGGACAGGAAAACAATAATTTTGGCAATAGAGAGGAGAAAGTGTGGAAGAGGGAGATGTTTGCAATGAGTACGGAGAAGTAAAAGAGCAAGAGAAGAGAAGGAGAAGAAGACAAGACACAAAATGTAAAAATGAGAGCTAGTGTCTTACAGCAAAGGGGTTTTGGACTTGGCTTTAACTTTTCAACTTAAATCATTTACAAAGCTCCTTCAAATGGGGGGGAAGAATTACTCCAAGGTCAGCAGCATGTGAGCAACACACTAAGTCAGCAGCTTACTCACTTTAATCAAAACCAGATTCTACGTCAAACAGGCTTCTTTTCTGGGAACAATATAAATCCTCAGAAACGGAGTCAATTTAGTAAATTAAGACCTTCAAGTCTCTGACACGTATTCACTTGTTCATTATTTATAATAACACGTAATTATATATAATAATTATACGTTGCCTTGAAGCAAAGTAGTTCAATGAATCACTATGAGCAAGTTAATGCTAACAACAGTAAAACTTGCACTGCAGGGAGGGTCATTATAATCACCACGCTTCAAAATGCATCCACACCATTTAAAGTCATTCCATGGTAATGAAGGTTTACTGGCACATTTCTGCTCTCTTTTTTAAATCAAATGCATGCCTCTTAATTATATATATTTTTTTTAAATATTCGGCAGCTTGACACACACAGTATTACCTGCCTCATCCTCAGCAAAAGAGATGATGTATTTATAATAACTGTTGATGAGTTTGGGGAATCTGCAGGTCTGGTCGGCGCCCATGCAGATCTCATTGTACTGCCACTCTCCTGTGGTGACATTCTCTTTTAAAGACATCAGTCGCCTAAACGGAAAACACAAACACGTAGACGCGCATCAGCACAAGTAGAACCCCAGAAATGCATGCATGTGACTCGCGTTTAAGTTATTGAGTGTGTTTCCCCAGCTATGATTCTCACGTGATGTTGCAGTGGCACACGTGCAAATGTTCAAATGATTGAATGAGACGGAAACACTCACCCACTCATGAAATCCCCAAAGATATAGAGTCCATTGAGGTTGGGCATCTGACACCCCCTGTAGATGTATCCTCCTGTCACTGATTTGCCCAGCTTGTGGGGGTAGGCAAAGATCGGCAAGACGTCATCTACACAGACATAACAAGAGCTCAGTGTTATCGTTGTTATAATGTACACCAGAGTTAGAAGAGAGCAACTTTCCTGGGATAAACAGTCTAAAGATGTACTCCAGTCTGAGTAGAAAGTAGCTCATGGAGAGGTATAATGTGTCATTTCAGTGCAGACCATCTCGTAAAACACTTAAAAAACTAACCAAGGTGACATAAGTTGTGGATTCTGTAGACCCGTCATTTGCTGAAACACTTTCCAGCCATTCTCGGGAGATTTATGTGCATATGTTGTCAATAACACTTGCATGACATTTTTCAGCCCAGTTGCCTCTATCTAAACCCCTGAAGATACAATGACCTGGATGACGGAGAGAGCCTTGCACAGACACAGATCCTGTTGCTCATTAAAAGAAGCCATGGCTCACATCTTTAATCTATTACACAGAGTTTACAGTAGGAGTATCAGATTCAGTTTTGCACTCAGAGGTTCAACTCACCCAGAGATGAGTTTTGACAGAGTTTGCGATCGTAGCAGCTGAAGCCCTCCTTGGCTCTCCATCCATAGTTCCCTCCTGTAAACGTGCGGTAACTCAGTTAGTAAAGTACTCGTGGAAAAAGAGGCTTTCATATAATGCAGTAAATGTAGTGCAACTGTCCCTTCAGGCCCGCCGAACTATTGTTTGACTGAGAGAAGAAACGTGTAATTTCGTGTTTATTTCATGCACTTTTTTGAGCTCAACACAACCCGAGCCCGTTGGCCGTAATTGTTAGGGAGCGGACCGAGATTAAACTGACGTCTGATTCACTGTCTGACTGTGTGGTCTCTGAGAGAGCAGTCATCTTTGATGTGGAGCTGTGAGTAGATAATGATAGCCATTTCCTGTTACTGAGTGAGTGAACATCAACACGTGATGATGAAGATGTAATCTTCCCTCCTCCTCCCTGACAAAACGCTGCTTGAAATCTAAAATCCAGGTACCTTTAACAATGAGATCCACCTCTTCGTATTTGTTCTGGCCCACATCACCACAGAACATCCTGCCTCTGCCTCGCCCTGTAGCAGTGTCACCGCGGTCGATAGAGCAACGCCACATGTTGCGCACTCCATATGCATAAATCTCTGCAAAGAAAAAAAAATTACACGTTCACACAAATAGCATACCTCCCTTGCAATGACTGAATGAATCATTTTAGGAGCTGTTTGCAGAAACACACACAATCCCGGGGTGAATAGTGATTTTGCATCCATCACATCCTGAAGACGTGTTGTTTGACTCTTTCAAAATGGCCCTGTTTAGTGAGACATTCATTTTCTATACCAGGGGTCTGCAACCTCTAGTATCAGAAGAGCCATTTTTGACCCCTCTCCCACGCAAATGTAATTCATCTGGGGACTATTTGACCCATACAAGGAAATAACATCATGTATAGAGTTTTATATATAAATATAACTAGTACAGTTTGTTGTATTTGTGAAATTTAAGGACTACAAGAAAGAAAATGGTTGACACAAAAAAAACACTGTAGGCTTATGAAGGCCTATTTTAAAATAAAACACAGATCCACGTAGACCTATTTGTGTCCTTCCATTATTTGTGGAAAATTGATAATTGATGTTGCTCATGCTTGAGAAAACCTGCTCTGCTGCTATTACTATGTGGATCCAAATGTGTACTTCATGACTCCATTTAAGTGTTGGGAATGGCAAACATAGGATGTGACATATCTTTAGTTGACGAAATATTAAAACACATTATTTGAGCTCTTAAGACTAAAAGTAAGTCTAGATTCTTTAGTCTTTAATAAACAGAATTTGAGGGGTTTTTTTTTTACCTGGTTTTGCTTCTTTCTCCCCCAGGAACGGGTTGTCTGATGGGATGCTGTACGGAGCACCATCATCATTGTTGTCGACATCAATGCGCAGCGCCTTTCCAAGGTGTGTTGACCTATACATCACAAGGTGTAGGTGAGAGAAAGTGAAGGATTCAGTTGCCTTTTTATAAGGCAGTCAAAAAAAATAGGCCTTGACCTAAAACATTGATTTATTTCCCTTATTTATTCTTTGTTTGTCAACCTGGTCTTGATCATTCCTCCAATAGAAAAAAATTATAATATTTCCTTTTAATTCAATGTCCACTCTTACCTACAGTTTTCTAAGTTTGTCTGCCGGAGCTAAATCTCTGTTTTTCTCATTTTATTCCCCTCTTAATATTTCTTTTCTCAGCATTTTCCAGTCTTGAGTTATCCTCCCCCATCATTTACCTGTCTTCTCCCTGTGTCTTGAATGCTATCTCTTTATACCCGTTTCCACTCTTTCCACTCTTTCCACTCCTGCACTCCAACTCTCTCCCCCGCTACACATACCAGTGTGTGGCAGTCTGTGTAGTGCAATGTGTAGTGTCAATATTAGACTTGGCAGGTTAAATCCTCTGTCACTCCCAGAATAGCTAATACAGCGTGTCAACAAGAAACTAACGAGCTAAACAGCTCAAATATAACTGTCTGGGGGAAAAAATAAAAATAAATAAAAGAATAATGCTTTTCTCTCAGAATTTTAAAAAAACAAGAAATATTGAATCATTTTTTTCCATGACTGTAATATCAATTGACATTTTTTCTTTCAATAATTGGTGTCTCAGTACTGTATGTCAGCAGTCAAATGTTGTGTCCTTTGGCAGTGATTAACATTTAAGCCACCGTGTGCAAACGGCTACCCTATGTCTTGAATGAAATGAAATAATGTGATGAAAAGGTTGCGTGGTTTAAGAGGGGACTCGTGTTTACAAACACAGGAAAGAAAAGAAAAGAAGATCGCCTACAGCCCCTTTAATAAAATCTTTCACAAACTATACATTTACGCTCTTGGCATAAATAAATGATATCCTGCCACCTCTCTCTCTATGACTTGTCAGCTGCATTACATCAGCATCAGTGCTGATGTAATATAGTGCTAGACGAGTCTTTTCTGTTGGTTTCAGCAACAACACAACAACTTTTTGCCACCCTTTATGTAGTTCAAATGTGCATTGTAGGAAATAGAAACTTTGTTTGACACTGACCCTGCAGTAATCATCGGTGGTGTCAGTGTTAAACACTTCTTATTTCAAAATAGACATGCAACTCAGGTCTTCTAACTTAGCTCCAGAATACACTTAATTTGATATCTACTCTTGAAGAAATAATTGGAAGTGGTAGATGGGCGGTCCTCTAAACAACTGTGATTCGTTGTTCCACATTTAAAGCTCTGTATAAATCCAATTCTTTATTTAACTGAAATTTACTTGAATTCATTCATTCTTGGCTGTTTTTACTAGGCTTCGATGTTTGTCTGACATCTGTTCACGCAGACAACATCTCATTTTAAAAGGGTTTTTAAAAGGCAGCTTGGAAGCTTGGAAAGAAGTGCAAATGTTTAGAATGAATTACCCATTAATCCTTTCCTGGCCATGTGAAGTGCATTTTATTTCAGATTGGCTTATTTGTCATTTGTCAGTAAATATTTACTTGTTCTGCGAGTTGCCAAACTTTCCAAAGGGGTCCCCGGCTCGACCGCCATCACCGATGAAGATGTACAGATAGCCGTCGTGGCCAAACAGAAGCTGTCCTCCGTTATGATTGGATGCTGGCTCTACCACCTCAAGGATGGTTCTGTGGCAAGAAAGAAGGATGAAAATACTCGCGTCATATATAACAATAATATAACGTCGTAATTGACACCTGTTGCTGCCTGAAAAGTCATGGTTTGACATTTAAGACAATTCGAATTGGTTGAGAGCCTGTCGCAGCAGGACCTCAGGAATATTTTAGCTTCATTTTTGTGCAGTGGGAGGAATTGTATATACATATACATAAGCTCTAACAGGTTCCGATATATGCAGTTCAAACAGAGTATTGTGACCTTCTCACCTCTCAGAGGAGTGGTCCAGTTGGTTTTCATCGTGAGCTGACAGCGTGAACTCACTGATCCGTATCCGCTCCTCCTTCTTGACAGACACAGAGTAGTACACGTAGGCTTTTCTGACTGTTGTGAACCTGGGCAGACAACAGGTAAAAGGTTTCAGAAGCTGTGTCACATTTTGAGTATAACCAACCAACACTAGTTGAACTAGTACGAACCTTGGATGCAGGGCTAGGCAGAGGAATCCCCGCTCGTCTCCGTTCCACGGTGACGTGAGGACGGCTCGCGTGAGGTTCAGGAAAGGCCGATCGATCCTGGAGCCGTTAGCCAAATACACCCACACATAACCCAGCTGCTCTGCCACAAAGAAGCGGTGAGTTCCGTCATCCGCATGGATCATGGCCACAGGGTTGCGGAGGCCGTTGGCCACCTCTTGTAAACACAACTCCAGACAGCCTTTGGGACTCTCACGTACCGAGCCAAGGTTAGCATTTAGCTCTGGGAAAGAAAGCAGTAAGATTCGTTGATCATCATGAGCACACTACGTCAGAGAATGAGTTGAGTCCATGTCGACGTCTTTCAAGGTCTGTGCTTAATGTCGGTTACGTTTAATGCTTACTGTTACTTCAGGTCTTGTGTGTATCGGTGTTAGTTGGTGCTGAACTCTATACCTGTGTTAGTCAGCACATTTGGATAGCAGTACTGTTTGTCCTTCAGCTCCAGATAGTCGCAGAACCTCCCGCGATCTTCTTCTAACGTTGCAGTTAGGTTGGCAAACTGATGCGGGTTCTCCCTGTTCTCCAAGAGGAGACTGAGTGTGTATCGACACTGATGCCAGTAGTCGGTGCAATAGTCACCACACAGTCCAGGCATCATCCGTATTGGTGTGTTGGCATCCTCGGCATCGTACAGGTGGGCAGCGTACGGAGAACATTCCTGCGAGAGAAAAAGTACGAAGAAGTCACAAAAGCGGCAGTTTTTTGATTAAACGTCTATCTAGTGTCTATTTATATTTCCGGCAGTGGTGGAGTTTAAGTTACCACACTTATTAACCTTCTATTACGGTGATTTATATCTCAGAGGTAGTGTTAAGGGCATCAGATAAGAAGATAATTTGTGTACTTATTTTGCCACAGCTCCGCACTCTAGCCGGTTAGGCCTGGCTTATGTACGGCATGTCTGAGTGCCGCATGGTATAAATGGATCCCGGGAAGTCCACTCCGTTATTAAGTCACAACCACACACTGTCCACACCCAGAAGAGTGAGCAGCAGGCAAACGGAGGCACGGCAACCAAAGCATCTCGTGGTCGACTGGTGTTTTTTCACTTAGCACCAGATCAGGTCATCAGCAGAAAGCAGCGCCCAGAGCACATACATCACAACTTCACTGCTTTACTCGTACAGTATATTGTTGAACAGAGCACAAATGTGAAAAAAAAACGGACATAATCTCAACCGATGCCATATTTGAGAGTAGGTCGAGTGCACATGCTCAAGCTGCCTTTGGCGCATAATGGTGGTAAGGGTCAGAATTCCTTGTAGTTTGTTGAAGACAATTTCAAAGAATGTTTGGGTTTTCATCAACAAAAAATAACTGGAGGCCAAACATTTATATTATTTGTGACATGAGAACTTCAACAGATTATTTTGTGGGGCCTTGAAAGCCAATGTGTTGTTGTATTTTGTTTCACAAGGACACAACGTTTGAGCGGTACTTTGTCACAGGGTAGAACTTCACCACAGGAGTTGTTCAAAGTGTGATCACTGCAGTTGTTTAAAGCTTGAAACTTTGTCTGTTGTTTTGGATTAATTACATTAATATTGATCTGATGTACAGCACTTTGTTTCAGCTGTTGTTGTTTTTGAAGTGCTTTATAAATAAAGTTGGATTGGAAAGTTGGATAGGGCTGAAACAGTAACTCGATTAATCGATTTATTAATCAATTTATCAGTCGATTAATCAATGAAATTGTCAACTGTTTTGATGATCAATTAATTGGTTTGAGTTACTTTTTATAGAAATAAAATGTGAATATGGTCTGCAGGTCTTTTACGCCATATAACTCAGAAATCATTAAAACTGAATCATTTTGGTTTGTGGACAAAACAAGGCATTTGAGAACATTATTATTTCCAGGTGTAAAAAGAGATGTTGTCTGACATTTTATGGACCAAACGATTACTCAATTTATTGAGAAAATAATTGTCAGATCAGTGAATTCTCAAAAAACATGCTTAGTTGCAGCCCTAAACATGCACATTTAACACTTCAATGCCTGTTAATGCAAATATCTAATCAGTCGATCACATTGCAGCAACATCATTGCATTTAGACTCTCTGAAACTCAGTATCAGAATGAGGGAGACGATTGATTTTGGCATGGCATCATTGTTGGTGCCAGATGTGAAAGTTTTTCATATCTACTGGGATTTTTCTCTACACACAACCAGCTCTAGGTTTTACAGAGAATGCTTCTGAAAAAGACAACATATATCCAGTGACCGGCATTTGTCTGAGTGCATATGCCTTGCTGATGCCAGAGATCAAATAACCACTAGTTACAACTAAGGTCCACAGAAGACCATCTCTTACACTACAGCATGTCAGACTTCAGCAGCAGACGATCTCTCCAGACTCCTGGAAATGATCATCTTTAAGCTGAATTACTCACATCTTCTTAGAACCAGACCTGGTGTTCAATATAAACAGCCATAACTTAGGATAAGACACAAACTAGGCACCTTTCAAGGTTCCCTCCCTACATAACAAGGCACCAGGCACCTTGACCTGAGACACTATCTCAAGGCTTACTAACTATCAGACGTGGCACGCTGCTCGCCAGAATCTGCGATGACGTCTCAGTTCTCCTCGGTTCTGAGCTGTCGACTTAACTCATCACTGATTCCAGAGGTTCCATCATAGGTCATCTCACCTTCTAATCAAAAACTGCACATTCCTTAAATTCCCTCTTAAATTTAAAAACAGAGGTGACGCACATACCCCTGTATTCAGTGTGAGTAAGACTTTTGAGGATGCCGTTGTCTCTGCTGTCCATAATATGAAAAGACCATTCATTTAAAGATCCTTGTAGCTACAATACTATAATGTAAACTTAAATGTTCTTCATTTTCAAACAAATCCAGTGACAGTTGTCTACATTCATGTGTACATGAAACCGGAGCCATTAATATCTATTTTGGCTGTAGTTGGTATCAGCTTGACAAAATGTAAACAAATACAGACCGAAATATCAAAACAAGTATAATGATAAGAGTGATAAAGTCCTTTTATATGACCTCATTTAATTTTTCTATTGATAGGGTTTACCATCAGTGTAGACCGGGGCTCAGAGTGGACTTTTTAAACAAAACCCCTGTTTTAGAGGACCAACATTAGCCCTCTAACTATGAGACATGTCATCTCCTTTATTTGAGCAACCATTTTTGTTTGGGCCCCATGAACAATTGACAAACTCATGCTATTTTAAACAAAAAGAGTCAAGAATGCGATTGTGATTTTTGGCTTTGCGTAAATAAATTCTAACATTACTGGATCAATGTAGAGCCCGGGGAGCTAACTGTGACAGAGGATTGCTGTCAGGACATGAAAGTGCATTGTTGGGCCGAGATCAGAGGCCTCCTGTGAAACAGCTTCAGCTCTGCAGGGCAAAACAAAGGCTGTGTTGAGTCTGAGCTGCTGGAACTGTGGACGAAAAAAAAAAAAAGGTTTGGAGCTAATTAAAGCAGATGAAAGTGGACTGAACTTCTGAACACATATATCTTCTTTATTATTCGGAATGACATTGTTGTTGACGAAGATGTTTCAAAAGGTTTATAGGTTAACAAAGGAAATGCTATGGAAATTTGAACATTTAAATGCCATTGACCATTATAAATACAGGTTCTTGCTTGACCCACCGATGCTGGAAACCCAGGCCAGCTGCTCCCTAGAAGCGTGGCCACGTCAAACTACTGTAATTTGTTGTTTCTGGTGTCCGGGTTAAGAACAGAATGACTTGAGACTTGAGAAGGAATAAAATAAAAGTTTTTTTTACCGTCTTTATTACAGGCATCTATCATGCTGACTGGTCCACACGGCTATGTTTTATTACTGCGGAGACAGAGAGAGAAGACTCGTGGCAAATGTGAGTGACCTTTAACTTTAACTGGACCTCAAATGAAAGAGAGATTGAGACAGAGCGCAGTCAAAAACAAAAGACAAAGAAGAGAAACTTGCCACAGCCGTTCTATAAATCATAGCAAGGGTACGATGCTGTATCTGAATGCATGGCTTGAGTAGGGTTGGGGATGCGTCTCTGTATTTGGCGTTTGTTGTCTGCATCTTTCTGTTGCTGTCTTTACTACCAGCATCAAGCAAAACAATCCATTTAACTTTTCTCGAAATGCCTTTAAGGGACCTTATGTGGTTTACTGATGCATTAAATCAACAGCCACTTAAAAGTCTTCCCCTGTCTTTGTGATAAATTGTAATTTCTTTTGGTTCTTTCACATTTCTGATCTCGCTTTTGTTGTTGTACAGTTTACTCTTTCTCTGTCCAGCTCTTGGAAGAACTTTACATATCCTGTACCCCAGGCCACGGGAGGAAATTGTTGTTTGTTTGGTCAGTTAAGCTAAGAGATTACCACAGTCTCCCCCGTTTCCACATGCACACACACTTTGCCTCACTCTCTTTCTCTTTGGCCTGTGTCACTGATATGAGGAAGCTCCAGCGGTGCTTCTGAAACAGAGGGGCCTCAGTGTGGTGGATTTATCCAAGATGAGTTTCCTGACATAGGAGAACCTTGACCACTTTCAGGGCCTCTTTTACATCCATCTATTGCCCTGGGAGCAACCACCAAAAAACAAAAAAAACAGCAACATATTTTAGAGTTATGGCCCACTTTGTTTTGCTAACCTCTTTGGGCTGAACAGAAAAGGTTCAGGACTGAAACACATTTGTTTACCTTTAAGGTAAATTTCAGGATAATGGTGCTAATTTCAGAAATGAATAAACTGTATGGCAAGTGGTTTCTTCTGTTTATCCAGTGGAGTTTGTGAGCTAAAATAGCTTGGGATGTCAAAAAGAAGCTTTCCTTACTTCATTGTCCTGAACTCAGTCAAACTAGTCTGACCACTGCGAGTCGTATGTGGGCTGCAGTGCTGTCATTATGCTCAAGACGCAGCCTGCTCCCCGCTCAGAGAGAACCGCAGCAGGATATAATTACCACAATGAGACAAACCGATATTTTCGGAGTAAGAGGATTTGTCACCGTCTTTACTGTATGAAGTTTTTGACTGCCAGAATTGCACAGCCAGTTTTGTGTTGACATCAAGGATGTGAGCTGCATAGTCAGCGGCTAATTCGGTGCTGCGCTCAGTGAGTAAGCTTGGCTTAGTTTAGCAAGCTCAGATAAGACATTTTAAATTTAGTGATTTTGAAAATAGAAAGAGTCAGTGTTCCACAACATTTACTAAGATTACAATCTCGACCCAAATTTGGAACAGGACTTTACTTTTTTGTGATGTGAGCCCACTTTTTGCCTGCTTTCAATGAGATTTAGTTTTCCCATCCACAACTAAGGGTAATACAGAGTTCAGCTAACAGGCTCAAAGTATTCCAACCATTACACTTTTTAAGTATTTTGTGGCAACACCACAGACACTACCAGAGAAGCAGTTTTCCCAATGCCCTGCATATTCATGATGAACTGTGTCTATGTGTGTGAGACACTATATGGACAATTTGGCCACACCTGTTAAGTACTGAATTCAGGAGCTTGGGCTCAGCCCCTTATCTCCACAGTCTTAACTCTTCACACACCAAGACTGTTTAAGGAAGGCCATTTTCCATTTGACGAGTTTGGTGTGGAAGAACTTGACTGATCTGCACCTGAGCCCTGACCTCAACCCCCATCAAGCACCTTTGGGATGAATTGGAACAAAGATTGTGAGCCAGGCCTTCATCAGTCCAACATCAGTGCCTGATTTCATAAATGCTCTACAGAATGAATGGGCACAAATTCCCATAGAAATCTTGAAGAAAGTCTTCCAAGACGTGTGGAAGCTGTTACCCCAGCAAAACTTCATATAGAAGTCCTGCATGTGCGTTGGAATACGTCATTACAGGCGTCCTGTCCATATATTGTTTTTGAGTAGAAACATTGCACATGTTTTTTTGCCAGACACCGGTAAATCCCCTTCTCTCTTATTGTTTTTAAGCATGCTAATCAGTCTAAGTGACTTCACAGCTTTCGTTTACGTTCACCTCAGACACTGCTAGCCCCAAACCTGGACAACACACCCCACAATGCAAAGTGGTTCACAAAGCCCTAGTGCATGGCTAAAATAGTTTCCTGTGACTTGAGTTGTAATGTTCCAGTGAAATGATACATTTTTGTTCTGATACCAAACCAGGGTTGAAATGTTCCATTGCACTGCCTTATTTGGATTATTTCAGTTCACACAGACTATTACCAGCAAACTCTGAGGTTTGCTCGTTCCAAGCGTGTGAAACAGATGTCACATCACTTCTCCATTAAACTTAATCCATCAACCACATGTTTCATTAGTCACTGTACTTGTGTGGGCATTTTGTCCCACTGACATACAAATGGCATCGCCATCACCCATCAACAACAATCCAGAGGAATATATGCTGCTAAATTGAAATAATCTATCCACTGCACTCATCTGGAAGACATCTTGGTGTGATGCATGAACAGGTGTCAGTGCTGTGTCTGCACCTTTCATAAGAGATGTCCATTATCTGTGACTGCAAAGTCACAACAAATCATTGTGTGTTGTATTTTTTTTTTAGTTTAGCTAGGTGTCAGGTACACGTGTATGCCTCCAAACATCAAACACAGTGATTATCTCTTACCTGGCAGAGAAGGCTGCGTATGTATTTGCCGCAGGTGACGTAACCTGAATGGTCAAAGTTCTCCATGATGCTGTAAAACTTCAACAACAGCTCCCCATCCTTCTCCAAATCACAGCAACCAAACTTGGAGTACTCTTTACACAAGGCCAATGGCTGCCGGGGCTCAAACGGGGGTTTGAAGTCCAAACACTGTGGGTGACAGCTCCCCCACCAGGCCTGACGGAGCAATAGTAGCACAGACAGAAGTAGGTAGGGGAGGGAGGTGTGCTGTAGGATGCACTGGGGGGCGAGATTACAGATCTGTGGGGTCATAGTGCAAAGAGGCTGTCTTTCAGTTCAGGTAAGTGTGGATCTGATGCGGTGATGTGTTCAGTCTAAGCAGCTTGTATGTGATAGTTTAGAGCAGTGTGCAAGACACATCTCCACCAGTGTCCATCGAGCAAAGATCTGAAACTTAAGGTGTGTTGCCTGGTCCAGGTTCCTGTGGTTTCAGGCAACTCAGAATCACACCTGACCTGCAACTGAAAAGGATATGAAGTTTCAAATGTCCCAGAAGCGGAAGATTGAAACATCCATCACATGATAGTTCTCTGGATGCAAGTCAGTCCTCAAAAACGCGCAGTCACATTTCTGAGAGCGTAATCCAGCCTTTTGAAAAGATGCAGCTCACAGAGCCATTTGGAAAGTGAAAGTGGCACCTTCAGCTGGAGCCCCTGCAAAATATTTACTTCCAGTTTGGAGAGTTGTTTGCTCTGTACATGTGCTCACTTGCTGCAGCGGATATAAGCCATGCACGGAGACAGACAGAAAACAGAGAGAGAGGAAGAGAGGTTCTTTCATTCAGACACAGAGCCACGCTGCAGCCCGAGCTTAGATCCCTCCCTCCTCGCTTCTTTCCTCCTCCTCTCTTCTTTTTCCCCTGCTCGTTCACTCTCCTACAAAGACACATGCATTCCTTCCCATAGCATGTGGTCTATATTGCCCTGAAGTTGCAACTCTCCCCCCCCCCATCCTCCCACCTCCCACTGTCACCCCCCTCCAGCATTCCCAGACCTCCTTTCAGTCTTTGCCAATTCCAGACAGGCCCTCTCTCACTAAAGTGTGTGTGTGTGTGTGCGTGCGTGCATGCGTGTGTGTGTGTGTGTGTGTGTGTGTGAATGTGTGTGTGTGTGTGTGTGTGTGTGTGTGTGTGGTCAGATGAGTCAGGAAGAACGTGTGCTGGAGGAAGAGCCCAATGGATTCTCCAGGAACAATTCCAAGTGTTATGTTAAAGAGCAGAGTCAGCCTGCATTTCATCACATTGCTTCAAGTTGTAGTAGCGTATGATCTTTCTCTTGCACTGCATGTGCACAAATGCAGAGTCATCGTTTTCCTTTCTTTATTGGGCTGCATTTTTTATAGTCTAATTATCTGAATTAACGTTTTTTACTACACAGCGGATCACATGTGTGAGGGGTAATACAGAGTTCAGTTAGCGTGCTCAAAGTATGTGTCTTAAATATATAGAAGAGCTTAAATAAGTGCTAACCTGTTGTTTTTCCAGCGTCTTAAAAATTAATATTTTCAATAGTTTAGTTTGCTCTTCTAAAACAGATAAATCAGGACACACAGATTCAGATACAGATTTTTATTTTGTAGACCAAACAAGCGATCAATGAACCGAGCAAATCATCAACATGTTAACGTTAAGTCCAGGACTTCATAGCTTTGTAGCATCAGGGAACCACAAATAATAATAACACTAAAAAAAACTACCACCACATGACCAAATACCTGGTGAATATATCATAAGAGAGTATTTCCAAATAAGTTACTAAATGTGTGCATGTGTGTGTGTGTGTGTGTGTGTGTGTGTGTGTGTGTGTGGACTGACTGCTTCCATCTGGGTCTCATTATTGTCAGCCCACCTTTCACATCAGAGAGCAACTGCCATCTGGCTGGCTGTCACACACTGTATCACTCTGCGCTCACCAACAGCAACATAATATTCAGCCAGATCTGCATTTAACACATCAACAGGCACGTCGTCATTTTATATAACCTCATCACAGGTCGTATAGCCGCTCTGACGCACAGCAAACACTGTCTATAATCCAAAAATCCCTTATTTCCTCTATTCCTGTATTAATTTAATAAAGGTTTAGCCATCTCATAGACACATGCAGGTAAACAACTACCTTAAACAAATCCACATTCAGTCTTCCAGTGAGAAACAAATGTGTACAACGTCCTGAAGCCATGAGGAGGTCAGATGTGGGAAGACGTGATGAGACCTGTGCAGAGTCAGACAGTATTTATGCTTAGCCCATAAAAAGTACAGATTGTCTTTATGACTGAGTCTGAGTCATTCTTTACTGGAAAAGACAAACACACATGCATTCTCACACTCGCCAACTCGACCGTGCTATATCGAGGCAACCAGACACACAGACCGATCTCACACTGTTTCTGAAAACTTTGTTTTATTCACTCCTTGTTTTATACTGTAAGTGAACAGAGGACACTCTTTACCCTTCTTCTCTCGGGTTATGCAAAGAAATGTAACTCCAAGTGCTTTACACGATAAAACAAAACCTTACTTTGTTAATTTAAGTAATTTTTTTCCTAAAGAAAGGCTGATTTTCCTCTGTTTAAGTGACAATGACCTGCTAAGGTAAAGTAAAGTGACAGTTTGCCAAGACAAACTGTGACGGAGAGAGCCATTTGGTTTACATCATTGTTCTCCGTTTCCCCTCCGACACCATATATAGCCATCAGCTCGACTGCTTCAGCTGTTTAATGAATAACATTATGGTGCGCGTGTCAGGAGAAAGACGTCCCATCCAGTGTCATTATAAAGAACCTTTGAAAACGACAAGGTAATGCAAACTTCATTCAATAAATGTTCAGAATGTTTTGGCACATTGATTTTCCTATAGTAGAAACTCTTCTGTTCCTTTACTGGTGTTGTTCCAAAACTGCAGCAGGCAGTTTTTTTTTGTTGTTGTTTTTTTTTATCAATATCTTAATTCTGGGAAAGGCTCCTTGGAGACTTGCTGTTTATCTCACAGGTTAGTGTGTGCGGTCAGGCTGCCCAGGGTTAAAGGAGTCACATATCAGAACAGTTTGGTTCTTGGAAATGTTTCCTTTTTTTCTTTCATTGTCTGTGTTTACCATTAATGAATCTGTTCCTCCTTTTGTTTGCTGGCCTGGCAATTGGGAGAGGGATTTTTGTTTTATTCTCCTCCAGCAGCAAACAAGCTTTGGTTTTATTTTGTGTTTTGAGCTTTATGAACCGTGATTACAGGCCCATAATTGGTCAATATTTTGCCAAGAGATAGTTTTAGGGTTTTTTCATTAGCATCAGCCAGCGGGACACATTTCTTCTTGTTGTCCTTCCTGAAAAGTGATGATGATAATTGTCATTAATGCTATTCATTTTTCCACTCTTTGTAAATCTGATGTTTTGTTTGTAATCTGCTGAACTTGTTTCGGTACATCTGACACGTACTGCACGTCTCTCCATCCTGGGAGAGGGATCCCTCCTCTGTGGTTTCTCCCATTTCAAGGGTTTTTGTGGAGCTGTTCCTCACTCGATGTGAAGGTCTAATGATAGGATGTCACTGGCTGTACAGACTGTTGCCCTTCGAGGCCAATTGTGTTTGTGATATTGGGCTATGTAGATAAAATTGTGGGCACTTCTTTGTGTTTTCTCTTTACAGGCAACATGATGCTGTTTGCCTTTGTCTGTTGTGATATGCAAGATATTACTTCTTATGTGCAGCATGTGAATGTCTCTGGAGGACAGGAGATCTAAACACCACTATACTGAGAAGCAGCTGATATAGGCTTAATCAGCGTTGTGTGAATTAATTTAACTTGAAAGCAACAGAGATTTGAAAATTTCCCACTGCAGTTTTAACTAAATTTATATGACTAACAATGTGGTTAGATGTTCTGAAGAAAGAAAGAAAGAAAGAAAGAAAGAAAGAGAATCTCTACAACAGCTTTTGTCTCCTATGACTCATTCTTGTTCAAATAATTAAATCCATCAGTCCATTTCCTGGAGTAATTATAGCTGGAGTGATGTGATTGCTTCATTAAACTAAAATCCAAAAGAATTTTGAAAAGTGCAAACAGCTTAAGACAATAAAAGTAACATTTAATAGTGATGTCTATGTTATTATTCTACAATCTATACAATGTAGTGTTCATATCGTTTTGACGGAAACAGTTGGGATGATAATAAAGACTGTACTCACTGCTCGTAATGTTGAAGGTGACAAACAAACAGACGACAATCTTTCGCTCTGATTCATTTAATTCGCTTATATCGCAGAGGATTCATTGTACTGCAAGAGTCATACAGTAGAAAGGTCTAACACATCTCCCTTAAGGGTAAATTATTATGAACAAACAGTAAGCCAATGAGAGAGAGAAAACCCATCAGAGTGAAAGCCCAATCCATACATTGACCCACGCCGTAATATACAAACAGAATTCTGATTTAATTTAACATAAAAAAAAAGAAAAATAATCTTCAATCAAAACATTGAAAAATAAGTCTATCAAAAGTTGAAATCATCTATTGTATAGGACGTCTACGACTGTGTGTTTTTGTGTGGCTTCATGGTCTGCTGCCTCACATGCATGAAAGGACGGATTGTGTGAGATAACTGATGAAGAGATGGCAGACAAAGAACGGAAGACACATTACATTAATGTAAATAATGTAAACGATCTTTAAAGGCTTTCAGTTAAAAAAAACGAGATCAAACCCATACTGCAGTTGCTTGAGTGGAGAAGAGTTTGCTGGGTCATTTGGCTTCCTATACTGCCCTCTTGGGTTCATATCAAGTGTGGGAAATGTTCACTCACTGCATGGAAGCCAAGATCATTTCTTTGTTCAGATAAATGCAACATGTAGCTTTTGCACGTCAACATATTATATGTATACTGTATATAAATGTTACTATACAGAATTTCTCTCTACACAGCGTTATTGTCACCGTGAGTTGTTAAGTAGCTGGGATTCCTGTGTTGGTATTTACTGTAGAGTCTGCAGATGGAGAGGCGGACACTTCCACAGGATTTTGGAGTGAGATGAAGGGGTTTGGAAGAAACCCATGAGAAAACTGTCAATGTTGTTTTGTTGATGTGAACATGACTTATGGTTGGTGAAGTTGGTCTTGGGGTTGTTAGGACTAATGATAGAATCTCACCCTGTCATCATGAGTCATACAAACTATTTTACAGGGGATATATGTGTATAAATGGATATATGTGTATATCCAAAAGTATAAGTATGCATTGTTTTCTGTTTATAGAAATAATGCAAGGACACTTTTCTGTGTTTTTTCTCTTTGTAAGCAGCAGAACTCAAAAAGTGAAGAACAATTTTGAGTTACATTTTCCTGGGATGTAGATAATGCCCCAATGAATCTGAGGATTGTCTGAGTGTTCTCTTTAGTTCTCACTGATGTTGATTCTGCAGTATAATATTTGCATCATCTTCCTAACACAGCCTCTTCTCTGTCCACTTTCTCTTCCCTTCTCCTCTTCCTTCAGTTTATCCATCCCATTAAGTTCTTTCCTTATGGGTAATTAGTGGCACAAAAGACACTGAGCATCCACTTCCTCATTATCCTTCAAAAATTCTGGTTTCACTTTATGAGTCACTCTTTTATATTTTCATCTCAGATGACTAATTTCTCTTCCTCTCTCCGATCATTTACGCTTCATTGGTGTCTCCAGTGGCTGGAATTAGCCCTTTTTCTGTCTGTGCGATCATCTTCTGATAAAGTCAGCCACAGTGATTATGTCTGCTCTGACTGTCCTTAGAGCCGCCAGGGATGTTCTTCCCTGTGGGACATTGCATTGAGCAAAGGAGGGAGGGAAAGGAAAACCGGGCAGGAAGCTCGGGCTGGGACGGTAAAGCAGAGAACGGACAGGACAGTTCACACAGACTCAACACCACCTTGACAACACATGTATGTGTATAAACTCATATATGTGCAGTGGGAAACACTGGCTGTGAGATATTTTTTGAAATAATAATATGTAGGTATTAGTGTGTAAGCAGCAAAACTACCAACCAAGGTGGAAAGTTATGAATGACATTTACTCGCGTTGCTGTAATTTTTTTGTTTAGTTTTTTGTGTACTTAAATTTTGTAATTTTACTTTTACTTAACTAAGTTTTAAATCATATCCATTACTGAGTAAAAAAAAGTGTTAAATGAATAAAGAATTCAAACAACTGAAACTTTAGCAGTAAATGATGAGGACAGATGAATAATGAGGACAGATGAATGATGAGGACAGGTGAATAATGAGGACAGCTGAATGATGATGACAGGTGAATTGGTGCTAATTAAGGCCCCTGAGTGAGTGAGAAAGTTAAAGCATTTGTGACCTTTGACCCATTTTGACTGATACATTATGTGTTTACATATTTTATTGCCTTTAATTAAGAACAATTAATATGAGATGTGAGTCCTCTTGTGCTTTTTGCACGGCACAAGAAAAAAACCCAACCTTGTTAAAAAAGTAACTAAGTCAATTTTAAACAAGCTCCTTTTTTTTTACTTTAACTTTTTTTTTTGTTTAGCCCAATACTCATTTATCCAAATCAAGCAACAGATTGCACTGATTGCAGATGGAACAGGAAAACCTATAAGGTATAGAGCACAAGCTTTTACTGCATTGGGTTTTGTAATTGTATTCCTGGAAATGAAACACAATGGAACATTAATTTAAATGCAGCAAACAAAGCCAGGTACCACGCCACGACCACATGTCTTTTGCTATCAGTTCCTTGTAGTCAAAAGCACATAGTATAGTCTTCACTCACATGATCACAGGACTGTTTTACTGTACTGTATGATGACAATGATATGGTTACACTTCAGTTTTAGGCACAAAGTGAGGGTTAGAGGAACTGAATGTAACAGTAATTAACCCTGTGGTTTCTTTGTTTTTTTCCTTCAGCGTTGTTTCCAGTCACAGCAGGTAACCTGTCCATTTGTTTGCTCAGCACTGAACTCCAAATAGTTTACAGCAAGCTAAAGAAAAAGAGCATGTTTGATTCTTCTGCAATGGCTTCATGAAGTTTTGTCCTGTCTCTTTTTGTTCCTGTTCTGCCCTCTTCTTTCTCACTCTGCATATCGCTTCCAGTTTATCACTCAATATCCATCTATCGCCCTGCTATGTTATGATATAATAGAAGTAACCATGACAGAGAGAGGGAGAGAGGGAGAGAGGACTCTGTGTGACCATTGCTTGTTAAATTTTAACAAATCACTGCTCAATGCCTGTAGGGCCATGCTTCTCTCTGCGAGTTTGTCTCCTCTTGGCCCTGTAGGGTATAGTTTCTTCAGATGTAAGCCGAGCAGGCCCGATGAACTGGAGTTTTTAGATAACATTAGTGTGGAGGTCATGATGTGGGAGCATCGTAACACAGAGTTTGCTTGAAGCTCAGCTTCTATAAATACAACAGTTGTCCGATCATAGCTCAGCAACTGTGGTTGGGTCGGTCTTTAGAGTTCTCCAAATGCTGCAGCATTCATGGAGACACGTCATGTTGGAGAGTGAGATCTTTTATCAAACAAAGAAGGACAACAGCACAATCTTGCAATTTCCTGCAAGTGAGAGATTCATCTCCACCTTTCCCTGGAGAGTCAGTGAAAAAAAAAGAGCTTTACTTTTAGACATGCACTGAAATCAAGGTCTTTTTGAGACATGAAGAGCTTGTAAAATTTTCAACTGAACATTATGTGCAAACATCACTGCATATTTGTTCAGCTCCAGATAAAAAAAGAGCATAGTTTCTTTGGGAAAATGTAAAGCTAAGCCAAGACCAGGGTTGGTTCCTCTTATGGGCCAGTGTTCAGAGTTAGTAAAGTGAGTACACATGGTGCTGGAAATGAAAAACAAATAAAAGCAATAGAATAGAAAAGATCAGACAATTCAGGTTAGAGGTCAGTGGTTTGATTGACTCTGGCTGTGACAGTGAG
Organism: Solea solea; assembly: GCF_958295425.1. Taxonomy (NCBI): domain Eukaryota; kingdom Metazoa; phylum Chordata; class Actinopteri; order Pleuronectiformes; family Soleidae; genus Solea; species Solea solea. The sequence continues at coordinate 14,124,145 of NC_081140.1, read as the reverse complement.
CTTTCAAACAACTCAATCATGTGCAGCATCGGCCGTGGATCACTTTCTGGCTTCTGATCCATCCAAGAGATCAAACTATGATCTTGTCTAATCCTCGTGGTTCTGAAGCTGACCACTGCTGAGCCGGGACTGAATAGGTTTATATAACACCAGCGTCAGCTTGCATAGTCAGCTGACCACTGGCAAAGCATCGCACCACTACATTGTGGCCACAGCCTGGAATACATAATGAATACATTGAGTATTTAGACTGGTGCTCATTTAAATAAGGTTAATAATAAATAAACATCCCACTGATGCAAAGCTGAAAAAGTTTACCTGAACAAATTTGACAGAGGTGAAATCTTTCTTTGTCAGGATTGCAAACTTTAAACGTTAAAATGGAAAACAAAACACATTGGATTGAATTTGATGAAGTTTTTATCAAACATTAAAGTTAAGATTTATTGTATCTCCTGTTTTCGGGGGAATTGTGTTGGTGACAAAATCCACAGACAAAGTAAAATGTGTTTACCGCAGTGACAACCAGGACAAGGTTTATAGCAGGGTATTTACAGTATCAGAATCCAAAAATCGCATAAATCATAGTATATACAAGTATACACTAGTTCGGTCAGTTTGAGGTTTTCCAGTACTTTAACTTAATGTTCCATTATTATGATTGTTGCATTGAAGTAGTATTAGTCGTAGTAATGTCTCTCTCAGATCATTAATTCAATTTGATTACCTTTTTAAATACATCATTTGTCCAAAATATCTTTTCTTAACTTGAGTATTTGAACTAGGATGTATTTGTTGAAAGTGTGTGAATGAAGAATCCCGTACAAATCCCTTTCTAAAATATCACACTATAACACGTACACTATTTTACATGATGTCTGAATATATACAATATTTCCATGCGGCGTTTTCTCTCCGCTCATCGGTCCTGTCAGAAGGCACAGGCGCAAACCACAGCCACCACCACTATGTTGCCAATAGTTGCCAGCACGGCGATCCAGAGCCAAATGGTGTCGCTGGACACTTTTCCATCATCCTCTGCTTCTGAGGGTCGAGAGTAGCCGGCGTTGAGATTGGAGGAGGACGTCTGCAGGGACGTGTCGCCATTGTATGGAGAATCCATGAAGGCCCCACTCACAGCTGGGAAATGCTGAAGGAACACAAGGAAGAGAAGAGAAGAGAAGAGAAGAGAAGAGAAGAGAAGAGAAGAGAAGAGAAGAGAAGAGAAGAGAAGAGAAGAGAAGAGAAGAAAGGAATTAAGACACAAGTCTGCAGAAATACTTTTGTTGTACGAAAAGTTTAAGTTGTTAAAATATATTCATATTGTTGGTTTGATAAGGACAGAACAAATGTAAAATGCAAATGTCCTATGATTTAAAAATTTCCCATCCAAATACAAATACTTTTTTGTATTCTTGGTATAGCAAGATGCCAGATATTTATGGGATGAGAAGTCATCAAAACTCTTTGCAGCAAGAAAACGTGGGCTTGCGCCCCGGTCAGAACAAGGGCCTTTCTGCATGGAGTCTTTGTGTGCATGGTCTCCTGGTTCTCCAGTTGCCTCCCACAGGCCACAAACATGCAGATTTGGGGATTAGGTCAATTGGACACTCTAAATTCAGAGTGGGAGTGAATGGTTTGTCTCTTTGTGGCCCTGTGATGGACTGGTGATCTGTCCAGGGTGAACCCCGCCTTTCACTGTATGTCAGCTGAGATGGCCACCAGCACTCCCCGCGACCCTCATGTGGAGGATAAAGCGGTAACAGATGATTGAGTAAGAAGTCATCACTCAGACTGTGTCTTCAGTTCTGATTCAAATGTAATATCCTTCTTAGTTATTGAGGGAGACCTCAAAATAGGGCTATTGCGAAGGTACGCAAAAGTTTGCAAAAAAATAGGGCAAAAGAATCAGCCCCGAATGTGTCTTTACTCAAAGATGAGTAAACATGAAAACATGTTCTGTTTGAGACATTAACCCCACAGCTGTTTCTGGTCTCAGGACGATTATACAGTAAAGACGAATCAGCATTTCAAAGGGATTAAATCTCAGACAGATTGACATAGTCTGACACATGCCACATGTGAACTAAAAGAGACAGAAACAGATCCACACAGAAACAGGTGATTAAAAAAAAGGAGATAACAAATCACTCATTCATTTGGATGCATTTGTCTCTGGGGGCTTCCATAGCACTGTGTGATTATATACATATAGACTGAGATAATGTCTCACCATGTTCCAGTGATATGCTAATTTTATGGTAATGGAATATCCTAAACACAGAGTGCAAACCATATTAAAGAAAATGTACTTTAATCTAGCAGATTAACGTTTCTGAGTGTCATTCATCTTCTTTTTCTTTTTGTCCACTTTAGCACTTTAGTTTTTGACCCCAAGTGCTTCTCTTGTGTCCCCATCCTCCCTCTCATGTGACTGCGGGACACGTTTTCACAGAGGAAACCCTCTGAACTGAGAAGAGTACAAGAAAAAAAAAACATCTCACTTTGTCACTGCAAATTGACGGTGAAAGCCATTACATGGCATCAAAGTCACAATGCTTAAGGTCAAATGTGTTTGTTAAAGCTTGTTAAAATACAGTCGAGGGGTCAACACGCATGCTTTTGTCTAAATCTGACTGTTGTAAACATTTTGCGGAGAAATCGGGGAGACACTGAAACATGTTTTTCATATATAACAAAACAATCTGCACACTACACTATAAATATAGTCAATAAACTGCAGCAGCTTCTGCAAAACTATTCTCAATACTGCTTAAAAACATTAGGTTGTACAGACAGGAGTGAATACGCTCAACTCACAGATGAAAACCTATCTATCAGTGTGTCCAAACCCAAAGGTACTGATTCCAGAGGTTATAGTGAAATCCCACAGATGAACAGTGAGATCATGAGTTCTATTATGCAACATGATTCATGCACTTCTGTCTCTTCTCATCCAGTGAGACTGTGCCCGACTTCCTTTCTGCAATAAAAAAAAAAAGAATGTTGGAATCTAAAATGTTTCAACCGTTAAGACATGGCAGCATAATTTATGAGCGCGCCTGCCACTAAATATGCATATTTAATTAAAACACTCTAATGGAAGAGGGACGGGAAAGGGAAACAAGTGTATTTTGCTGTTACTGTGCTGGGTTATAGGCACGTAGTGCAAAGTACCCAAACACGCAAGTGAATCACACTGAGAAAGAAATCAACCTGAAGATAAAACGGGTTTTTTTGAGTAACTGCGTATTGTCAGCGTTTCATTAAGACGTCCCTGCCTATGAGCTCGGAGTAAAAACAGCACCGATAGGTTATCATCAAATACAGCAGGGAGCATGCACATGTTTTTTCACAATACTAATATTCTGCAAATCTGCTAGGTCAAGTGACAGGATATTGTGTGTGTTTCTGGCTGTAATTTCCTCTAAACTCACATAAATAACAAATGAGAGCAGACAAAGTAGAATTATTATTATTACGTCATGTAAACGTAAAACTTCAGCTACTTTCTCCATGAAGAGTTTAAGTCACGGGTGTCAAACTCATTTTAAAGCGTTAAAGTGTGCCGCACCAGTAAAATAATAGCATAATAACCTAGAAACAACAAGAACTCCACATTACATTTATTGAAGTAACATATTGTGAACAACCTGACATTTCTTGACAAAAATAAATGCAATTTCAACAAAATGATGCCTAACTTTAGCATTTACACATGTGCATCACAACTTATAGATCGCAGTGGAGCCACAAAGGAACAAAAAGCATTTAGTCACATGTATCTGGAACTGAAAAATGTTGTATTAGTTTCTAATCATAATCATGTGAAATTTTCACAAATCCCCCCTGGTGGGCCGGTTCTGGTCCACGGGCTGTAGGTTTGACACCCCTGGTTTAAGTCATGAGCTGTTTTTCTTAAAGATAACTTTGAAAATTTAAAAAGCGAGAAATAACTGGTTACTCAGGTGATATCCAAAGTAAAAAGTAAGGATAGTCTATATGGGCACAGGGGAACATAATCCAGGCACTCCAAACTAAGTAGCAAAAAACGGAAAG